>NC_135233.1:96862000-97178500 GCF_051348905.1 Ranitomeya variabilis
GAAGAGCACTTGGGTTATGCAGCAGGACAATGATCCAGAACACCCCAGCAAATCCACCTCTGAATGGCTTAAGGAAAAAAAAAATAAGACTTTGGAGTGGCCTAGTTAAAGTCATAACCTTAATCGGATTGAAATGTTGTGGCATGATCTTAAAAAGGTGGCTCATGAACGGAAACCTTCCAATGTGGCTGAGCTACAACAATTCTGCAAGGATTAATGGGCCAAAATTCCTCCAGAGTATTGTAAAAGACTCATTGCCATTTATCGCAAGCACTTGATTGGGCCACCCTTAGCAGCAACAACTGCAATCAGTTATAAGGGTTAGGGGGCAATCACTTTTTCACACAGGGCCCTGCACGCTTAATTTTTTTTTACCTTTATAATAAAGATCTTCATAAAAACCTAATTTTGTGTTCACTTGCATTATCTTTGTCTAATATCTAAATTTGTTTGGTGATATGAAACATATAAGTGTGACAAACATGAAAAACAAAAGGAAAACATCAATTGGGTAAACACTTTTTCACACAACTGTATATATCTCTGTCTTCTGTTCATTGAGTTTCAAAATATGCTTTAATCTATGACTTTACCTACAACTAATATGCAAGCGGGTATAGCACACTTAGATGTAACTTTTCTATAATTCAGACCATTCTTTTCAGTAAACTTTCTAAAGCAAAATGCTATATTATGAAAAGATGACATAAATATGACATAAGTACAGAAAAAAGTGGAATCATTTCATTACAGTCAATTGAATCTTTTTAAATGTATACCATTTATACGTGAATTCAGAATGTAACTATTAGACAAAGCAGAATCAAACTTATATGCGGTCTCAAAAGTAATCATCTATTCTCTTTGTAAGTCAATGACAAATGAATCTGCTCTGAAAAGTGTTAGACCGAACAGCCAATAAATTATATTCTCTTTAACATACATTGCTTATTAAAAGAAATTATTTCATTCTTATTTCTCAAAACTGAATAAAAATGTTGGGAACATAGTTTTATAACAATTCACTTACATGTATTTAATGAGAAGCTATAAAGAATTTATTTTACAGAAACCAATAGTCCTTTCAGTAAGTCAAAATGATCTAAATTTTTATAGAAATCTCTTTTTTTTTCTAATCCATTTCAAACATATAATGTACTTTGATGCGAGAAGATGAACAGAGCTTGCAACTTTACTTGCAAATGATAGCTTTGATTTTCAGCCATCATCTGTTTTTCCCAGCAGCGCATGAAGCAGAGCTTTGCCTGTGGGGGTTAATGTGTTAAATGCAGCTGTTAGCGTATGTGCACATGATGCAGATTTAGTGCAGAATTGGTGCAGAACTGCAGCAGATTTTTCTGCTGCAGAAACGCTGCAGAACTGCACTGTGATTTACAGTACAATGTAAATCAATGTGAAAAAAAAAGCTGTGCACATGGTGCAGAAAAATCCACGCAGAAAAGCTGCAGATTTCAAAGAAGTGCATGTCGCTTCTTTTGTGCAGTTCTGCAGCGTTTCTGCACCCCTCCATGATAAAAATCTGCACTGGTAAAATCGGCACAGAAACTGCACAGAAACTGCACAGAAACTGCACAGCAACTGCATCAAATCTGCACCTGCGTTTTCTGCCAGGAGATGCAGATTTAGTGCAGAAAATTCTGCACCACATTTCCTACGTGTGCACATAGCCTTAATCTCTGACAATGTCACTGCCAGGTCACCCATAGGTGGTTTCATCTTTCTATGTGCTCAAGCTATGCAGTACTAACAACTGGATGATTGTAGGTTCAAGTCCTTCAACAATTACAGTGTTTGAATTTGAAAAGTGAAACATTATTTTAAAAATCTGAAAAAAAAACATATATGCACAAACATTATCTATCTATCTATCTATCTATCTATCTATCTATCTATCTATCTATCTATCTATTATATATATCCTTCCTCTAGTGTTAGCTTTCTGTTACTCTTTCTTATGTTAACATTTCGGTTTTGACCCGTGTCTTAAATCACCCCTAGGATACCCCAAAAAACAGTTATTTATGATCCAATTTGTTTCTTACCTCTTAGTTACCTTGTTAGGGTTTCTCATCCATGGAAGGATTGATTTTAATATTTTTGTTGTGGCCCCCTGGGCCTTTCATTTGAGAGCATACCCTTCATTTTCAATATAAAAATATTGTCAAATGAACCTCAAGAGAATAAAGTTTGTTATATTACCTGACTATTACTGAAGGGTTTTAGAACACATTTCTTAAATGTAAAAAAAATATACATATATATATTTTATATTATTAACTCTAGTAACATCTATGGTGTTACCGGTCAATTTTGACCCATATCTAACTACTTTATGAAAAAGGCAAAAAACAGATTTTTTTTTTTTAAAGAACTTTAATACAAATAAAAGATGAAAATTATATTAACATTAATAGCAATAATAATAAAAAGTAGCTTTTCTAGGTCAAACAAACAAACAACAATCAATCAAGCAAATCAAATAAACAGAAATCAAGTACTAGTTTTTAGATGCATTAGTATTTAGATGCATGTGTGGCAAAAAGTGACACTTTTTGTGTGTTCTTTGCAGAGGTATTTTTTGCAGGCGAAGCACGATGTGTTAGTCTTTCTGTCCTTATTGCTAGCGCAGACCTGACACCTCTTTCTTTTAGAATCAGGTGGTCTCACTGGGGTTGTGGCTGTTGTGGTTGATGTTGAGGCAGGCCTGGTTGAGGAGGATGCTGGTGATGATGCTCTTTGTGTTGCTGTGGGTGTGGATGAAGCACTTGTTGAGCTCTGGAGTTGTCGGACCAAGGCTGCAGTGGCTGGGTCTCAGGGCACTCATTCCCTTTGGTCAATGTGCGCCTTGACAAGGGATCTTCCTAGTTCCTCAAGAAACATCCTCCGCTTGTTTTTTTTCTTTGAATTCCATCCTTGGGTCCACAACACAAATGAATTGCATGCTGACACATCAAGGATGTTGTAAAATACAACCATTGGCCATCTCCTAGTCATTCGCTGGCAAGTGTAGGTGGAAGTCAGCTTGTCCAGGTTGTCCACTCCTCCTTTTGTTATAGTCCAGGATGATTCTGGGCTTTTTGTCACTTCCTGATGACACAGCTGCATCTTTGTGAAGTGTGGACATCAGTACCACATTCCGTCATTTTTTGGGGCAGTATGAAACAGCAGTGGTGGTGTCTGTAAAAACAAACTTTGAGGAAAGTGGAGCCCTGTCCTTCATCTGCAACAATTCAGCGGGCAGCTTAGGTTTCTTTTTTTTCACCGTGCCCACCATGATGATTTTCCTCCTGAGAAGTTTTTGTCCAAGGTCATAGCTGGTAAAAAAATTGTCACAAGTAATGTTGTGACCTGCAGTCCAGTAGTCATATTGAGGACGACACGTTTTCCTTGTTCTTTTTCAGGGATGCCACTTGCAGACTTGCCTGTGTAAATCTGTAGATTCCATGCATAGCTAGTTTTTGCATCACAGGCTGCCCAGATTTTTATGCCGTATTTGCCTGGCTTACTTGGCATGTATTGCCGGAAGGGGCATTTTCCGTGGAAAGGGAGAAAACGTTCGTCTACCGTCACCTCTGGCCCTGGGTTTAACATCAGTGGAAGGAGCTGCACCCATTTCTCCCAAACATCCCTGATGGGAGCAAGTTTGTCAGATTTTGTTCTGGTGTCTCTGTTGTCAAATCTGAGGACTCTTGATATCATTTGAAACTTTTGAAGTGACATTGTTGCCCGGAAAATATTCCTGCCTGTTGATGCATCCCAGAGACTATCAGTGGCCTCATTGCAGGATTTGTACACTCCAGTAAGGAGAAGAACACCAATGTAGGCATCCAGGACATCATCGTGAAGGTCATTCCACATGTTGCCGTGGACTTTTTTTCCTTCAAGGTTTGTCATAGCAATTATGACTTTTTTTTATTGACAATGGCATAAACAGATCAAAACATGTCTTGATGTAACTTACTCTTGTCACAGCAAACCTTGTGATCCCAGGGGTCATTTTTATGACATTTGCAGCATCTGCCCTGCCATGTATATCTGGAGGTACTGAGCTCCAACTGATCTTGCCACTTTTGGATTTGAATCTTTCAGCGGGAGCAGCTTCAGCACCAGTGACCTCCTCATCAGACTGATCAGAACTGTCTGTGTCTTCCGGTTGATACTCCACATCATCTTCCTCCTCAGAAACCTGTTCATCTGTATCAGTTTGCTGCTGTGTGTCCTCTGATTCATTATCATTTAAGATATAATCCAGAATTTGGCTTACATCAAATCTTCTCCTCATTGTTGCATGTGTAAACTGGAGATGTATACTCTGCAAAGTACCAACTCTAAGTTGATTTGGCCATACATGCCTGGACATGTCCCTAACTCAAGTTGTTGGAGGTAGAGCTGGCTGTGGGCTGTTGGTTTATATTGTGTTTATGAGTTCAGTTTTGGGACTTATTATTTTTTTTTACTCTTATATTAGACCTGGGTCGAAATTGACCCCAACAACACAAATGTTATAATTTTAATAAGAGCATTTTACAATTTAGTAAAATAGTTTTATTTTATTGTATTTTGTTTTAAAATAAGTTCCTGGAAAAAGTCTTAATGCAATAAACAAATGTATGCAGAATTTGTATGCATTTAAAACCTAAAATGGGTCGGTCATGACCCTAACACTAGAGGAAGGATATCTATTTATATACACACTACCGGTCCAAAGTTTAGGGTCACCCAGACAATTTTGTGTTTTCCATGAAAACTCATACTTTTATTAATCAAATGAGTTGCCAAATGAATTGAAAATCTAGTCCAGACATTGACAAGGCTTGAAAAAAAGATTTTTATTTGAAATAATAATTTTCTCCTTCAAACTTTGCTTTCATCAAAGAATGCTCCCTTTGCAGCAATTACAGCATTGCAGACCTTTGTCATTCTATCAGTTAATTTGCTGAGGTAATCTGGAGAAATTTCACCCCATGCTTCCAGAAGCCCCTCCTACAAGTTGGTTTGGCTTGATGGGCACTTTGTGGGTACCATACGGTCAAGCTGCTCCCACAACAGCTCAATGGGGTTTAGATCTGGTGACTGCGCTGACCACTCCATTACAGATAGAATACCAGCTGCTTGCTTCTTCCCTAAATAGTTTTTGCATAATTTGGAGGTGTGCTTTGGGTCATTGTCCTGTTGTAGGATGAAATTGGCTCCAATCAAGCGCTGTCCACAGGGTATGGCATGGTGTTGCAAAATGGCATGATAGGCTTCCTTATTCAATATCCCTTTTACCTTGTAGAAATCTCCCACTTTACCAGCACCAAAGCAACCCCAGAGCATCACATTACCTCCACCATGCTTGACAGATGGCGTCAGGCACTCTTCCAGCATCTTTTCAGTTGTTCTGCGTCTCACAAAGGTTCTTCTGTGTGATCCAAACACCTCAAACTTGGATCCATCTGTCCATAACACTTTTTTCCAATCTTTCTCTGTCCAATGTCTGTGTTCTTTTGACTATATTAATCTTTTCCTTTTATTAGCCAGTCTCAGATATGGCTTTTTTTTGCCACTCTGCCCTGAATGCGTGTACTATTTAATGAAGCTGCCAGTTGAGGACCTGTGAGTAGGGTTGAGCGAAACGGGTCGATCATTTTCAAAAGTCGCCGACTTTTGGCTAAGTCGGCGTCTCATGAAACCCGATCCGACCCCTGTGCTTGTCGGCCATGCGGTACGCGACTTTCGCGCCAAAGTCGCGTTTCAATGACGCGAAAAGCGCCATTTCTCAGCCAATGAAGGTGAACGCAGAGTGTGGGCAGCGTGATGACATAGATCCTGGTCCCCACCATCTTAGAGAAGGGCATTGCAGTGATTGGCTTGCTGTCTGCGGCGTCACAGGGGCTATAAAGGGGCGTTCCCGCCGACCGCCATCTTACTGCTGCTGATCTGAGCTTAGGGAGAGGTTGCTGCCGCTTCGTCAGAAGCAGGGAGAGCGTTAGGCAGGGTCCACTAACCACCAAACCGCTTGTGCTGTAGCGATTTCCACTGTCCAACACCACCTTCGGTGTGCAGGAACAGTGGAAGCTATTTTTTTTTTTTTTCCTCAGCGCTGTAGCTCATTGGGCTGCCCTAGAAGGCTCCGTGATAGCTGTATTGCTGTGTGTACGCCACTGTGGAAACCAACTGCTTTTTTCAAAGCACATATCCTCTTGTTCCTTTCTGCACAGCTATCTTTTTTGTTTGTCCACACTTTTTATTTAATTTGTGCATCAGTCCACTCCTATTGCTGCCTGCCATACCTGGCTTAGATTACTGCAGGGAGATAGTAATTGTAGGACAGTCCCTGTTTTTTTTTTTTTTTTTTTTTTTGTGGGAGATTAAGATTGGCATTTCTGCTACAGTGCCATCCCTGTGTGTGCCATCTCTCACTGAGTGGGCCATAGAAAGCCTATTTATTTTTTCCGTGATTTGTGTTCTAAATTCTACCTCAACACAAAAACACTACATCAATCAGTGGTAGAAAAATATTGGCCTCAGTCAGGGCTTGTGTGCCACTGCTGTGTGTGCTATCTCTTATTCAGTGGGCTATAGAAAGCCTATTTATTTATTTATTTTTTTTCTTATTATTTGGTTTCTAAAGTCTCCCTGAAAAAAATAAATAAAAATAAACAAACAGTGGGAGAGTAATATTGCCCTTTCAGCTTGTGTGCCAGTCTTGACTCCTGGGTGTGCCACCTCTCTCTCTAATTGTGGGCCATAGAAAGCCTTTTTTTTTTTTTTTTTTTTTTAATATTATTGGGTTTCTAAAGTCTCCCTTAAAAAACAAAAAATACATAAAAAAACAGTGGGAGAGTAATATTGCCCTTTCAGCTTGTGTGCCAGTCTTGACTCCTGGGTGTGCCACCTCTCTCTCATTCAGTGGGCCATAGAAAGCATTTTTTTTTTTTTTCCTTGATTTGTGTTCTAAAATCTACCTCAACACAAAAACACTACATCAATCAGTGGGAGAAAAATATTGGCCTCAGTCAGGGCTTGTGTGCCACTGCTGTGTGTGCTATCTCTCATTCAGTGGGCTATAGAAAGCCTATTTATTTATTTATTTATTTTCTTATTATTTGGTTTCTAAAGTCTCCCTGAAAAAAAAAAACATAAAAAAACAGTGGGAGAGTAATATTGCCCTTTCAGCTTGTGTGCCAGTCTTGACTCCTGGGTGTGCCACCTCTCTCTCTCATTCAGTGGGCCATAGAAAGGCTATTTATTTTTTTGGTTTTTTTAATATTATTTGGTTTCTAAAGTCTCCCTGAAAAAAAAAAAAAAACATAAAAAAACAGTGGGAGAGTAATATTGCCCTTTCAGCTTGTGTGCCAGTCTTGACTCCTGGGTGTGCCACCTCTCTCCCTCTCATTCAGTGGGCCATAGAAAGCCTATTTATTTTTTTTTTTAAATATTATTGGGTTTCTAAAGTCTCCCTTAAAAAACAAAAAATACATAAAAAAACAGTGGGAGAGTAATATTGCCCTTTCAGCTTGTGTGCCAGTCTTGACTCCTGGGTGTGCCACCTCTCTCTCATTCAGTGGGCCATAGAAAGCATTTTTTTTTTTTTCCTTGATTTGTGTTCTAAAATCTACCTCAACACAAAAACACTACATCAATCAGTGGGAGAAAAATATTGGCCTCAGTCAGGGCTTGTGTGCCACTGCTGTGTGTGCTATCTCTCATTCAGTGGGCTATAGAAAGCCTATTTATTTATTTATTTTTTTTCTTATTATTTGGTTTCTAAAGTCTCCCTGAAAAAAAAAAACATAAAAAAACAGTGGGAGAGTAATATTGCCCTTTCAGCTTGTGTGCCAGTCTTGACTCCTGGGTGTGCCACCTCTCTCCCTCTCATTCAGTGGGCCATAGAAAGCCTATTTATTTTTTTTTTTAAATATTATTGGGTTTCTAAAGTCTCCCTTAAAAAACAAAAAATACATAAAAAAACAGTGGGAGAGTAATATTGCCCTTTCAGCTTGTGTGCCAGTCTTGACTCCTGGGTGTGCCACCTCTCTCTCATTCAGTGGGCCATAGAAAGCATTTTTTTTTTTTTTCCTTGATTTGTGTTCTAAAATCTACCTCAACACAAAAACACTACATCAATCAGTGGGAGAAAAATATTGGCCTCAGTCAGGGCTTGTGTGCCACTGCTGTGTGTGCTATCTCTCATTCAGTGGGCTATAGAAAGCCTATTTATTTATTTATTTTTTTTCTTATTATTTGGTTTCTAAAGTCTCCCTGAAAAAAAAAAACATAAAAAAACAGTGGGAGAGTAATATTGCCCTTTCAGCTTGTGTGCCAGTCTTGACTCCTGGGTGTGCCACCTCTCTCTCTCATTCAGTGGGCCATAGAAAGGCTATTTATTTTTTTGGTTTTTTTAATATTATTGGGTTTCTAAAGTCTCCCTTAAAAAACAAAAAATACATAAAAAAACAGTGGGAGAGTAATATTGCCCTTTCAGCTTGTGTGCCAGTCTTGACTCCTGGGTGTGCCACCTCTCTCTCATTCAGTGGGCCATAGAAAGCATTTTTTTTTTTTTCCTTGATTTGTGTTCTAAAATCTACCTCAACACAAAAACACTACATCAATCAGTGGGAGAAAAATATTGGCCTCAGTCAGGGCTTGTGTGCCACTGCTGTGTGTGCTATCTCTCATTCAGTGGGCTATAGAAAGCCTATTTATTTATTTTTTTTTTTTCTTATTATTTGGTTTCTAAAGTCTCCCTGAAAAAAAAAAAAAAAAAAAAAAAACAGTGGGAGAGTAATATTGCCCTTTCAGCTTGTGTGCCAGTCTTGACTCCTGGGTGTGCCACCTCTCTCCCTCTCATTCAGTGGGCCATAGAAAGCCTATTTTTTTTTTTTTTAAATATTATTGGGTTTCTAAAGTCTCCCTTAAAAAACAAAGAATACATAAAAAAACAGTGGGAGAGTAATATTGCCCTTTCAGCTTGTGTGCCAGTCTTGACTCCTGGGTGTGCCACCTCTCTCCCTCTCATTCAGTGGGCCATAGAAAGCCTATTTATTTTTTTTTTTAAATATTATTGGGTTTCTAAAGTCTCCCTTAAAAAACAAAAAATACATAAAAAAACAGTGGGAGAGTAATATTGCCCTTTCAGCTTGTGTGCCAGTCTTGACTCCTGGGTGTGCCACCTCTCTCTCTAATTGTGGGCCATAGAAAGCCTTTTTTTTTTTTTTTTTTTTTTAATATTATTGGGTTTCTAAAGTCTCCCTTAAAAAACAAAAAATACATAAAAAAACAGTGGGAGAGTAATATTGCCCTTTCAGCTTGTGTGCCAGTCTTGACTCCTGGGTGTGCCACCTCTCTCTCATTCAGTGGGCCATAGAAAGCATTTTTTTTTTTTTTCCTTGATTTGTGTTCTAAAATCTACCTCAACACAAAAACACTACATCAATCAGTGGGAGAAAAATATTGGCCTCAGTCAGGGCTTGTGTGCCACTGCTGTGTGTGCTATCTCTCATTCAGTGGGCTATAGAAAGCCTATTTATTTATTTATTTTTTTTCTTATTATTTGGTTTCTAAAGTCTCCCTGAAAAAAAAAAACATAAAAAAACAGTGGGAGAGTAATATTGCCCTTTCAGCTTGTGTGCCAGTCTTGACTCCTGGGTGTGCCACCTCTCTCTCTCATTCAGTGGGCCATAGAAAGGCTATTTATTTTTTTGGTTTTTTTAATATTATTGGGTTTCTAAAGTCTCCCTTAAAAAACAAAAAATACATAAAAAAACAGTGGGAGAGTAATATTGCCCTTTCAGCTTGTGTGCCAGTCTTGACTCCTGGGTGTGCCACCTCTCTCTCATTCAGTGGGCCATAGAAAGCATTTTTTTTTTTTTCCTTGATTTGTGTTCTAAAATCTACCTCAACACAAAAACACTACATCAATCAGTGGGAGAAAAATATTGGCCTCAGTCAGGGCTTGTGTGCCACTGCTGTGTGTGCTATCTCTCATTCAGTGGGCTATAGAAAGCCTATTTATTTATTTATTTTTTTTCTTATTATTTGGTTTCTAAAGTCTCCCTGAAAAAAAAAAACATAAAAAAACAGTGGGAGAGTAATATTGCCCTTTCAGCTTGTGTGCCAGTCTTGACTCCTGGGTGTGCCACCTCTCTCCCTCTCATTCAGTGGGCCATAGAAAGCCTATTTATTTTTTTTTTTAAATATTATTGGGTTTCTAAAGTCTCCCTTAAAAAACAAAAAATACATAAAAAAACAGTGGGAGAGTAATATTGCCCTTTCAGCTTGTGTGCCAGTCTTGACTCCTGGGTGTGCCACCTCTCTCTCATTCAGTGGGCCATAGAAAGCATTTTTTTTTTTTTTCCTTGATTTGTGTTCTAAAATCTACCTCAACACAAAAACACTACATCAATCAGTGGGAGAAAAATATTGGCCTCAGTCAGGGCTTGTGTGCCACTGCTGTGTGTGCTATCTCTCATTCAGTGGGCTATAGAAAGCCTATTTATTTATTTATTTTTTTTCTTATTATTTGGTTTCTAAAGTCTCCCTGAAAAAAAAAAACATAAAAAAACAGTGGGAGAGTAATATTGCCCTTTCAGCTTGTGTGCCAGTCTTGACTCCTGGGTGTGCCACCTCTCTCTCTCATTCAGTGGGCCATAGAAAGGCTATTTATTTTTTTGGTTTTTTTAATATTATTGGGTTTCTAAAGTCTCCCTTAAAAAACAAAAAATACATAAAAAAACAGTGGGAGAGTAATATTGCCCTTTCAGCTTGTGTGCCAGTCTTGACTCCTGGGTGTGCCACCTCTCTCTCATTCAGTGGGCCATAGAAAGCATTTTTTTTTTTTTCCTTGATTTGTGTTCTAAAATCTACCTCAACACAAAAACACTACATCAATCAGTGGGAGAAAAATATTGGCCTCAGTCAGGGCTTGTGTGCCACTGCTGTGTGTGCTATCTCTCATTCAGTGGGCTATAGAAAGCCTATTTATTTATTTATTTTTTTTCTTATTATTTGGTTTCTAAAGTCTCCCTGAAAAAAAAAAAAAAAAAAAAAAAACAGTGGGAGAGTAATATTGCCCTTTCAGCTTGTGTGCCAGTCTTGACTCCTGGGTGTGCCACCTCTCTCCCTCTCATTCAGTGGGCCATAGAAAGCCTATTTTTTTTTTTTTTTAAATATTATTGGGTTTCTAAAGTCTCCCTTAAAAAACAAAGAATACATAAAAAAACAGTGGGAGAGTAATATTGCCCTTTCAGCTTGTGTGCCAGTCTTGACTCCTGGGTGTGCCACCTCTCTCCCTCTCATTCAGTGGGCCATAGAAAGCCTATTTATTTTTTTTTTTAAATATTATTGGGTTTCTAAAGTCTCCCTTAAAAAACAAAAAATACATAAAAAAACAGTGGGAGAGTAATATTGCCCTTTCAGCTTGTGTGCCAGTCTTGACTCCTGGGTGTGCCACCTCTCTCTCATTCAGTGGGCCATAGAAAGCATTTTTTTTTTTTTCCTTGATTTGTGTTCTAAAATCTACCTCAACACAAAAACACTACATCAATCAGTGGGAGAAAAATATTGGCCTCAGTCAGGGCTTGTGTGCCGCTGCTGTGTGTGCTATCTCTCATTCAGTGGGCTATAGAAAGCCTATTTATTTATTTATTTTTTTTCTTATTATTTGGTTTCTAAAGTCTCCCTGAAAAAAATAAATAAAAATAAACAAACAGTGGGAGAGTAATATTGCCCTTTCAGCTTGTGTGCCAGTCTTGACTCCTGGGTGTGCCACCTCTCTCTCTAATTGTGGGCCATAGAAAGCCTTTTTTTTTTTTTTTTTTTTTTAATATTATTGGGTTTCTAAAGTCTCCCTTAAAAAACAAAAAATACATAAAAAAACAGTGGGAGAGTAATATTGCCCTTTCAGCTTGTGTGCCAGTCTTGACTCCTGGGTGTGCCACCTCTCTCTCATTCAGTGGGCCATAGAAAGCATTTTTTTTTTTTTTCCTTGATTTGTGTTCTAAAATCTACCTCAACACAAAAACACTACATCAATCAGTGGGAGAAAAATATTGGCCTCAGTCAGGGCTTGTGTGCCACTGCTGTGTGTGCTATCTCTCATTCAGTGGGCTATAGAAAGCCTATTTATTTATTTATTTTTTTTCTTATTATTTGGTTTCTAAAGTCTCCCTGAAAAAAAAAAACATAAAAAAACAGTGGGAGAGTAATATTGCCCTTTCAGCTTGTGTGCCAGTCTTGACTCCTGGGTGTGCCACCTCTCTCTCTCATTCAGTGGGCCATAGAAAGGCTATTTATTTTTTTGGTTTTTTTAATATTATTGGGTTTCTAAAGTCTCCCTTAAAAAACAAAAAATACATAAAAAAACAGTGGGAGAGTAATATTGCCCTTTCAGCTTGTGTGCCAGTCTTGACTCCTGGGTGTGCCACCTCTCTCTCATTCAGTGGGCCATAGAAAGCATTTTTTTTTTTTTCCTTGATTTGTGTTCTAAAATCTACCTCAACACAAAAACACTACATCAATCAGTGGGAGAAAAATATTGGCCTCAGTCAGGGCTTGTGTGCCACTGCTGTGTGTGCTATCTCTCATTCAGTGGGCTATAGAAAGCCTATTTATTTATTTATTTTTTTTCTTATTATTTGGTTTCTAAAGTCTCCCTGAAAAAAAAAAAAAAAAAAAAAAACAGTGGGAGAGTAATATTGCCCTTTCAGCTTGTGTGCCAGTCTTGACTCCTGGGTGTGCCACCTCTCTCCCTCTCATTCAGTGGGCCATAGAAAGCCTATTTTTTTTTTTTTTTAAATATTATTGGGTTTCTAAAGTCTCCCTTAAAAAACAAAGAATACATAAAAAAACAGTGGGAGAGTAATATTGCCCTTTCAGCTTGTGTGCCAGTCTTGACTCCTGGGTGTGCCACCTCTCTCCCTCTCATTCAGTGGGCCATAGAAAGCCTATTTATTTTTTTTTTTAAATATTATTGGGTTTCTAAAGTCTCCCTTAAAAAACAAAAAATACATAAAAAAACAGTGGGAGAGTAATATTGCCCTTTCAGCTTGTGTGCCAGTCTTGACTCCTGGGTGTGCCACCTCTCTCTCATTCAGTGGGCCATAGAAAGCATTTTTTTTTTTTTTCCTTGATTTGTGTTCTAAAATCTACCTCAACACAAAAACACTACATCAATCAGTGGGAGAAAAATATTGGCCTCAGTCAGGGCTTGTGTGCCACTGCTGTGTGTGCTATCTCTCATTCAGTGGGCTATAGAAAGCCTATTTATTTATTTATTTTTTTTCTTATTATTTGGTTTCTAAAGTCTCCCTGAAAAAAATAAATAAAAATAAACAAACAGTGGGAGAGTAATATTGCCCTTTCAGCTTGTGTGCCAGTCTTGACTCCTGGGTGTGCCACCTCTCTCTCTAATTGTGGGCCATAGAAAGCCTTTTTTTTTTTTTTTTTTTTTTAATATTATTGGGTTTCTAAAGTCTCCCTTAAAAAACAAAAAATACATAAAAAAACAGTGGGAGAGTAATATTGCCCTTTCAGCTTGTGTGCCAGTCTTGACTCCTGGGTGTGCCACCTCTCTCTCATTCAGTGGGCCATAGAAAGCATTTTTTTTTTTTTTCCTTGATTTGTGTTCTAAAATCTACCTCAACACAAAAACACTACATCAATCAGTGGGAGAAAAATATTGGCCTCAGTCAGGGCTTGTGTGCCACTGCTGTGTGTGCTATCTCTCATTCAGTGGGCTATAGAAAGCCTATTTATTTATTTATTTTTTTTCTTATTATTTGGTTTCTAAAGTCTCCCTGAAAAAAAAAAACATAAAAAAACAGTGGGAGAGTAATATTGCCCTTTCAGCTTGTGTGCCAGTCTTGACTCCTGGGTGTGCCACCTCTCTCTCTCATTCAGTGGGCCATAGAAAGGCTATTTATTTTTTTGGTTTTTTTAATATTATTTGGTTTCTAAAGTCTCCCTGAAAAAAAAAAAAAAAACATAAAAAAACAGTGGGAGAGTAATATTGCCCTTTCAGCTTGTGTGCCAGTCTTGACTCCTGGGTGTGCCACCTCTCTCCCTCTCATTCAGTGGGCCATAGAAAGCCTATTTATTTTTTTTTTTAAATATTATTGGGTTTCTAAAGTCTCCCTTAAAAAACAAAAAATACATAAAAAAACAGTGGGAGAGTAATATTGCCCTTTCAGCTTGTGTGCCAGTCTTGACTCCTGGGTGTGCCACCTCTCTCTCTCATTCAGTGGGCCATAGAAAGGCTATTTATTTTTTTGTTTTTTTTAATATTATTTGGTTTCTAAAGTCTCCCTGAAAAACAAAAACAAAAAAAAAAAACAGTGGGAGAGTAATATTGCCCTTTCAGCTTGTGTGCCAGTCTTGACTCCTGGGTGTGCCACCTCTCTCTCTAATTGTGGGCCATAGAAAGCCTTTTTTTTTTTTTTTTTAAATATTATTGGGTTTCTAAAGTCTCCCTTAAAAAACAAAAAATACATAAAAAAACAGTGGGAGAGTAATATTGCCCTTTCAGCTTGTGTGCCAGTCTTGACTCCTGGGTGTGCCACCTCTCTC
Organism: Ranitomeya variabilis; assembly: GCF_051348905.1. Lineage (NCBI taxonomy): Eukaryota > Metazoa > Chordata > Amphibia > Anura > Dendrobatidae > Ranitomeya > Ranitomeya variabilis. The sequence goes on from NC_135233.1 coordinate 96,876,572, forward strand.
TCTCATTCAGTGGGCCATAGAAAGGCTATTAATTTTTTGGTTTTTTTTAATATTATTTGGTTTCTAAAGTCTCCCTGAAAAAAAAAAAAAAAAAAAAAAAACAGTGGGAGAGTAATATTGCCCTTTCAGCTTGTGTGCCAGTCTTGACTCCTGGGTGTGCCACCTCTCTCCCTCTCATTCAGTGGGCCATAGAAAGCCTATTTTTTTTTTTTTTTAAATATTATTGGGTTTCTAAAGTCTCCCTTAAAAAACAAAGAATACATAAAAAAACAGTGGGAGAGTAATATTGCCCTTTCAGCTTGTGTGCCAGTCTTGACTCCTGGGTGTGCCACCTCTCTCCCTCTCATTCAGTGGGCCATAGAAAGCCTATTTATTTATTTTTTTTAAATATTATTGGGTTTCTAAAGTCTCCCTTAAAAAACAAAAAATACATAAAAAAACAGTGGGAGAGTAATATTGCCCTTTCAGCTTGTGTGCCAGTCTTGACTCCTGGGTGTGCCACCTCTCTCTCATTCAGTGGGCCATAGAAAGCATTTTTTTTTTTTTTCCTTGATTTGTGTTCTAAAATCTACCTCAACACAAAAACACTACATCAATCAGTGGGAGAAAAATATTGGCCTCAGTCAGGGCTTGTGTGCCACTGCTGTGTGTGCTATCTCTCATTCAGTGGGCTATAGAAAGCCTATTTATTTATTTATTTTTTTTCTTATTATTTGGTTTCTAAAGTCTCCCTGAAAAAAAAAAACATAAAAAAACAGTGGGAGAGTAATATTGCCCTTTCAGCTTGTGTGCCAGTCTTGACTCCTGGGTGTGCCACCTCTCTCTCTCATTCAGTGGGCCATAGAAAGGCTATTTATTTTTTTGGTTTTTTTAATATTATTGGGTTTCTAAAGTCTCCCTGAAAAAAAAAAAATAATAATAAAAAAACAGTGGGAGAGTAATATTGCCCTTTCAGCTTGTGTGCCAGTCTTGACTCCTGGGTGTGCCACCTCTCTCTCTCATTCAGTGGGCCATAGAAAGGCTATTTATTTTTTTGTTTTTTTTAATATTATTTGGTTTCTAAAGTCTCCCTGAAAAACAAAAACAAAAAAAAAAAACAGTGGGAGAGTAATATTGCCCTTTCAGCTTGTGTGCCAGTCTTGACTCCTGGGTGTGCCACCTCTCTCTCTAATTGTGGGCCATAGAAAGCCTTTTTTTTTTTTTTTTTAAATATTATTGGGTTTCTAAAGTCTCCCTTAAAAAACAAAAAATACATAAAAAAACAGTGGGAGAGTAATATTGCCCTTTCAGCTTGTGTGCCAGTCTTGACTCCTGGGTGTGCCACCTCTCTCTCTCATTCAGTGGGCCATAGAAAGGCTATTAATTTTTTGGGTTTTTTTAATATTATTTGGTTTCTAAAGTCTCCCTGAAAAAAAAAAAAAAAAAAAAAAACAGTGGGAGAGTAATATTGCCCTTTCAGCTTGTGTGCCAGTCTTGACTCCTGGGTGTGCCACCTCTCTCCCTCTCATTCAGTGGGCCATAGAAAGCCTATTTTTTTTTTTTTTTAAATATTATTGGGTTTCTAAAGTCTCCCTTAAAAAACAAAGAATACATAAAAAAACAGTGGGAGAGTAATATTGCCCTTTCAGCTTGTGTGCCAGTCTTGACTCCTGGGTGTGCCACCTCTCTCCCTCTCATTCAGTGGGCCATAGAAAGCCTATTTATTTTTTTTTTTAAATATTATTGGGTTTCTAAAGTCTCCCTTAAAAAACAAAAAATACATAAAAAAACAGTGGGAGAGTAATATTGCCCTTTCAGCTTGTGTGCCAGTCTTGACTCCTGGGTGTGCCACCTCTCTCTCATTCAGTGGGCCTTAGAAAGCATTTTTTTTTTTTTTCCTTGATTTGTGTTCTAAAATCTACCTCAACACAAAAACACTACATCAATCAGTGGGAGAAAAATATTGGCCTCAGTCAGGGCTTGTGTGCCACTGCTGTGTGTGCTATCTCTCATTCAGTGGGCTATAGAAAGCCTATTTATTTATTTATTTTTTTTCTTATTATTTGGTTTCTAAAGTCTCCCTGAAAAAAAAAAACATAAAAAAACAGTGGGAGAGTAATATTGCCCTTTCAGCTTGTGTGCCAGTCTTGACTCCTGGGTGTGCCACCTCTCTCCCTCTCATTCAGTGGGCCATAGAAAGCCTATTTTTTTTTTTTTTAAATATTATTGGGTTTCTAAAGTCTCCCTTAAAAAACAAAGAATACATAAAAAAACAGTGGGAGAGTAATATTGCCCTTTCAGCTTGTGTGCCAGTCTTGACTCCTGGGTGTGCCACCTCTCTCCCTCTCATTCAGTGGGCCATAGAAAGCCTATTTATTTTTTTTTTTAAATATTATTGGGTTTCTAAAGTCTCCCTTAAAAAACAAAAAATACATAAAAAAACAGTGGGAGAGTAATATTGCCCTTTCAGCTTGTGTGCCAGTCTTGACTCCTGGGTGTGCCACCTCTCTCTCATTCAGTGGGCCATAGAAAGCATTTTTTTTTTTTTTCCTTGATTTGTGTTCTAAAATCTACCTCAACACAAAAACACTACATCAATCAGTGGGAGAAAAATATTGGCCTCAGTCAGGGCTTGTGTGCCACTGCTGTGTGTGCTATCTCTCATTCAGTGGGCTATAGAAAGCCTATTTATTTATTTATTTTTTTTCTTATTATTTGGTTTCTAAAGTCTCCCTGAAAAAAAACAACATAAAAAAACAGTGGGAGAGTAATATTGCCCTTTCAGCTTGTGTGCCAGTCTTGACTCCTGGGTGTGCCACCTCTCTCTCTCATTCAGTGGGCCATAGAAAGGCTATTTATTTTTTTGGTTTTTTTAATATTATTTGGTTTCTAAAGTCTCCCTGAAAAAAAAAAAATAATAATAAAAAAACAGTGGGAGAGTAATATTGCCCTTTCAGCTTGTGTGCCAGTCTTGACTCCTGGGTGTGCCACCTCTCTCTCTCATTCAGTGGGCCATAGAAAGGCTATTTATTTTTTTGTTTTTTTTAATATTATTTGGTTTCTAAAGTCTCCCTGAAAAACAAAAACAAAAAAAAAAAACAGTGGGAGAGTAATATTGCCCTTTCAGCTTGTGTGCCAGTCTTGACTCCTGGGTGTGCCACCTCTCTCTCTAATTGTGGGCCATAGAAAGCCTTTTTTTTTTTTTTTTTAAATATTATTGGGTTTCTAAAGTCTCCCTTAAAAAACAAAAAATACATAAAAAAACAGTGGGAGAGTAATATTGCCCTTTCAGCTTGTGTGCCAGTCTTGACTCCTGGGTGTGCCACCTCTCTCTCTCATTCAGTGGGCCATAGAAAGGCTATTAATTTTTTGGGTTTTTTTAATATTATTTGGTTTCTAAAGTCTCCCTGAAAAAAAAAAAAAAAAAAAAAAAACAGTGGGAGAGTAATATTGCCCTTTCAGCTTGTGTGCCAGTCTTGACTCCTGGGTGTGCCACCTCTCTCCCTCTCATTCAGTGGGCCATAGAAAGCCTATTTTTTTTTTTTTTAAATATTATTGGGTTTCTAAAGTCTCCCTTAAAAAACAAAGAATACATAAAAAAACAGTGGGAGAGTAATATTGCCCTTTCAGCTTGTGTGCCAGTCTTGACTCCTGGGTGTGCCACCTCTCTCCCTCTCATTCAGTGGGCCATAGAAAGCCTATTTATTTTTTTTTTTAAATATTATTGGGTTTCTAAAGTCTCCCTTAAAAAACAAAAAATACATAAAAAAACAGTGGGAGAGTAATATTGCCCTTTCAGCTTGTGTGCCAGTCTTGACTCCTGGGTGTGCCACCTCTCTCTCATTCAGTGGGCCATAGAAAGCATTTTTTTTTTTTTTCCTTGATTTGTGTTCTAAAATCTACCTCAACACAAAAACACTACATCAATCAGTGGGAGAAAAATATTGGCCTCAGTCAGGGCTTGTGTGCCACTGCTGTGTGTGCTATCTCTCATTCAGTGGGCTATAGAAAGCCTATTTATTTATTTATTTTTTTTCTTATTATTTGGTTTCTAAAGTCTCCCTGAAAAAAAAAAACATAAAAAAACAGTGGGAGAGTAATATTGCCCTTTCAGCTTGTGTGCCAGTCTTGACTCCTGGGTGTGCCACCTCTCTCTCTAATTGTGGGCCATAGAAAGCCTTTTTTTTTTTTTTTTTAAATATTATTGGGTTTCTAAAGTCTCCCTTAAAAAACAAAAAATACATAAAAAAACAGTGGGAGAGTAATATTGCCCTTTCAGCTTGTGTGCCAGTCTTGACTCCTGGGTGTGCCACCTCTCTCTCTCATTCAGTGGGCCATAGAAAGGCTATTAATTTTTTGGGTTTTTTTAATATTATTTGGTTTCTAAAGTCTCCCTGAAAAAAAAAAAAAAAAAAAAAAAACAGTGGGAGAGTAATATTGCCCTTTCAGCTTGTGTGCCAGTCTTGACTCCTGGGTGTGCCACCTCTCTCCCTCTCATTCAGTGGGCCATAGAAAGCCTATTTTTTTTTTTTTTAAATATTATTGGGTTTCTAAAGTCTCCCTTAAAAAACAAAAAATACATAAAAAAACAGTGGGAGAGTAATATTGCCCTTTCAGCTTGTGTGCCAGTCTTGACTCCTGGGTGTGCCACCTCTCTCTCTCATTCAGTGGGCCATAGAAAGGCTATTTATTTTTTTGGTTTTTTTAATATTATTTGGTTTCTAAAGTCTCCCTGAAAAAAAAAAAATAATAATAAAAAAACAGTGGGAGAGTAATATTGCCCTTTCAGCTTGTGTGCCAGTCTTGACTCCTGGGTGTGCCACCTCTCTCCCTCTCATTCAGTGGGCCATAGAAAGCCTATTTTTTTTTTTTTTTAAATATTATTGGGTTTCTAAAGTCTCCCTTAAAAAACAAAAAATACATAAAAAAACAGTGGGAGAGTAATATTGCCCTTTCAGCTTGTGTGCCAGTCTTGACTCCTGGGTGTGCCACCTCTCTCTCTCATTCAGTGGGCCATAGAAAGGCTATTTATTTTTTTGGTTTTTTTAATATTATTTGGTTTCTAAAGTCTCCCTGAAAAAAAAAAAATAATAATAAAAAAACAGTGGGAGAGTAATATTGCCCTTTCAGCTTGTGTGCCAGTCTTGACTCCTGGGTGTGCCACCTCTCTCTCTAATTGTGGGCCATAGAAAGCCTTTTTTTTTTTTTTTTTAAATATTATTGGGTTTCTAAAGTCTCCCTTAAAAAACAAAGAATACATAAAAAAACAGTGGGAGAGTAATATTGCCCTTTCAGCTTGTGTGCCAGTCTTGACTCCTGGGTGTGCCACCTCTCTCCCTCTCATTCAGTGGGCCATAGAAAGCCTATTTATTTTTTTTTTTAAATATTATTGGGTTTCTAAAGTCTCCCTTAAAAAACAAAAAATACATAAAAAAACAGTGGGAGAGTAATATTGCCCTTTCAGCTTGTGTGCCAGTCTTGACTCCTGGGTGTGCCACCTCTCTCTCATTCAGTGGGCCATAGAAAGCATTTTTTTTTTTTTCCTTGATTTGTGTTCTAAAATCTACCTCAACACAAAAACACTACATCAATCAGTGGGAGAAAAATATTGGCCTCAGTCAGGGCTTGTGTGCCACTGCTGTGTGTGCTATCTCTCATTCAGTGGGCTATAGAAAGCCTATTTATTTATTTATTTTTTTTCTTATTATTTGGTTTCTAAAGTCTCCCTGAAAAAAAAAAACATAAAAAAACAGTGGGAGAGTAATATTGCCCTTTCAGCTTGTGTGCCAGTCTTGACTCCTGGGTGTGCCACCTCTCTCTCTAATTGTGGGCCATAGAAAGCCTTTTTTTTTTTTTTTTTAAATATTATTGGGTTTCTAAAGTCTCCCTTAAAAAACAAAAAATACATAAAAAAACAGTGGGAGAGTAATATTGCCCTTTCAGCTTGTGTGCCAGTCTTGACTCCTGGGTGTGCCACCTCTCTCTCTCATTCAGTGGGCCATAGAAAGGCTATTAATTTTTTGGGTTTTTTTAATATTATTTGGTTTCTAAAGTCTCCCTGAAAAAAAAAAAAAAAAAAAAAAAACAGTGGGAGAGTAATATTGCCCTTTCAGCTTGTGTGCCAGTCTTGACTCCTGGGTGTGCCACCTCTCTCCCTCTCATTCAGTGGGCCATAGAAAGCCTATTTTTTTTTTTTTTTAAATATTATTGGGTTTCTAAAGTCTCCCTTAAAAAACAAAGAATACATAAAAAAACAGTGGGAGAGTAATATTGCCCTTTCAGCTTGTGTGCCAGTCTTGACTCCTGGGTGTGCCACCTCTCTCTCTAATTGTGGGCCATAGAAAGCCTATTTATTTATTTTTTTAAATATTATTGGGTTTCTAAAGTCTCCCTTAAAAAACAAAAAATACATAAAAAAACAGTGGGAGAGTAATATTGCCCTTTCAGCTTGTGTGCCAGTCTTGACTCCTGGGTGTGCCACCTCTCTCTCATTCAGTGGGCCATAGAAAGCATTTTTTTTTTTTTTCCTTGATTTGTGTTCTAAAATCTACCTCAACACAAAAACACTACATCAATCAGTGGGAGAAAAATATTGGCCTCAGTCAGGGCTTGTGTGCCACTGCTGTGTGTGCTATCTCTCATTCAGTGGGCTATAGAAAGCCTATTTATTTATTTATTTTTTTTCTTATTATTTGGTTTCTAAAGTCTCCCTGAAAAAAAAAAACATAAAAAAACAGCGGGAGAGTAATATTGCCCTTTCAGCTTGTGTGCCAGTCTTGACTCCTGGGTGTGCCACCTCTCTCTCTAATTGTGGGCCATAGAAAGCCTATTTTTTTTTTTTTTTTTAAATATTATTGGGTTTCTAAAGTCTCCCTTAAAAAACAAAGAATACATAAAAAAACAGTGGGAGAGTAATATTGCCCTTTCAGCTTGTGTGCCAGTCTTGACTCCTGGGTGTGCCACCTCTCTCCCTCTCATTCAGTGGGCCATAGAAAGCCTATTTATTTTTTTTTTTAAATATTATTGGGTTTCTAAAGTCTCCCTTAAAAAACAAAAAATACATAAAAAAACAGTGGGAGAGTAATATTGCCCTTTCAGCTTGTGTGCCAGTCTTGACTCCTGGGTGTGCCACCTCTCTCTCATTCAGTGGGCCATAGAAAGCATTTTTTTTTTTTTTCCTTGATTTGTGTTCTAAAATCTACCTCAACACAAAAACACTACATCAATCAGTGGGAGAAAAATATTGGCCTCAGTCAGGGCTTGTGTGCCACTGCTGTGTGTGCTATCTCTCATTCAGTGGGCTATAGAAAGCCTATTTATTTATTTATTTTTTTTCTTATTATTTGGTTTCTAAAGTCTCCCTGAAAAAAAAAAACATAAAAAAACAGTGGGAGAGTAATATTGCCCTTTCAGCTTGTGTGCCAGTCTTGACTCCTGGGTGTGCCACCTCTCTCTCTCATTCAGTGGGCCATAGAAAGGCTATTTATTTTTTTGGTTTTTTTAATATTATTTGGTTTCTAAAGTCTCCCTGAAAAAAAAAAAATAATAATAAAAAAACAGTGGGAGAGTAATATTGCCCTTTCAGCTTGTGTGCCAGTCTTGACTCCTGGGTGTGCCACCTCTCTCTCTCATTCAGTGGGCCATAGAAAGGCTATTTATTTTTTTGTTTTTTTTAATATTATTTGGTTTCTAAAGTCTCCCTGAAAAACAAAAACAAAAAAAAAAAACAGTGGGAGAGTAATATTGCCCTTTCAGCTTGTGTGCCAGTCTTGACTCCTGGGTGTGCCACCTCTCTCTCTAATTGTGGGCCATAGAAAGCCTTTTTTTTTTTTTTTTTAAATATTATTGGGTTTCTAAAGTCTCCCTTAAAAAACAAAAAATACATAAAAAAACAGTGGGAGAGTAATATTGCCCTTTCAGCTTGTGTGCCAGTCTTGACTCCTGGGTGTGCCACCTCTCTCTCTCATTCAGTGGGCCATAGAAAGGCTATTAATTTTTTGGGTTTTTTTAATATTATTTGGTTTCTAAAGTCTCCCTGAAAAAAAAAAAAAAAAAAAAAAAACAGTGGGAGAGTAATATTGCCCTTTCAGCTTGTGTGCCAGTCTTGACTCCTGGGTGTGCCACCTCTCTCCCTCTCATTCAGTGGGCCATAGAAAGCCTATTTTTTTTTTTTTTTAAATATTATTGGGTTTCTAAAGTCTCCCTTAAAAAACAAAGAATACATAAAAAAACAGTGGGAGAGTAATATTGCCCTTTCAGCTTGTGTGCCAGTCTTGACTCCTGGGTGTGCCACCTCTCTCCCTCTCATTCAGTGGGCCATAGAAAGCCTATTTATTTTTTTTTTTAAATATTATTGGGTTTCTAAAGTCTCCCTTAAAAAACAAAAAATACATAAAAAAACAGTGGGAGAGTAATATTGCCCTTTCAGCTTGTGTGCCAGTCTTGACTCCTGGGTGTGCCACCTCTCTCTCATTCAGTGGGCCATAGAAAGCATTTTTTTTTTTTCCTTGATTTGTGTTCTAAAATCTACCTCAACACAAAAACACTACATCAATCAGTGGGAGAAAAATATTGGCCTCAGTCAGGGCTTGTGTGCCACTGCTGTGTGTGCTATCTCTCATTCAGTGGGCTATAGAAAGCCTATTTATTTATTTATTTTTTTTCTTATTATTTGGTTTCTAAAGTCTCCCTGAAAAAAAAAAACATAAAAAAACAGTGGGAGAGTAATATTGCCCTTTCAGCTTGTGTGCCAGTCTTGACTCCTGGGTGTGCCACCTCTCTCCCTCTCATTCAGTGGGCCATAGAAAGCCTATTTTTTTTTTTTTTTAAATATTATTGGGTTTCTAAAGTCTCCCTTAAAAAACAAAGAATACATAAAAAAACAGTGGGAGAGTAATATTGCCCTTTCAGCTTGTGTGCCAGTCTTGACTCCTGGGTGTGCCACCTCTCTCCCTCTCATTCAGTGGGCCATAGAAAGCCTATTTATTTTTTTTTTTAAATATTATTGGGTTTCTAAAGTCTCCCTTAAAAAACAAAAAATACATAAAAAAACAGTGGGAGAGTAATATTGCCCTTTCAGCTTGTGTGCCAGTCTTGACTCCTGGGTGTGCCACCTCTCTCTCATTCAGTGGGCCATAGAAAGCATTTTTTTTTTTTTCCTTGATTTGTGTTCTAAAATCTACCTCAACACAAAAACACTACATCAATCAGTGGGAGAAAAATATTGGCCTCAGTCAGGGCTTGTGTGCCACTGCTGTGTGTGCTATCTCTCATTCAGTGGGCTATAGAAAGCCTATTTATTTATTTATTTTTTTTCTTATTATTTGGTTTCTAAAGTCTCCCTGAAAAAAAAAACATAAAAAAACAGTGGGAGAGTAATATTGCCCTTTCAGCTTGTGTGCCAGTCTTGACTCCTGGGTGTGCCACCTCTCTCTCTCATTCAGTGGGCCATAGAAAGGCTATTTATTTTTTTGGTTTTTTTAATATTATTTGGTTTCTAAAGTCTCCCTGAAAAAAAAAAAATAATAATAAAAAAACAGTGGGAGAGTAATATTGCCCTTTCAGCTTGTGTGCCAGTCTTGACTCCTGGGTGTGCCACCTCTCTCTCTCATTCAGTGGGCCATAGAAAGGCTATTTATTTTTTTGTTTTTTTTAATATTATTTGGTTTCTAAAGTCTCCCTGAAAAACAAAAACAAAAAAAAAAAACAGTGGGAGAGTAATATTGCCCTTTCAGCTTGTGTGCCAGTCTTGACTCCTGGGTGTGCCACCTCTCTCTCTAATTGTGGGCCATAGAAAGCCTTTTTTTTTTTTTTTTTAAATATTATTGGGTTTCTAAAGTCTCCCTTAAAAAACAAAAAATACATAAAAAAACAGTGGGAGAGTAATATTGCCCTTTCAGCTTGTGTGCCAGTCTTGACTCCTGGGTGTGCCACCTCTCTCTCTCATTCAGTGGGCCATAGAAAGGCTATTAATTTTTTGGGTTTTTTTAATATTATTTGGTTTCTAAAGTCTCCCTGAAAAAAAAAAAAAAAAAAAAAAAAACAGTGGGAGAGTAATATTGCCCTTTCAGCTTGTGTGCCAGTCTTGACTCCTGGGTGTGCCACCTCTCTCCCTCTCATTCAGTGGGCCATAGAAAGCCTATTTTTTTTTTTTTTTAAATATTATTGGGTTTCTAAAGTCTCCCTTAAAAAACAAAGAATACATAAAAAAACAGTGGGAGAGTAATATTGCCCTTTCAGCTTGTGTGCCAGTCTTGACTCCTGGGTGTGCCACCTCTCTCCCTCTCATTCAGTGGGCCATAGAAAGCCTATTTATTTTTTTTTTTAAATATTATTGGGTTTCTAAAGTCTCCCTTAAAAAACAAAAAATACATAAAAAAACAGTGGGAGAGTAATATTGCCCTTTCAGCTTGTGTGCCAGTCTTGACTCCTGGGTGTGCCACCTCTCTCTCATTCAGTGGGCCATAGAAAGCATTTTTTTTTTTTTTTCCTTGATTTGTGTTCTAAAATCTACCTCAACACAAAAACACTACATCAATCAGTGGGAGAAAAATATTGGCCTCAGTCAGGGCTTGTGTGCCACTGCTGTGTGTGCTATCTCTCATTCAGTGGGCTATAGAAAGCCTATTTATTTATTTATTTTTTTTCTTATTATTTGGTTTCTAAAGTCTCCCTGAAAAAAAAAAACATAAAAAAACAGTGGGAGAGTAATATTGCCCTTTCAGCTTGTGTGCCAGTCTTGACTCCTGGGTGTGCCACCTCTCTCCCTCTCATTCAGTGGGCCATAGAAAGCCTATTTTTTTTTTTTTTAAATATTATTGGGTTTCTAAAGTCTCCCTTAAAAAACAAAGAATACATAAAAAAACAGTGGGAGAGTAATATTGCCCTTTCAGCTTGTGTGCCAGTCTTGACTCCTGGGTGTGCCACCTCTCTCCCTCTCATTCAGTGGGCCATAGAAAGCCTATTTATTTTTTTTTTTAAATATTATTGGGTTTCTAAAGTCTCCCTTAAAAAACAAAAAATACATAAAAAAACAGTGGGAGAGTAATATTGCCCTTTCAGCTTGTGTGCCAGTCTTGACTCCTGGGTGTGCCACCTCTCTCTCATTCAGTGGGCCATAGAAAGCATTTTTTTTTTTTCCTTGATTTGTGTTCTAAAATCTACCTCAACACAAAAACACTACATCAATCAGTGGGAGAAAAATATTGGCCTCAGTCAGGGCTTGTGTGCCACTGCTGTGTGTGCTATCTCTCATTCAGTGGGCTATAGAAAGCCTATTTATTTATTTATTTTTTTTCTTATTATTTGGTTTCTAAAGTCTCCCTGAAAAAAAAAAACATAAAAAAACAGTGGGAGAGTAATATTGCCCTTTCAGCTTGTGTGCCAGTCTTGACTCCTGGGTGTGCCACCTCTCTCTCTCATTCAGTGGGCCATAGAAAGGCTATTTATTTTTTTGGTTTTTTTAATATTATTTGGTTTCTAAAGTCTCCCTGAAAAAAAAAAAATAATAATAAAAAAACAGTGGGAGAGTAATATTGCCCTTTCAGCTTGTGTGCCAGTCTTGACTCCTGGGTGTGCCACCTCTCTCTCTCATTCAGTGGGCCATAGAAAGGCTATTTATTTTTTTGATTTTTTTAATATTATTTGGTTTCTAAAGTCTCCCTGAAAAACAAAAACAAAAAAAAAAAACAGTGGGAGAGTAATATTGCCCTTTCAGCTTGTGTGCCAGTCTTGACTCCTGGGTGTGCCACCTCTCTCTCTAATTGTGGGCCATAGAAAGCCTTTTTTTTTTTTTTTTTTAAATATTATTGGGTTTCTAAAGTCTCCCTTAAAAAACAAAAAATACATAAAAAAACAGTGGGAGAGTAATATTGCCCTTTCAGCTTGTGTGCCAGTCTTGACTCCTGGGTGTGCCACCTCTCTCTCTCATTCAGTGGGCCATAGAAAGGCTATTAATTTTTTGGGTTTTTTTAATATTATTTGGTTTCTAAAGTCTCCCTGAAAAAAAAAAAAAAAAAAAAAAAAACAGTGGGAGAGTAATATTGCCCTTTCAGCTTGTGTGCCAGTCTTGACTCCTGGGTGTGCCACCTCTCTCCCTCTCATTCAGTGGGCCATAGAAAGCCTATTTTTTTTTTTTTTTAAATATTATTGGGTTTCTAAAGTCTCCCTTAAAAAACAAAGAATACATAAAAAAACAGTGGGAGAGTAATATTGCCCTTTCAGCTTGTGTGCCAGTCTTGACTCCTGGGTGTGCCACCTCTCTCTCATTCAGTGGGCCATAGAAAGCATTTTTTTTTTTTTCCTTGATTTGTGTTCTAAAATCTACCTCAACACAAAAACACTACATCAATCAGTGGGAGAAAAATATTGGCCTCAGTCAGGGCTTGTGTGCCACTGCTGTGTGTGCTATCTCTCATTCAGTGGGCTATAGAAAGCCTATTTATTTATTTATTTTTTTTCTTATTATTTGGTTTCTAAAGTCTCCCTGAAAAAAAAAAACATAAAAAAACAGTGGGAGAGTAATATTGCCCTTTCAGCTTGTGTGCCAGTCTTGACTCCTGGGTGTGCCACCTCTCTCCCTCTCATTCAGTGGGCCATAGAAAGCCTATTTTTTTTTTTTTTTTAAATATTATTGGGTTTCTAAAGTCTCCCTTAAAAAACAAAGAATACATAAAAAAACAGTGGGAGAGTAATATTGCCCTTTCAGCTTGTGTGCCAGTCTTGACTCCTGGGTGTGCCACCTCTCTCCCTCTCATTCAGTGGGCCATAGAAAGCCTATTTATTTATTTTTTTAAATATTATTGGGTTTCTAAAGTCTCCCTTAAAAAACAAAAAATACATAAAAAAACAGTGGGAGAGTAATATTGCCCTTTCAGCTTGTGTGCCAGTCTTGACTCCTGGGTGTGCCACCTCTCTCTCATTCAGTGGGCCATAGAAAGCATTTTTTTTTTTTTCCTTGATTTGTGTTCTAAAATCTACCTCAACACAAAAACACTACATCAATCAGTGGGAGAAAAATATTGGCCTCAGTCAGGGCTTGTGTGCCACTGCTGTGTGTGCTATCTCTCATTCAGTGGGCTATAGAAAGCCTATTTATTTATTTATTTTTTTTCTTATTATTTGGTTTCTAAAGTCTCCCTGAAAAAAAAAAACATAAAAAAACAGTGGGAGAGTAATATTGCCCTTTCAGCTTGTGTGCCAGTCTTGACTCCTGGGTGTGCCACCTCTCTCTCTCATTCAGTGGGCCATAGAAAGGCTATTTATTTTTTTGGTTTTTTTAATATTATTTGGTTTCTAAAGTCTCCCTGAAAAAAAAAAAATAATAATAAAAAAACAGTGGGAGAGTAATATTGCCCTTTCAGCTTGTGTGCCAGTCTTGACTCCTGGGTGTGCCACCTCTCTCTCTCATTCAGTGGGCCATAGAAAGGCTATTTATTTTTTTGTTTTTTTTAATATTATTTGGTTTCTAAAGTCTCCCTGAAAAACAAAAACAAAAAAAAAAAACAGTGGGAGAGTAATATTGCCCTTTCAGCTTGTGTGCCAGTCTTGACTCCTGGGTGTGCCACCTCTCTCTCTAATTGTGGGCCATAGAAAGCCTTTTTTTTTTTTTTTTTAAATATTATTGGGTTTCTAAAGTCTCCCTTAAAAAACAAAAAATACATAAAAAAACAGTGGGAGAGTAATATTGCCCTTTCAGCTTGTGTGCCAGTCTTGACTCCTGGGTGTGCCACCTCTCTCTCTCATTCAGTGGGCCATAGAAAGACTATTAATTTTTTGGGTTTTTTTAATATTATTTGGTTTCTAAAGTCTCCCTGAAAAAAAAAAAAAAAAAAAAAAAAACAGTGGGAGAGTAATATTGCCCTTTCAGCTTGTGTGCCAGTCTTGACTCCTGGGTGTGCCACCTCTCTCCCTCTCATTCAGTGGGCCATAGAAAGCCTATTTTTTTTTTTTTTTAAATATTATTGGGTTTCTAAAGTCTCCCTTAAAAAACAAAGAATACATAAAAAAACAGTGGGAGAGTAATATTGCCCTTTCAGCTTGTGTGCCAGTCTTGACTCCTGGGTGTGCCACCTCTCTCCCTCTCATTCAGTGGGCCATAGAAAGCCTATTTATTTTTTTTTTTAAATATTATTGGGTTTCTAAAGTCTCCCTTAAAAAACAAAAAATACATAAAAAAACAGTGGGAGAGTAATATTGCCCTTTCAGCTTGTGTGCCAGTCTTGACTCCTGGGTGTGCCACCTCTCTCTCATTCAGTGGGCCATAGAAAGCATTTTTTTTTTTTTTCCTTGATTTGTGTTCTAAAATCTACCTCAACACAAAAACACTACATCAATCAGTGGGAGAAAAATATTGGCCTCAGTCAGGGCTTGTGTGCCACTGCTGTGTGTGCTATCTCTCATTCAGTGGGCTATAGAAAGCCTATTTATTTATTTATTTTTTTTCTTATTATTTGGTTTCTAAAGTCTCCCTGAAAAAAAAAAACATAAAAAAACAGTGGGAGAGTAATATTGCCCTTTCAGCTTGTGTGCCAGTCTTGACTCCTGGGTGTGCCACCTCTCTCCCTCTCATTCAGTGGGCCATAGAAAGCCTATTTTTTTTTTTTTTTAAATATTATTGGGTTTCTAAAGTCTCCCTTAAAAAACAAAGAATACATAAAAAAACAGTGGGAGAGTAATATTGCCCTTTCAGCTTGTGTGCCAGTCTTGACTCCTGGGTGTGCCACCTCTCTCCCTCTCATTCAGTGGGCCATAGAAAGCCTATTTATTTTTTTTTTTAAATATTATTGGGTTTCTAAAGTCTCCCTTAAAAAACAAAAAATACATAAAAAAACAGTGGGAGAGTAATATTGCCCTTTCAGCTTGTGTGCCAGTCTTGACTCCTGGGTGTGCCACCTCTCTCTCATTCAGTGGGCCATAGAAAGCATTTTTTTTTTTTTCCTTGATTTGTGTTCTAAAATCTACCTCAACACAAAAACACTACATCAATCAGTGGGAGAAAAATATTGGCCTCAGTCAGGGCTTGTGTGCCACTGCTGTGTGTGCTATCTCTCATTCAGTGGGCTATAGAAAGCCTATTTATTTATTTATTTTTTTTCTTATTATTTGGTTTCTAAAGTCTCCCTGAAAAAAAAAAACATAAAAAAACAGTGGGAGAGTAATATTGCCCTTTCAGCTTGTGTGCCAGTCTTGACTCCTGGGTGTGCCACCTCTCTCTCTCATTCAGTGGGCCATAGAAAGGCTATTTATTTTTTTGGTTTTTTTAATATTATTTGGTTTCTAAAGTCTCCCTGAAAAAAAAAAAATAATAATAAAAAAACAGTGGGAGAGTAATATTGCCCTTTCAGCTTGTGTGCCAGTCTTGACTCCTGGGTGTGCCACCTCTCTCTCTCATTCAGTGGGCCATAGAAAGGCTATTTATTTTTTTGTTTTTTTTAATATTATTTGGTTTCTAAAGTCTCCCTGAAAAACAAAAACAAAAAAAAAAAACAGTGGGAGAGTAATATTGCCCTTTCAGCTTGTGTGCCAGTCTTGACTCCTGGGTGTGCCACCTCTCTCTCTAATTGTGGGCCATAGAAAGCCTTTTTTTTTTTTTTTTTAAATATTATTGGGTTTCTAAAGTCTCCCTTAAAAAACAAAAAATACATAAAAAAACAGTGGGAGAGTAATATTGCCCTTTCAGCTTGTGTGCCAGTCTTGACTCCTGGGTGTGCCACCTCTCTCTCTCATTCAGTGGGCCATAGAAAGGCTATTAATTTTTTGGGTTTTTTTAATATTATTTGGTTTCTAAAGTCTCCCTGAAAAAAAAAAAAAAAAAAAAAAAACAGTGGGAGAGTAATATTGCCCTTTCAGCTTGTGTGCCAGTCTTGACTCCTGGGTGTGCCACCTCTCTCCCTCTCATTCAGTGGGCCATAGAAAGCCTATTTTTTTTTTTTTTTAAATATTATTGGGTTTCTAAAGTCTCCCTTAAAAAACAAAGAATACATAAAAAAACAGTGGGAGAGTAATATTGCCCTTTCAGCTTGTGTGCCAGTCTTGACTCCTGGGTGTGCCACCTCTCTCCCTCTCATTCAGTGGGCCATAGAAAGCCTATTTATTTATTTTTTTAAATATTATTGGGTTTCTAAAGTCTCCCTTAAAAAACAAAAAATACATAAAAAAACAGTGGGAGAGTAATATTGCCCTTTCAGCTTGTGTGCCAGTCTTGACTCCTGGGTGTGCCACCTCTCTCTCATTCAGTGGGCCATAGAAAGCATTTTTTTTTTTTCCTTGATTTGTGTTCTAAAATCTACCTCAACACAAAAACACTACATCAATCAGTGGGAGAAAAATATTGGCCTCAGTCAGGGCTTGTGTGCCACTGCTGTGTGTGCTATCTCTCATTCAGTGGGCTATAGAAAGCCTATTTATTTATTTATTTTTTTTCTTATTATTTGGTTTCTAAAGTCTCCCTGAAAAAAAAAAACATAAAAAAACAGTGGGAGAGTAATATTGCCCTTTCAGCTTGTGTGCCAGTCTTGACTCCTGGGTGTGCCACCTCTCTCCCTCTCATTCAGTGGGCCATAGAAAGCCTATTTTTTTTTTTTTTTAAATATTATTGGGTTTCTAAAGTCTCCCTTAAAAAACAAAGAATACATAAAAAAACAGTGGGAGAGTAATATTGCCCTTTCAGCTTGTGTGCCAGTCTTGACTCCTGGGTGTGCCACCTCTCTCCCTCTCATTCAGTGGGCCATAGAAAGCCTATTTATTTTTTTTTTTAAATATTATTGGGTTTCTAAAGTCTCCCTTAAAAAACAAAAAATACATAAAAAAACAGTGGGAGAGTAATATTGCCCTTTCAGCTTGTGTGCCAGTCTTGACTCCTGGGTGTGCCACCTCTCTCTCATTCAGTGGGCCATAGAAAGCATTTTTTTTTTTTTTCCTTGATTTGTGTTCTAAAATCTACCTCAACACAAAAACACTACATCAATCAGTGGGAGAAAAATATTGGCCTCAGTCAGGGCTTGTGTGCCACTGCTGTGTGTGCTATCTCTCATTCAGTGGGCTATAGAAAGCCTATTTATTTATTTATTTTTTTTCTTATTATTTGGTTTCTAAAGTCTCCCTGAAAAAAAAAACATAAAAAAACAGTGGGAGAGTAATATTGCCCTTTCAGCTTGTGTGCCAGTCTTGACTCCTGGGTGTGCCACCTCTCTCTCTCATTCAGTGGGCCATAGAAAGGCTATTTATTTTTTTGGTTTTTTTAATATTATTTGGTTTCTAAAGTCTCCCTGAAAAAAAAAAAATAATAATAAAAAAACAGTGGGAGAGTAATATTGCCCTTTCAGCTTGTGTGCCAGTCTTGACTCCTGGGTGTGCCACCTCTCTCTCTCATTCAGTGGGCCATAGAAAGGCTATTTATTTTTTTGTTTTTTTTAATATTATTTGGTTTCTAAAGTCTCCCTGAAAAACAAAAACAAAAAAAAAAAACAGTGGGAGAGTAATATTGCCCTTTCAGCTTGTGTGCCAGTCTTGACTCCTGGGTGTGCCACCTCTCTCTCTAATTGTGGGCCATAGAAAGCCTTTTTTTTTTTTTTTTTAAATATTATTGGGTTTCTAAAGTCTCCCTTAAAAAACAAAAAATACATAAAAAAACAGTGGGAGAGTAATATCGCCCTTTCAGCTTGTGTGCCAGTCTTGACTCCTGGGTGTGCCACCTCTCTCTCTCATTCAGTGGGCCATAGAAAGGCTATTAATTTTTTGGTTTTTTTTAATATTATTTGGTTTCTAAAGTCTCCCTGAAAAAAAAAAAAAAAAAAAAAAAACAGTGGGAGAGTAATATTGCCCTTTCAGCTTGTGTGCCAGTCTTGACTCCTGGGTGTGCCACCTCTCTCCCTCTCATTCAGTGGGCCATAGAAAGCCTATTTTTTTTTTTTTTAAATATTATTGGGTTTCTAAAGTCTCCCTTAAAAAACAAAGAATACATAAAAAAACAGTGGGAGAGTAATATTGCCCTTTCAGCTTGTGTGCCAGTCTTGACTCCTGGGTGTGCCACCTCTCTCCCTCTCATTCAGTGGGCCATAGAAAGCCTATTTATTTTTTTTTTTAAATATTATTGGGTTTCTAAAGTCTCCCTTAAAAAACAAAAAATACATAAAAAAACAGTGGGAGAGTAATATTGCCCTTTCAGCTTGTGTGCCAGTCTTGACTCCTGGGTGTGCCACCTCTCTCTCATTCAGTGGGCCATAGAAAGCATTTTTTTTTTTTTCCTTGATTTGTGTTCTAAAATCTACCTCAACACAAAAACACTACATCAATCAGTGGGAGAAAAATATTGGCCTCAGTCAGGGCTTGTGTGCCACTGCTGTGTGTGCTATCTCTCATTCAGTGGGCTATAGAAAGCCTATTTATTTATTTATTTTTTTTCTTATTATTTGGTTTCTAAAGTCTCCCTGAAAAAAAAAAAAAAAAAAAAACAGTGGGAGAGTAATATTGCCCTTTCAGCTTGTGTGCCAGTCTTGACTCCTGGGTGTGCCACCTCTCTCCCTCTCATTCAGTGGGCCATAGAAAGCCTATTTTTTTTTTTTTTAAAATATTATTGGGTTTCTAAAGTCTCCCTTAAAAAACAAAGAATACATAAAAAAACAGTGGGAGAGTAATATTGCCCTTTCAGCTTGTGTGCCAGTCTTGACTCCTGGGTGTGCCACCTCTCTCCCTCTCATTCAGTGGGCCATAGAAAGCCTATTTATTTTTTTTTTAAAATATTATTGGGTTTCTAAAGTCTCCCTTAAAAAACAAAAAATACATAAAAAAACAGTGGGAGAGTAATATTGCCCTTTCAGCTTGTGTGCCAGTCTTGACTCCTGGGTGTGCCACCTCTCTCTCATTCAGTGGGCCATAGAAAGCATTTTTTTTTTTTTTCCTTGATTTGTGTTCTAAAATCTACCTCAACACAAAAACACTACATCAATCAGTGGGAGAAAAATATTGGCCTCAGTCAGGGCTTGTGTGCCACTGCTGTGTGTGCTATCTCTCATTCAGTGGGCTATAGAAAGCCTATTTATTTATTTATTTTTTTTCTTATTATTTGGTTTCTAAAGTCTCCCTGAAAAAAAAAAACATAAAAAAACAGTGGGAGAGTAATATTGCCCTTTCAGCTTGTGTGCCAGTCTTGACTCCTGGGTGTGCCACCTCTCTCTCTCATTCAGTGGGCCATAGAAAGGCTATTTATTTTTTTGGTTTTTTTAATATTATTTGGTTTCTAAAGTCTCCCTGAAAAAAAAAAATAATAATAAAAAAACAGTGGGAGAGTAATATTGCCCTTTCAGCTTGTGTGCCAGTCTTGACTCCTGGGTGTGCCACCTCTCTCCCTCTCATTCAGTGGGCCATAGAAAGCCTATTTATTTTTTTAAAAAAATATTATTGGGTTTCTAAAGTCTCCCTTAAAAAACAAAAAATACATAAAAAAACAGTGGGAGAGTAATATTGCCCTTTCAGCTTGTGTGCCAGTCTTGACTCCTGGGTGTGCCACCTCTCTCCCTCTCATTCAGTGGGCCATAGAAAGCCTATTTTTTTTTTAAAAAAATATTATTGGGTTTCTAAAGTCTCCCTTAAAAAACAAAAAATACATAAAAAAACAGTGGGAGAGTAATATTGCCCTTTCAGCTTGTGTGCCAGTCTTGACTCCTGGGTGTGCCACCTCTCTCTCTCATTCAGTGGGCCATAGAAAGGCTATTTATTTTTTTGGTTTTTTTTAATATTATTTGGTTTCTAAAGTCTCCCTGAAAAAAAAAAAAAACATAAAAAAACAGTGGGAGAGTAATATTGCCCTTTCAGCTTGTGTGCCAGTCTTGACTCCTGGGTGTGCCACCTCTCTCTCTCATTCAGTGGGCCATAGAAAGGCTATTTATTTTTTTGGTTTTTTTAATATTATTTGGTTTCTAAAGTCTCCCTGAAAAAAAAAAAATACATAAAAAAACAGTGGGAGAGTAATATTGCCCTTTCAGCTTGTGTGCCAGTCTTGACTCCTGGGTGTGCCACCTCTCTCTCTAATTGTGGGCCATAGAAAGCCTTTTTTTTTTTTTTTTAAATATTATTGGGTTTCTAAAGTCTCCCTTAAAAAAAAAAATACATAAAAAAACAGTGGGAGAGTAATATTGCCCTTTCAGCTTGTGTGCCAGTCTTGACTCCTGGGTGTGCCACCTCTCTCTCTCATTCAGTGGGCCATAGAAAGGCTATTTATTTTTTTGTTTTTTTTAATATTATTTGGTTTCTAAAGTCTCCCTGAAAATAAAAAAAAAAAAACTTAAAAAAACAGTGGGAGAGTAATATTGCCCTTTCAGCTTGTGCGCCAGTCTTGACTCCTGGGTGTGCCACCTCTCTCTCTCATTCAGTGGGCCATAGAAAGGCTATTTATTTTTTTGGTTTTTTTAATATTATTTGGTTTCTAAAGTCTCCCTGAAAAAAAAAAATACATAAAAAAACAGTGGGAGAGTAATATTGCCCTTTCAGCTTGTGTGCCAGTCTTGACTCCTGGGTGTGCCACCTCTCTCTCTAATTGTGGGCCATAGAAAGCCTTTTTTTTTTTTTTTTAAATATTATTGGGTTTCTAAAGTCTCCCTTAAAAAAAAAAATACATAAAAAAACAGTGGGAGAGTAATATTGCCCTTTCAGCTTGTGTGCCAGTCTTGACTCCTGGGTGTGCCACCTCTCTCTCTCATTCAGTGGGCCATAGAAAGGCTATTTATTTTTTTGGTTTTTTTAATATTATTTGGTTTCTAAAGTCTCCCTGAAAATAATAAAAAAAAAACTTAAAAAAACAGTGGGAGAGTAATATTGCCCTTTCAGCTTGTGCGCCAGTCTTGACTCCTGGGTGTGCCACCTCTCTCTCTCTACTTGTGGGCCATAGAAAGCCTTTTTTTTTTTGTTTTTTTTTTTATATTATTTGGTTTCTAAAGTCTCCCTGAGAAAAAAAAAAAAATAAATTAGGTGGGAGATTAATATTGACATTAGTGCTTGAGTGACAGTCCTGCGTGTGTGTCATCTCTGTGATTTTGTGCCACAGAAAACAGAGTGTGTAACATTGTGCCTGATTTTCCTTGTGGTCTCACCAACCTGTTAAGGGATATTGAAATCATACTGAAGTTATAGCTCACCGTGTAAGTTGTTTGACAGCAACAAATAAAGTTACTTTGGTTAAGATTTTAAAACAATGAGGAAGTCTGGTGCAAGAGGTTGTCGTGGCCGTTCATTGTCAGCTGGTAATGATGGTAGTGGTAGTGGAGCATCAGGTGGTCGTGGGGATAAAAATATTCCACCTAAGTCTGGAGCTGTGGAGCCAGTTTCGTCGTCAGGCTACACAAGGCCTCGAACGCTCTCTTTTCTGGGAGTAGGAAAACCGCTTTTAAAGGCGGAGCAGCAACAGCAAGTTTTGGCTTACATTGCAGACTCAGCCTCTAGCTCTTTTGCCTCCTCTTCAGAAACTGGTAAATGTAAAAGCAGCGCGTCGCTTGTGGATGTTCACGGTCAGGGACAAGTCGCTTCCTTGTCCTCCTCAGCAAAAACTACAACAAGAGAGAAGGATGCAGCAGGCGACACAACGGGTCACTCCATGGAGCTCTTTACACATACCGTCCCTGGCTTAGAAAGTGAAACATTTAACAGGCCATGCCCATTACAAGTAGATACTGACATGGAGTGCACTGATGCACAGCCACAGCCAGAGTACTATGCTGCTCCTTTGACTCAGACCACCACATTGCCCTCTCAGGGTACAGATCCACAATCAGACCCTGATGAGACTATGTTGCCCCGCCACGAACGCTATACCACCGACCGACACAGTGACACAGACGAAGTTGCACACGAGCTCGAAGAGGAGGTAATAGATGACCCAGTTATTGACCCCGATTGGCAGCCATTGGGGGAACAGGGTGCAGGCGGCAGTAGTTCAGAAGCGGAGGTGGAGGAGGGGCCGCAGCAGGCATCAACATCGCAACAGGTTCCATCTGCCGGGCCCGTATCTGGCCCAAAACGCGTGTCAAAGCCAAAACCTGTTGGAGGACAGCGTGGCCATCCGGTTAAAGCTCAGTCTGCAATCCCTGAAAAGGGATCCGAGTCTAGGAAGAGTGCAGTCTGGCATTTTTTTAAACAACATCCAACTGATCAGCGCAAAGTCATCTGTCAAAAATGTTCAACTAGCTTAAGCAGAGATCAGAATCTGAAAAGTCTAAATACTAGTTGCATGCATAGACACTTAACCACCATGCATTTTCAAGCCTGGACTAACTACCAAACGTCCCTTAAGGTTGTAGCACCCTCGGCCAATGAAGCTAGTCAGCAACGCAACATCCCTTCCGTCACTGTAAGGCCACCATTTTCCGCACCACCGGTAGTATCTGTGCAGGTTTCTTTGCCAGCCAAAAGCAGTCAGGGTCAGGGAATCATCAGTTTTGTAGGAGGAAATATTGCATCTAGGGCACCGGCGGAAACAATACCGTCTCCAACCGTCTCTCAGTCTGCCATGTACACCGGCACACCCGAAAGTTTCACGATCTCCAGCTCTCCAGTCCAGCTCACCCTACATGAGACTCTGGTTAGAAAAAGGAAGTACTTATCCTCGCATCCGCGTACACAGGGTTTTAACGCCCACATAGCTAGACTAATCTCGTTAGAGATGATGCCCTACCGGTTAGTTGAAAGCGAAGCTTTCAAAGCCCTGATGGAGTACGCTGAACCACGATACGAGCTACCCAGTCGACACTTTTTTTCCAGAAAAGCCATCCCAGCCCTGCACCAGCATGTTAAACAGCGCATCGTCCATGCACTCAGGCAATCTGTGAGTACAAAGGTGCACCTGACTACAGATGCATGGACCAGTAGGCATGGCCAGGGACGTTATGTGTCCATCACGGCACACTGGGTGAATGTGGTGGATGCAGGGTCCACAGGCGACATCAATTTAGGGACAGTTGTGCCTAGCCCACGGTCTAGGAAACAGTTGGCTGTAGGCGTTCGCACCCCCTCCTCCTCCTCCTCCTCGTCCTCCTGCAGAAGCTACAGCTCTTCCACAGAACGCAGTCTGCCAACCACTCCATCGGCAGATGACACTGTTACACACCAGTTGTCCCAATATGGGCCAGCTACTGCCAAGCGTCAGCAGGCTGTATTGGCTATGAAGTGTTTGGGCGACAACAGACACACCGCGGAAGTTCTGTCCGAGTTCTTGCAACAAGAAACGCAGTCGTGGCTGGGCACAGTAGATCTTGAGGCAGGCAAGGTAGTGAGTGATAACGGAAGGAATTTCATGGCTGCCATCTCCCTTTCCCAACTGAAACACATTCCTTGCCTGGCTCACACCTTAAACCTGGTGGTGCAGTGCTTATTGAAAACTTATCCTGGGTTCTCCGACCTGCTCCTCAAAGTGCGTGCACTTTGCTCACATATCCGACGTTCGCCTGTACACGCCAGCCGTATGCAGACCTATCAGCGGTCTTTGAACCTTCCCCAGCATCGCCTAATCATAGACGTTGCAACAAGGTGGAACTCAACACTGCACATGCTTCAGAGACTGTGCGAACAGAGGCGTGCTGTTATTTATTTGTGGGAGGATACACGGGCAGGCAGTAGGATGGCAGACATGGAGTTGTCAGGTGTGCAGTGGTCTAAGATACAAGACATGTGTCAAGTCCTTCAGTGTTTTGAGGAATGCACACGGCTGGTTAGTGCAGACAACGCCGTAATAAGCATGAGCATCCCCCTAATGCGTCTGCTGATGCAAAGTTTGACGCACATAAAGGAGCAGGCGTCTGCACCAGAGGAAGAGGAAAGCCTTGATGACAGTCAGCCATTGTCTGGTCAGGGCAGTGTACAGGACGAGGTAGCGGGCGAAGAGGAGGTGGAGGACGAGGAGGATGATGGGGATGAGTATATTTTTAATGCCGAACCTTTCCCGGGGCACAGGAAATTGGTTGCGTGTCACGGCCGGGTTCTGGTTTTTTGAGGGACACAAGTGACGTAGATTTGCCTGCAACTGCCCCTCAACCAATCACAACCGGAGATTTGACAACTGGAACTTTGGCCCACATGGCGGATTATGCCTTACGTATCCTAAAAAGGGACACACGCATTACGAAAATGATGAACGATGACGATTACTGGTTAGCCTGCCTCCTTGATCCACGCTATAAAGGCAAATTGCAAAATATTATGCCACATGAGAACTTGGAACTAATATTAGCAACCAAACAATCAACTCTTGTTGACCGTTTGCTTCAGGCATTCCCAGCACACAGCGCACGTGATCGTTCTCACACGAGCTCCAGGGGGCAGCAGACTAGGAGTGTTAGGGGTGCACACATCAGAAGTGGCGTTGGACAGAGGGGTTTTCTGACCAGGTTGTGGAGTGATTTTGCTATGACCGCAGACAGGACAGGTACTGCTGCATCAATTGAAAGTGACAAGAGACAACATTTGTCCAGTATGGTTACTAACTATTTTTCATCCCTTATCGATGTTCTCCCTCAACCGTCATTCCCATTTGATTACTGGGCCTCCAAATTAGACACCTGGCCAGAATTGGCAGAATATGCATTGCAGGAACTTGCTTGCCCGGCAGCAAGTGTCCTATCAGAAAGAGTATTCAGTGCTGCAGGTTCAATATTAACCGAAAAAAGGACTCGTCTGGCTACCCAAAATGTTGACGATCTAACATTCATTAAAATGAACCACAACTGGATTTCGAAATCTTTTGCCCCACCTTGCCCGGCCGACACCTAGCTTTCCTATGAAAAGCTCTTGCCTGTGAATTACTTTTCTAATGTCTAATTTGCTGCAGCTGATTGTCCAGCATACGACATGTTTACACCTCCCTAAATGGCCAAACTCCCCACACGGGGCCGTGGTATCGCGACTTGGCGCAAGCACCCGTGAGACTGCTGTTTGTCTGAAGAGGTGGGTGTGCTCGCTTTTGGTTGACGGCATTGCTACTGGGTCCCTCATAGTACAATGTAGTGTCTCTGGCGGTGGTGGTGCGCACCCAACGTCAGACACACCGTTGTAACATGAGGGGCCCTGGGGCGGTCCCGCCGGCCTCAAGAGAGTTCCCCCCTACCCCAGCTCAAAATGTGCTCTACCACGTGCAAAATTATGTCGCACAGCTCCACCAATCTTTAGTCTATTCGCTGACATCATTCAATGTCTGGCACTGACAATACAAATTTGTAGACATCTATGATGCAACTTAAAGTAGTCTGTGTCTGTGTCCTATATTGGCACCATTAAATAGTTACTGCCAAATTACTATGTCAGAAACTTAGTAGATGAGCCCACCCCTGTACCTAAGTATGCCACCTTTTTTTTTGTTTTGGTTGTTTTGCGAGACATTAACATCTATTTATATTTTGGGAGTACTGGGACAGACACTCCTTGCACTACTCCTCCACTCACCACCAAGCTGCCTGTGTATCCATGTAACCGCTGTAAAACTGCCATGAGCCTATTGTTTGTTATTTTAGGCCTTTGATAGCCTGTCTGCGGTCCCTACTTTAAATACTCCTCCACTCACCACCAAGCTGCCTGCCCGTGTATCCATGTAACCGCTGTAAAACTGCCATGAGCCTATTGTTTGTTATTTTAGGCCTTTGATAGCCTGTCTGCGGTCCCTACTTTAAATACTCCTCCACTCACCACCAAGCTGCCTGCCCGTGTATCCATGTAACCGCTGTAAAACTGCCATGAGCCTATTGTTTGTTATTTTAGGCCTTCGAAGCCTGTCTGCGGTCCCTACTTTAAATACTCCTCCACTCACCACCAAGCTGCCTGCCCGTGTATCCATGTAACCGCTGTAAAACTGCCATGAGCCTATTGTTTGTTATTTTAGGCCTTTGATAGCCTGTCTGCGGTCCCTCCTTCCACTAGGCCTCCACTGACCAGACCACTGCTGCCCGTGTACCCCTGGAACCAATTTTAAAGTGCCTACAGCCAGCCCATTTTATTGTGTTAGGCCTTCGAAGCCTGTCTGCGGTCCCTCCTTCCAATAGGCCTACACTGACAAAGGTACACCTGACAACAGACACATGGACCTGTAGGCATGGCCACGGAAGGTTACGTGTCCTTTGTGGCTCAATGGGTTAATGTATTGGATGCATGGTCCACACAGGGGACAGCCTGCTAAGTCTGTCTGCAGTCCCTAATTCAAGTTGTCCTCAACAGAATAAAGCTGAGCTTCTACCTTCCGGCTCTGATTAACTGCTGTTTTTAAACACATTGGTGGTTCCGGCCTACTAACGGTGTCTGCCCCTGCCTGGTGTTGCCCTCAACTGAATAAAGCTGAGCTTCAACCTTCTGGCTCTCATTAAGTGTTTTTTAAAAAACAAAATGGTGGTTAGGGCCTACTAACGGCGTCTGCCCCTCCCTGGTGTTGCCCTCAACTGAATAAAGCTGAGCTTCTACCTTCCGGCTCTGATTAACTGCTGTTTTTAAACACATTGGTGGTTCCGGCCTACTAACGGTGTCTGCCCCTGCCTGGTGTTGCCCTCAACTGAATAAAGCTGAGCTTCTACCTTCCGGCTCTGATTAACTGCTGTTTTTAAACACATTGGTGGTTCCGGCCTACTAACGGTGTCTGCCCCTGCCTGGTGTTGCCCTCAACTGAATAAAGCTGAGCTTCAACCTTCTGGCTCTCATTAAGTGTTTTTTAAAAAACAAAATGGTGGTTAGGGCCTACTAACGGTGTCTGCCCCTGCCTGGTGTTGCCCTCAACTGAATAAAGCTGAGCTTCTACCTTCCGGCTCTGATTAACTGCTGTTTTTAAACACATTGGTGGTTCTGGCCTACTAACGGTGTCTGCCCCTGCCTGGTGTTGCCCTCAACTGAATAAAGCTGAGCTTCAACCTTCTGGCTCTCATTAAGTGTTTTTTAAAAAACAAAATGGTGGTTAGGGCCTACTAACGGTGTCTGCCCCTGCCTGGTGTTGCCCTCAACTGAATAAAGCTGAGCTTCTACCTTCCGGCTCTGATTAACTGCTGTTTTTAAACACATTGGTGGTTCCGGCCTACTAACGGTGTCTGCCCCTGCCTGGTGTTGCCCTCAACTGAATAAAGCTGAGCTTCAACCTTCTGGCTCTCATTAAGTGTTTTTTAAAAAACAAAATGGTGGTTAGGGCCTACTAACGGTGTCTGCCCCTGCCTGGTGTTGCCCTCAACTGAATAAAGCTGAGCTTCTACCTTCCGGCTCTGATTAACTGCTGTTTTTAAACACATTGGCGGTTCCGGCCTACTAACGGTGTCTGCCCCTGCCTGGTGTTGCCCTCAACTGAATAAAGCTGAGCTTCAACCTTCTGGCTCTCATTAAGTGTTTTTTAAAAAACAAAATGGTGGTTAGGGCCTACTAACGGCTTCTGCCCCTCCCTGGTGTTGCCCTCAACTGAATAAAGCTGAGCTTCAACCTTCTGGCTCTCATTAAGTGTTTTTTAAAAAACAAAATGGTGGTTAGGGCCTACTAACGGTGTCTGCCCCTGCCTGGTGTTGCCCTCAACTGAATAAAGCTGAGCTTCTACCTTCCGGCTCTGATTAACTGCTGTTTTTAAACACATTGGTGGTTCTGGCTTACTAACGGTGTCTGCCCCTGCCTGGTGTTGCCCTCAACTGAATAAAGCTGAGCTTCAACCTTCTGGCTCTCATTAAGTGTTTTTTAAAAAACAAAATGGTGGTTAGGGCCTACTAACGGCTTCTGCCCCTCCCTGGTGTTGCCCTCAACTGAATAAAGCTGAGCTTCTACCTTCCGGCTCTGATTAACTGCTGTTTTTAAACACATTGGTGGTTCCGGCCTACTAACGGTGTCTGCCCCTGCCTGGTGTTGCCCTCAACTGAATAAAGCTGAGCTTCAACCTTCTGGCTCTCATTAAGTGTTTTTTAAAAAACAAAATGGTGGTTAGGGCCTACTAACGGCTTCTGCCCCTCCCTGGTGTTGCCCTCAACTGAATAAAGCTGAGCTTCTACCTTCCGGCTCTGATTAACTGCTGTTTTTAAACACATTGGTGGTTCCGGCCTACTAACGGTGTCTGCCCCTGCCTGGTGTTGCCCTCAACTGAATAAAGCTGAGCTTCTACCTTCCGGCTCTGATTAACTGCTGTTTTTAAACACATTGGTGGTTCCGGCCTACTAACGGTGTCTGCCCCTGCCTGGTGTTGCCCTCAACTGAATAAAGCTGAGCTTCAACCTTCTGGCTCTCATTAAGTGTTTTTTAAAAAACAAAATGGTGGTTAGGGCCTACTAACGGTGTCTGCCCCTGCCTGGTGTTGCCCTCAACTGAATAAAGCTGAGCTTCTACCTTCCGGCTCTGATTAACTGCTGTTTTTAAGCACATTGGTGGTTCCGGCCTACTAACGGTGTCTGCCCCTTCCTGGTGTTGCCCTCAACTGAATAAAGCTGAGCTTCAACCTTCTGGCTCTCATTAAGTGTTTTTTAAAAAACAAAATGGTGGTTAGGGCCTACTAACGGCTTCTGCCCCTCCCTGGTGTTGCCCTCAACTGAATAAAGCTGAGCTTCAACCTTCTGGCTCTCATTAAGTGTTTTTTAAAAAACAAAATGGTGGTTAGGGCCTACTAACGGCTTCTGCCCCTCCCTGGTGTTGCCCTCAACTGAATAAAGCTGAGCTTCAACCTTCTGGCTCTCATTAAGTGTTTTTTAAAAAACAAAATGGTGTTTAGGGCCTACTAACGGTGTCTGCCCCTCCCTGGTGTTGCCCTCAACTGAATAAAGCTGAGCTTCAACCTTCTGGCTCTCATTAAGTGTTTTTTAAAAAACAAAATGGTGGTTAGGGCCTACTAACGGTGTCTGCCCCTCCCTGGTGTTGTCCTCAACTGAACAAAGCTGAGCTTCCACATTCTGGCTTTCGGCCTATACTATCAGATATTAAACTGCATTTGGCCTACTAGTGTGGTTAGGCCCTTGAAACAGTGTCTGCTGCTCTTGGGTTTGCTACTCCACTGAACAAAGCAATGCCGCCTGTTTAGTCCTGTTACCAATTTTGATCTGCATTTAGCCTACTTTATTCTTTGGCCCTATATCTGTTTCCTCATCATCCTGCCCATTGCCCAGCCACTGCTAGATGAGTCTGCTGGTACATTGACCTAGACCACTACATTCCCCTTGTACTCTACACAGCCAGAATCTGACCCTGCTGAAAGTAATGTTCCCCTTCCCGCATATTATACCACCTTACACAGGTACAAAGAGGAAGGTGCAGATGAAAGTGCAGGTTCCTTCATCAGGTGGGGGGGCATACTCGTTGGCGACGTCACTGGCACAGGGCCACTCAGAGTACGCAAAAGTGTCGCTGCTGGTGGGAGGCGCCCCCGCCATGCAAACACACCGCCGTACTTTGAGGGGCCCTGTGCCAGTGCCAATGCGAACGAGTGGGCCCCCCCTGCTTGCTCAGGATCACAGCACTTGCAACGTTGAAATACTTACCTCTCCCTGCTCCACCGCCATGACGTAGTCCATGTTTCCTGGGCCCACTAAAACCTTGAACCAGCCCTACCCCCACAACTTTTGCCAAATGACCCCCAATTTCCAGTGCCCAACTATTATTATAAAGTTAATTAAGATTGACAAGCTTCAGAAAACAAGAATGGATGTTTTTGGCAGTAAAATGTGCACTGTATGTGTTTTCCTGGCCTCCACTCACTGCCGGCTATGCTTCCCCATTGACTTGCATTGGGTTTCGTGTTTCGGTCGATCCCCGACTTTTAGCGATAATCGGCCGACTTCACTCGACTCGACTCTGGACTAAATCGGGTTTCACAAAACCAGACTCGATCTTAAAAAAATGAAAGTCGCTCAACCCTACCTGTGAGGTGTCGATTTCTCAAACTACAGACTCTAATGTACTTGTCTTGTTGCTCAGTTGTGCAGTAGGTCTTCCCACTTCTCTTTCTACTCTGATTAGAGCCTGTTTGTGCTCCACTCTGAAGGGAGTAGTGCACTCTGTTGTAGGAAATCTTCAGTTTTTTGGCAATTTCTCGCATGGAATAGCCTTCATTTCTAAGAACAAGGATAGTCTGTCAAGTTTCACATGAAAGTTCTTTTTTTCTGACCATTTTGAGAGTTTAATGGAGCCAAAAAAATTTAATGCTCCAGGTTCTCAACTAGCTCAAAGGAAGGTCAGGTTTATAGGTTCTCTAATCAGCCAAACTGTTTTCAGCTGTGCTAACATACTTGCACAAGGGTTTTCAAGAGTATTCTAACCATCCATTAGCCTTCTTACGCAGTTAGCAAACACAAAGTACCATATGAACACTGGAGTGATGGTTGTTGGAAATGGGCCTCTATACACCTATGAAGATATTGCATTACAAACCAGACGTTTGCAGCTAAAATAATCATTTACCACATTAACAATATATAGAGTGTATTTCTGAATCATGTAATGTTTGCTTTATTGGAAAAAACTGTGCTTTTCTTTCAAAAATAAGGAAATTTCTAAGTGACCCTCAACCTTTGAACGATAGTGTATATAATATATTTTTTTTTTTTCATATTTTTGAAACCATTTTTGCACTTCTTAAATCAACTCTTATTTCCCCATTTGAAATAAAGAAACACAAAATGATTAATTAACAAAAAAATGTTAAAAATAAAATAAAAACAAAGAAATAAAAAATACACATTTGTTATTAATCTCTTTAAATTTCCGATTCATCAAAATAAAAAAATAATTAATCTGATCGGTAAGCAGTGTATTGAAAAAAAAACTCGTCCCTTTTCTTCATCAGCAAATTTTTCTGTCAAGGAACTTAGTAATCTCTCCAGTCTTAGATCACCTCTATCCGAAAAAGCAACAACTACCTATTCTCTCAATGATTCCTTCATGACTAACAACTAGAGATGAGTGAATATGTTCGGCTCCCTCGTTATTCAGCAAGCTATAGCACTTTCCGAATTATCTGCAGAGGGAACCCGGCTACCTGGATCGCTCCTGCTGATCAGCTGTTCGGCGCCGCAGCTGCATGTGCCGTGGCTGTTTCACTGTTGCAACACATGCATGGAGAACGTGTTTGTTGGGCTCTCCATGCATGTGTCGTGACTGTCACACAGCCGTGACACCTGCAGCAGCAGCGCCGGACAGCTGATCAGCAGGAGCGATCCAGGTAGCCAGTTCCCTCTGCAGATAATTCGGAAAGTGCTATAGCTTGCCAAATAAGGAGGGACCCAAACATATTCTACTAACAACCCACTTTTTATCCCATTCAATCCAGACCACCTATTTTAGATCAGTTCCAATAACTGATAAACAGGTTTGGTACTTCTGGATAAGAAAGCTTCAATCCATCACAACAATTTATCTAGAGACGGAATTGCAGGATTGGAAGAACTCGAACAAAATAAAGACATTACTATACGTCCTGCAGTTATTGGTGGAGCTATTGTTGTGATCAATTCCATATTATATTATGAACTGACTATGCTAATTTTGAGTGACACTTCTGTCTATATGAAATTGCATACTGATCCAGCCAATCATTTTCATAATCTTTGGAAGTGGGTGTTAGAATGGGGTTTTGAACAAAAATTGTTTTGAATATCTTTATGTGGATCATCCAATTACACCAATATGTCACTCTCTACCTAAAGTCCATAAAAATGTTTTTCCTCCAAAATTTAGATGCACTGGGATGGAGTAACTTACTGAGAGATTGAGGGAAAGGATGGGTCACTACTTACAACCCCTTGTTCAAAACATTCCTAGCTATATGAGGGACTCAAAATCCATTGTTTCAACATTTGATCATTTTTTGTGGCAGTCTAATTTTAACTGGCTCATCTGTGATGTGGTGGGCCGCTATCTTTCCATAACTTAATGAGGTTGCTATTCATAGACTCACATCTTTTTCCTTAATGAATACAGTACTTGCACTGTGCGGATTCAAGAATTTTTTTATTGTGGCTGTTTCTTTTTTACTTACTCACAATTTTTTTTTCTTTTGGCAAATATTTTTTTTTGCAGAAATGAGGAGTGAGCAAGTTCTCCCCTTCCTTAGCGAATTTGGTAATGGCGAAGTGGCAGGAGAGATATTTGTTCAGTGATACAGATCCTTTCCATAAGCATATCTAATGGTTACTTTATTGATAACATTTCTATACTATCTGATCAATATCAATCTGATACTTTTAATCTTAGTTTCATCCATTGTTTTAATTAATCAAAAATTAATTACCTGGATGTTATTTAGCGGGGGGACCTTTACAGCAATTCCATCATTATTTCTACAGATAAAAAAACACATGGATAGTAGCTTGTTATTATAGGCATAGTCCTGTCATCCTTCCATTTTATTAGGATTATCCCAGTAGGGGAAGTCACACAAACTAAACGCAATTGTAACAGATCTGAGATTTTACAAATAGAATCCAAAAAAGTTCTAAACAGACTCAGAGACGGAGGCTATACAGATAACATCCTAAACAATTCCAATGGAATAGTTGCTAAAATAGACAGGCTGGATTTGTTGGGGGATAGCAAACAAAGTCGCGGTAAAAAAGCCCTTCCACAACAGAAATAACATAGGTTATCAAAATAATCTTATTACTTTTTCTATCCAATTTAGTCCACAGTACTATGCCATAATTTCCATCATCAAAAAATATCTACCCATTTTGCACCAAGATCTTAAATTAGCAAGCATAGCTTATAGTACAGATATACATTTTGTGTCTAAAAGAACTCCCATAGGCTCCTTACAATCTCCCAGCCTTTTTTGAAAGATATGAAACAATCTACTGACACTTGGCTTACTATTAAGGTTTTTCTTGTGTGGTCATTAAAGATGTGTTCCATGTGAACATGTGCTTAACCCCTTCATTACATATGACGTATATGTAGTGTCTCCCCCTTTGATGCAGGCTCTGGAGCTGAATCCGCGTCTTTTTATGGCACACGACAGTGTCATGGATCCCAATGGCTGGGGATCGCACTGGACAAGCAAAATAACATAAATAACGTACGAGCTCTAGGGTGATGGAACCTGGGCTGACCGCTGCCCTACTCCTGACAAACACAACTAGAAATAGCCAGGGAGCGTGCCTACGTTGATTCTAGACGCCACGCGCCAGCCTAAGAGCTAACTAGCACTGCAGAGGAAATAAAGACCTAGCTTGCCTCCAGAGGAATGAACCCCAAAAGGTATAGTTGCCCCCCCACATGTATTGACGGTGAAATGAGAGGAAGGCACGCACATAGAGATGAAAATAGATTTAGCAAAATGAGGCCCGCTATAACTAGAAAGCAGAATGATACAAAAGGGGTCTGAGCGGTCAGCAAAAAACCCTAATCAAAAACCATCCTGAGATTACAAGAACCCATGTGCCAACTCATGGCACATGGGGAGAACCTCAGCCCACTAGAGCTACCAGCTAGCATAGAGTCATAATTAGCAAGCTGGACAAAAAAAAAACCAAACAACTGAAAAACAAAACTTAGCTTATCCTGAGAGATCTGGGAGCAGGTAGTCAGGAACCAAACTGAGCACATCTGAGTACATTGATAGCCGGCAAGGGAATGACAGGAAGGCCAGGTTAAATAGGAAACACCCAGCCTCTGATGGACAGGTGGAAACCAGAGACCGCAACCCACCAAAGTCACCCAGTACCAGCCGTAACCACCAGAGGGAGCCCAAAAACAGAATCCACAACAGTACCCCCCCCTTGAGGAGGGGTCACCGAACCCTCACGAGAACCCCCAGGGCGATCAGGATGAGCTCTATGGAAGGCGCGGACCAAATCAGTCGCATGAACATCAGAGGCGACCACCCAGGAATTTTCCTCCTGACCATAACCCTTCCACTTAACCAAATACTGGAGTTTACGTCTGGAAACACGAGAATCCAAGATCTTCTCAACAACATACTCCAATTCTCCCTCCACCAGCACCGGAGCAGGAGGCTCAACCGAAGGAACAACGGGCACCTCATACCTCCGCAATAACGA
The DNA here is from genome assembly GCF_051348905.1 of Ranitomeya variabilis. Taxonomy (NCBI): domain Eukaryota; kingdom Metazoa; phylum Chordata; class Amphibia; order Anura; family Dendrobatidae; genus Ranitomeya; species Ranitomeya variabilis. Next base: position 96,910,513 of record NC_135233.1, read on the forward strand.
CCGATGGAACACATTATGAATAGCAAACGATGCTGGGAGATCCAAACGAAAAGACACAGGGTTAAGAATCTCCAAGATCTTATAAGGACTGATGAACCGAGGCTTGAACTTAGGAGAAGAGACCTTCATAGGGACAAAACGAGAAGACAACCACACCAAGTCCCCAACAAGAAGTCGGGGACCCACGCGGCGACGGCGATTAGCAAACTGCTGAGTCTTCTCCTGAGACAACTTCAAATTGTCCACCACCTGATTCCAAATCTGATGTAGCCTGTCCACCACCACATCCACTCCAGGACAATCCGAAGGCTCCACCTGACCAGAGGAAAAACGAGGATGAAACCCCGAATTACAAAAGAAAGGAGAGACCAAAGTAGCAGAACTAGCCCGATTATTAAGGGCAAATTCGGCCAGTGGCAAAAAGGCAACCCAGTCATCTTGATCAGCAGAAACAAAACACCTTAAATAAGTTTCCAAGGTCTGATTAGTTCGCTCCGTCTGGCCATTCGTCTGAGGATGGAATGCAGACGAGAAAGACAAATCAATGCCCATCTTAGCACAAAACGTCCGCCAAAATCTAGACACAAACTGGGATCCCCTGTCAGAAACGATATTCTCCGGAATCCCATGCAAACGAACCACGTTCTGAAAAAATAAAGGGACCAACTCAGAGGAGGAAGGCAACTTAGGCAAGGGTACCAAATGAACCATCTTAGAAAAGCGGTCACACACAACCCAGATAACGGACATTTTCTGTGAGACAGGGAGATCTGAAATAAAATCCATGGAAATGTGCGTCCAAGGCCTCTTCGGGATAGGAAAGATAACAACAACCCACTGGCCCGAGAACAGCAAGGCTTAGCCCGAGCACACACTTCACAAGACTGCACAAAGGTGCGCACATCCCTTGACAAGGAAGGCCACCAAAAAGACCTGGCCACCAAGTCTCTAGTACCAAATATTCCAGGATGACCAGCCAACACAGAAGAACGGACCTCAGAGATGACTCTACTGGTCCAATCATCCGGAACAAACAGTCTTTCTGGTGGACAACGATCAGGTTTATCCGCCTGAAACTCCTGCAATGCACGTCGCAAGTCTGGGGAGACGGCGGACAATATTACCCCATCCCTAAGGATACCAGTAGGCCCAGAGTCTCCAGGAGAGTCAGGCACAAAACTCCTGGAAAGAGCATCTGCCTTCACATTCTTTGAACCTGGCAGGTATGAAACCACAAAATTGAAACGAGAAAAAAACAACGACCAACGAGCCTGTCTAGGATTCAGACGCCTGGCAGACTCAAGGTAAATCAGATTTTTGTGATCAGTCAAGACCACCACATGATGTCTAGCACCCTCAAGCCAATGACGCCACTCCTCAAATGCCCACTTCATGGCCAAAAGCTCCCGATTACCCATATCATAATTGCGCTCGGCGGGAGAGAATTTTCTAGAAAAGAACGCACATGGCTTCATCACCGAGCCATTGGAACTTCTCTGTGACAAAACCGCCCCCGCTCCAATCTCGGAAGCATCAACCTCAACCTGAAAAGGAAGTGAAACATCTGGTTGACATAACACAGGAGCAGAAGAAAACCGGCGCTTAAGTTCCTGAAAGGCCTCCACAGCCGTAGGAGACCAATTAGCAACATCAGCACCCTTTTTAGTCAAATCAGTCAAAGGTTTAACAACACTGGAAAAATTAGTAATGAACCGACGATAAAAATTAGCAAAACCCAAGAACTTCTGAAGACTCTTAACAGATGTAGGTTGTGTCCAGTCACAAATCGCTTGAACCTTGAAAGGATCCATCTCAATAGTAGAAGGAGAAAAAATGTACCCCAAAAAAGAAATTTTCTGGACTCCGAAGAGACATTTTGAGCCCTTCACAAACAGAGAATTGGCCCGCAGGACTTGAAACACCTTCCTGACCTGTAGAACATGAGACTCCCAGTCATCAGAAAACACCAAAATATCATCCAAATACACAATCATAAACTTATCCAGATATTCACGGAAAATATTGTGTTTAAAGGACTGAAAGACTGAAGGAGCATTAGAAAGTCCAAAAGGCATTACCAAATACTCAAAATGGCCCTCAGGCGTATTAAATGCGGTTTTCCACTCATCACCCTGTTTTATCCGCACAAGATTATACGCACCGCGAAGATCTATCTTAGTGAACCACCTAGCCCCCTTAATGCGAGCAAACAAATCAGTCAATAATGGCAATGGATACTGATATTTGACTGTAATCTTATTCAGAAGGCGATAATCTATACAAGGCCTCAGGGAACCATCTTTTTTTTGCCACAAAAAAAAACCTGCTCCCAGAGGGGACGAAGATGGATGAATATGTCCCTTTTCCAAGGACTCCTTAATATAATTCCGCATAGCAGTATGCTCTGGCACTGACAGATTAAATAAACGACCCTTAGGGAACTTACTGCCAGGAATTAATTCTATAGCACAGTCACAATCCCTATGAGGAGGGAGCGAATTGAGCTTAGGCTCCTCAAAAACATCCCGATAGTCAGACAAAAACGCAGGGACCTCAGAAGGAGTAGATGAAGCTATTGAAATCAGAGGTGCATCATCATGAATCCCCTGAAATCCCCAGCTTAACACAGACATTGTTTTCCAATCCAGGACAGGATTATGAGTTTGTAACCATGGCAGACCAAGCACTAGTACATCATGTAAATTATACAGTACAAGGAAGCGAATCACCTCCTGATGAACGGGAGTCATGCGCATGGTCACTTGTGTCCAGTACTGCGGTTTATTCATAGCCAATGGTGTAGAGTCAATTCCCTTCAAAGGAATAGGAACTTCCAGAGGCTCCAGACTAAAACCGCAGCGTTTGGCAAATGACCAATCCATAAGACTCAGGGCAGCGCCCGAATCCACATTGGCATCGACGGAAATGGAAGACAGTGAACAAATCAGAGTTACAGACAAAATGAACTTAGACTGCAGAATACCAATGGCAAAAGATTTATCAACCTTTTTTGTGCGTTTAGAGCATGCTGATATAACATGAGCTGAATCACCACAATAGAAACACAATCCATTTTTCCGCCTATAATTTTGCCGTTCACTTCTGGACTGAATTCTATCACATTGCATAGTCTCAGGTGCCTGTTCAGAAGACACCGCCAACTGGTGCACAGGTTTGCGCTCCCGTAAACGCCGATCAATCTGAATGGCCATAGCCATAGACTCATTCAGACCTGTAGGCGCAGGGAACCCCACCATAATATCCTTAATGGCCTCAGAAAGACCATCTCTGAAGTTTGCAGCCAGGGCGCACTCATTCCACTGAGTAAGCACCGACCATTTCCGAAATTTTTGACAATATACTTCCGCTTCATCATGCCCCTGAGAGAGGGCTAATAAAGCCTTTTCAGCCTGAATCTCCAGGTTAGGTTCCTCATAGAGCAATCCCAGTGCCAGAAAAAACGCATCCACACTGAGCAATGCAGGATCCCCTGGTGCCAATGCAAATGCCCAATTCTGAGGGTCGCCCCGCAGGAAAGATATTACAATCTTAACCTGCTGAGCAGGGTCTCCAGAGGAGCGAGATTTCAAAGAAAGAAACAATTTGCAATTGTTCCTGAAATTCAGGAAGGTAGATCTATCTCCAGAAAAAAACTCTGGAATAGGAATTCTAGGTTCAGACATGGGAGTGTGAACAACAAAATCCTGTATGTATTGAACTTTTGCAGCAAGATTACTCAGGCTGGAAGCCAAACTCTGGACATCCATGTTAAACAGCTAAGGTCAGAGCCATTCAAGGGTTAATAGGAGGTAAGAAGCAGCTAGACAGCAATTAAGGGCTAGGCAGCAAAACTCTGGGGGAAAAAAAAAAAAATAAAATTTCCCTTAAACACTTCTTTTTCTCCTGCTTCAGCCCAAACAATTAACACTTTGTGGGCCGGCTATACTGTCATGGATCCCAATGGCTGGGGATCGCACTGGACAAGCAAAATAACATAAATAACGGACGAGCTCTAGGGTGATGGAACCTGGGCTGACCGCTGCCCTACTCCTGACAAACACAACTAGAAATAGCCAGGGAGCGTGCCTACGTTGATTCTAGACGCCACGCGCCAGCCTAAGAGCTAACTAGCACTGCAGAGGAAATAAAGACCTAGCTTGCCTCCAGAGGAATGAACCCCAAAAGGTATAGTTGCCCCCCCACATGTATTGACGGTGAAATGAGAGGAAGGCACGCACATAGAGATGAAAATAGATTTAGCAAAATGAGGCCCGCTATAACTAGAAAGCAGAATGATACAAAAGGGGTCTGAGCGGTCAGCAAAAAACCCTAATCAAAAACCATCCTGAGATTACAAGAACCCATGTGCCAACTCATGGCACATGGGGAGAATCTCAGCCCACTAGAGCTACCAGCTAGCATAGAGTCATAATTAGCAAGCTGGACAAAAAAAAAACCAAACAACTGAAAAACAAAACTTAGCTTATCCTGAGAGATCTGGGAGCAGGTAGTCAGGAACCAAACTGAGCACATCTGAGTACATTGATAGCCGGCAAGGGAATGACAGGAAGGCCAGGTTAAATAGGAAACACCCAGCCTCTGATGGACAGGTGGAAACCAGAGACCGCAACCCACCAAAGTCACCCAGTACCAGCCGTAACCACCAGAGGGAGCCCAAAAACAGAATCCACAACACGACAGCTGACATTCGCTCATAGCAGCAATGGGTGGAATAGCGATCCAGTGCTGTTAACCTGTTAAATTCTGCTTTCAATCTCTGATAGCAGCATTTAACATGGTCGTGCATGAAATGCATCACTAGCTCCGCCCATCAGAGCCCCTGTCACATGGTTGGCATGACAACCTGAGGTCTGGAGGAGACCCTCATGGTTGTCACTGCCAATCTGCTAAGAGTGCCATCCCGTGGTCAGCATTCTTAGCAGATCAAACCTGCTACACATAGCAGGGCTAAAGGAACAAAATTGGCACATCCAATAGATGCGACTACCAATGAGGAAACCACTGTTGAAAGCAACTCATAAAGAAGTGAAACTGGAATTTGTCAAAATTCATATCAAAAAGCCACCAAAGCATTTGGGAGAATGTGCTTTCTTCAGATGAGACAAAACTGGTGCTGTTTGGCACATCAGGTCTATGTTCACAGATAAAAACATGAAGCATACAAAGAAAAGAACATTGAACCTGCTGTGAAACGATAGCGGCTTTGTTTTGGTGCTGCAGGAGTAACACCCCAGTTAACTGGTTTTTACAGTGGTATTGCTTTCTTTTTGGGGAGGGTGATGTCATGATTGGAAGCGAGGAAGGATCCCTTTGACTGGTATGCAGTACATGCAACACTGTTCTGACTCCAGGCCAGAAAGGGGAGCTCTAAACCCGGTTTCAGGGGAGCTTCACCAGATATATATATTCTGGCCTGGGGGAGGAGTTAGGCAGATTGTGAGAGGAGAGGGAAGAGAGTGGAAGCAGACAGAGGGAGTCTGAGAGAAGAAAGCTGGGGCCGTGCAGACCCATGGATCTGCAGCTCCTGGAAGGAGAGAAGAACAGAGCAGTCTGTAGAGAGACTGAAAAGGGAAAGAGAAGCGAAGGAGAAGTAAAGAGCTGGAGGGAATCTGCGACTGAGCTTGGTCCACGCAGAAGCACAGTATACCGGTAGCCAGAAGGCCGAGGTTTTGGGGGTAACTCTATGCCCCATGGCAGAAACCACCGGACAGGAGATTGCAGCTCGCCTGTCCACCATTAACACCTGAAGGCACAGTAACAGATAGAGCCTGGAGTAATCCTGAGAGACCCTGTAAAAGGCTCGAGTTACCTGCCATGCTGGTAGTGTCTGACCAGCAAGGGGGACAGAGAGAACGTGAAGACCTTGTGTGACGCCTAAGGCAGCAAGGGACTGCAACACAGTGCAAAAGGGGAAGCTTCCAACCCCACCTGGCTAGGGGGATTCCTGAGTCGCTTCCAAGCCTGCCGGACCACACCAGCATCTGTGATCTGTGCCCCGGACTGTGGCTGCCTTACACCAGTAAAAAGGTAAAGAGACTGCAACCATGTGTCCTCTAGTTCTTTCTGGCACTACACCATCTTTATCTACTACACCGAGAGCCCTGGGGACCCAGCTTCAACTGAGGGAAGCCATACCATCCCTGCTGCCATAACATCACCCCAGTGGACCCCTTTAAGCAGCGTCGGTCGTCTCTGACCGAATACCACAGGTGGCCTCAAGAAAAATCTTTATAAACTTTATTTCCCATTTGCTTCAACCCCTTTTATTAGACACCCAGGGCCACGGACCGGGTCACTGCCGCCGTGACACATCCCTTTAAGAACTGGCCTGGTTACGACTACCCCACGGTCCTAGCAGGCGCTCCACAGTGTTACATCTGGCAGAAGGTATTTTGAAACTGTGCAGGTGATAAGACATTTTGAGGAAAATATTCTGCTGGTATTGGATAGATTGATCTTAGTCACAGGTAATGGGTTCTCTAACAAGATAATGATCGAAAACACACAGTTGAAAACATCCAAGAATGGCTATGTGCAAAGCATGAACTATTCTGAAGCAGCCTGCAAACTTGTAATAACTGGAGCAGTTTGCTTACAATGAGTAGACAAAAATGTATGTGGACAGCTGCAGAAGTCTCATTGACATTTACAGAAATTGTTGCTCTGCAGTGATTACCTTAAAAGATAACAAAATATTAAGTTAAAGGTACCATCATTTTGAACCAGTCCATTTTAATTAGTTTTTTTTTGTTGAACCAAAATTCAAAAGCAATGCCTGCCTTTTACTAGTTAATGTAGTTATGTAAAACAAGAGGGGATTATAGGGAGAGAAATGGGAAGCGCAGACTTCTGAGTGTAGTAGTTAGTTTCCAAAGGTGTGTACTCAGTGTGAATCCACTCACCTTTTTGGTGTCTTGATATACTGTGTATAGATCCAATCCATGGATCACTCCATTCCTCTTTCCACTCAGTTTGCTGCAAAGATCTGGGAACTGATGAGCGCACTGAACAGTGCTTTCATAGGCGATAACACTTTGTGAATGTTTTTCCCAGCAATATGCGCTCCTGAAGGATGATGATGGAACTCGATATTCTGATTCAAAGATGATTTTTATTTCAAACTAAAATACAACCGGTTTTGACTTCTTAGAGTCTTCCTCAGGTATACATGACATTATACCTGAGGAAGACTCTAAGAAGTCGAAACCGGTTGTATTTTAGTTTGAAATAAAAATCATCTTTGAATCAGAATATCGAGTTCCATCATCATCCTTCAGGAGCGCATATTGCTGGGAAAAACATTCACAAATAGTTAATGTAGTTAGTATATTTAAAATGAAAATTAGTTTTGTCAGTTTCAAGTTATTTGAGTGATCATTGTGAGTTTTTCTTACTTTACCAGAACAGTACCAACAATTTTGTCCACATGAGTATGTAAGGGGCTGTGGGGGATATCATGCTGCATATAAAATATCTGTGAGGATATAATACTGTACATAGGTGGCTGTTATGGACATAATACTTTTTATAGGGAGCTGTAGGTCCAACATAATAGGGAGATATGTGGCCCTCATAATGTATTTACAAAGTTGTGAGTTGTGGGGTTTCATACTGTATATAATCAACTGTGGTACCATTCTAACGGTTGGACACGATGACCCTTGCGGTCCCTCCCAACTCTGACATTCTATGATTCTAATGTGCATGGAGAGCTGTAGGGACTTCATACTGTACATAGGAAAGCAGTGGAAGACATCATACTGTATATAAAAAACTGTAAGAGCATCATTTTGTATATAGGGGTGTAAGGGGCCATCATACTGTATATAGGGAGCTGTGGAGGATATAACATTTTACATAAGAGAGCTGTGGGGGATATTATACTTCATATGTACAGTATATATTCTCCATATTTCACCATATATAAGTGGTGTGTATAGGGGGCTATATGGCATTATACTCTGTATAGGGGAGCTATGAGGGCAATTATACTGTATATAAGTGGCTATGGGCCATCACCCTGTGTTTAGAATTAACTCACTTTCAGACGGTGTTAGGGCTGGCAATACGCACCGAATAAATATAAAGATAGTAAAAGGTGTGTTCGCAGCCCTGGGTCCACTGTGCAGAGATGGAACCTGCTGCTAGGTAATGGAGGTACTATATGGTGGTACTACGCCAGAATAAACATGGGTTCCATCACCCTGTATAAACTGATGCGAACTCTGTTGCTTCACAGAGTCGCAGGGAAACAAAGGAAATGCTGTGCCCTGTTAGCAGTCACAAGGTACAGCAGATGGATGCTGGTGGAATCCCTGAAACTCACCCCCACTATGCTGGTGATTGATCTTGCTCTGACCCTCTGTGGCTTTTGAGCCCGCGCTTGAGGACGCCCTGAGTCAGATGCTGAGATCAAGCAGGAGTTCCCACCCTACACTGACCGGTTGTCAGGACTGATTAAAGATTACCGCACAGAGTGCATACAGCGCCGCTCTGGCGGACGCTACTAACCACCCTAACTAGGGCTAGGAAAGCGCACTGATTGCGCACTGCTCTGCACTGGCGGTCGCTGCTGGTTTAATGCAGTAGGATTGAGCTCTTGTGTCTAGGATAGCACTGTCAGGCGCTAGGTAGCTCCAACATTCGCGAGCATTCAACAACACTAGGAATGGAAATGATGAAGGAGCAATCACCAGAACAGGCATACATCCACACACACAATAACAGGTTTATACGAGTGCATGGCCGTGCAGCCATGTGACCCTTTCATAGCGGAAGCTCTCCAGGACCTTCCTAGTGGTCCATTAGGAGCTGCTACAGGATCTGAGCATGTGACCCCCGACCTCCAATGGGAGGTCGTCCCTTGGGCATGCTCAGAAGAAGAAAAGCAGGACTTAGTCCCAGGAGCTGATCAGCTCACAGCTGATCAGTACTAGTTACGATGGCTGAGCCTGGAAGGACAGCAGTAACCAGCCGCACAGTATCAGCTTGAGCCAGACGTCTCTGCAGAGCAGGCTGCACTGCGGCTGGAGGAGAATGCGCCACATCCAGAAGTTGCAGAAGCTTGGAGACACTGATGAGGAGTCTTCTCCTCACACGGGGCCTGGTCTGCCTTTCCTGTGGTGTCTGTCTCTGTTACTGGAGGTGCTGTGTAGTTACCGGAGCCACTCCTGATGCGCTCCCTCCTGAAATGAAGATGCTTACAACCTGGAGTGAGGTGTATGTGGGGGTGTCCGGGGTCACGTGGTGTAAACATCAGTGTCATTTTACCACAGATTACTAGCACAGCATGCAGTGTCAGTAATCTGTGGTAAAACTACTACTCCCAGCATGCAGTGTCAGTAGTCTGTGGTAAAACTACTACTCCCAGCACGCAGTGTTAGTAATCTGAGATAAATCTACTACTCCCAGCATGCAGTGTTAGTAATCTGTGGTAAAACTACTACTCCCATCATGCAGTGTCAGTCGTCTGTGAAAAACTACTAAAACTACTACTCCCAGCATGCAGTGTCAGTAATTGTGATAAATCTACTACTCGTAGCATGCAGTGTCAGTAATCTGTGGTAAAACTAGTACTCCCAGCATGCAGTGTCAGTAGTCTGTGAAAAACTACTACTCCCAGCATGCAGTGTCAGTAATCAGTGGTAAAACTACTACTCCCAGGATGCAGTGTCAGTAATTGTGATAAAACTACTACTCCCAGCATGCAGTGTCAGTAATCTGTGGTTAAACTACTACTCCTAGCATGCTGTGCTTGTAATTCATGATAAAAATACTACTCCCGGCATGGTAAAACTATTACTCAGTTAATAGTAGTTTTATCATGTGTCACTAATGGGAATGGGGACATGTACGGGGGAATGGTAGGCATGTACAAGAAAACAGTAAGGGGTAATGGGGGCATGTACAAGAAAACAGTATGGGGAATGGGGGCATGTATGAGAAAACAGTACGGGGGAATAGGGGGCATGTGCGAGAAAACAGTACAAGGGAATGGGGGCATGTATGAGAAAGCAGTATGGGGGAATGGGGGGCATGTACAAGAAAACAGTATGGGGGAATGGGGGGAGAAGTGGTCATAAACAGTGGTGATTGGAGAGGGGTGCAGACAGTATGGGGAGTGAACGGGGAATGTATGCGGACACAGTATGAGTAGTGATGTGAAAAATATATGTGGACTTAGTATGGGGAGTGATGGGATGTGTGCAGACACAGTATGGGGAGTCAGGGGTATGTGTGAGCAGGCAGTATAGAAAGTGAGGGGGTAAGTATATGTACAGGACCAAAGCTGTACATGGTAGCAGCACGGAAGCAAATTTTCTGAATACTCTTGCAGCACGCTGCCGCCTGAGCCAGGATATAAGGCCCAAAACAGAGAAATCACTTCTGGGGCACTGCCAATGTGTCTTGGAATCCTCAAACCATTCCAGCAAAATCTGAACACCAATATCCTGCTTCTTCCCTTTTGAGCTTTGCACTATGCCTCAAAAGTAGTTTTCGACCACATATGGAGTATCGGCATACTCAGGAGAAATTGTACAATAATTTTTGGCATCCATTTTCTCCTGCTATCCATGTGAAAATGAAAAAAAAATGGAGCTAAAACAACAGATTTGTAGGGAATGTTTATTTTTTTCTTATTCACAGGTCAACATTGTAAAATGCTGTAATGCACCTAGTGGTTCGAGGTGCTTACCACTCATCTAGATACATTACTTTTGATGTCTAGTTTCTAAAATGGGGTCACGTGTTTTTTTCACTGTTTATGCACACCAGGGGCTCTTCAAATACGATATGACAAAGCACACAATTTCACCAAAGTCTAAGTCTCAAAACGTCACTCCTTCCTTTATGAGCCCTGCCATGCACTCAAACAGTAGTTTTCCCTAATATATGAGAAATCATTGTACTGAGGAGAAATTGCACAACAAAATTTGAAACTCTACTGTTACCCTTGTGAAAATAAAAAATTGTTGATAAAATAACTTTTGGGGGGAAAAATTTGATTTTTGTCACAGTTCAATGTTATAAACTTCTGTGTAGCACCTGTGGGTTCAAAGTGCTCATCACACATCTCAATACATTCCTTAAGGGCTCTAGTTTCCAAAATAATACCACTTGTAAGTGGTTTCTACTGTTTAAGCACATCAGGGGCTCTTCAAACGGGACATGATTCCAGCAAAGTTTGCGCTCAAAAAGTCAAATGGTGCTTCTTCCCTTCCGAGCCCTGCCGTGCGCTAAACAGTAATTTTCACCTACATTTTGGGTATCAGCGCACTTAGGAGAAATTGCAACACTTTTAAAGTTTTTCACTGTTTAGGAAATCAAGGGCTTGCCAAGCACGACATGGCATCCCTTAATGATTCCAACTAATTTTGCATTCAAAAACTCAAACAGTTCTCCTTCCCTTCTGAGCCCTGCACCCAAACAGTACTTTTCCCCCAGATATGAGGTATTGGTGTACTCAGGAGATATTGCACAACAACTTTTGGGGACCATTTTCTCCTGTTATATTTATGAAAATAAAAAAAATTGAGGTTAAAAAAATATTTTTGTGGAAAAAAATTGTATTTTTTCATTTTCATGGCTCAACATTATAAATTTCTGTGAAGCACCTGGGGGTTCAACGTGCTCACCACACATCTAGATAAGTTCCTCAAGGGGGCTAGTTTCCAAAATGGGGTCATTTGTGGGGGATTTACACTGTTTAGGCACATTTGGGGCTCTCCAAAAGGGTCATGGGGTCCACTTTCGATTCCAGTCAATTTTGCGCTCAAAAAGTCAAACGGTGCTCCTTCCCTTCCATGCCCTGCTGTGTACCAAAAAATCACTTTTCCCCCACATATGGGGTACTGTTGTGCTTTGGAGAAGTTGCACAACAAATTTTGTGGTTCATTTTCCTCCTGATTCCCTTATGAAAATAAAAAAATTTGAGTCTAATTTAAAATTTTTGTGAAAAAAAGTTGTGTTCATTTTTTCCTTCCACATTCCATAAATTCCTGAGAAGCACCTGAAGCATTAATAAACTTCATGAATATGGTTTTGAGCACATTGAGGGGTGCAGTTTTTAGAATGGTGTCACATTTAGGTATTTTCTGTCATATAGACTCCTCAAAGTCACTTCAAATGTGATGTGGTCATTAAAAGAATGGTTTTGTAAATTTTGTTGGAAAAATGAGAAATCACTGGTCAACCTTTAACCCTTATAACTTCCTAACAAAATAAATTATGTTTTAAAAATTGTGCTGATGAAAAGTAGACATGTGGGAAATATTATTTATTACCTATTTTATGTAACATAACTGTGATTTAAAGGCATAAAAATTTAATCTTTGAAAATTGCTAAACTGTCAAAACTTTCGCCAAATTTCCATTTTTTTCACAAATAAATTCAAGTCATATATAATTTTTTTTACCACTGTCAAGAAGTACAGGATGGGCCATTTATATGGTTACACCTGGGTGGGCCATGTATATGGATACACCTAAATAAAATGGGAATGGATGGTGATTAGTGTTGAGCATTCCGATACCGCAAGTATCGGGTATCGGCCGATACTTGCGGGTATCGGAATTCCGATACCGAGATCCGATAATTTTGTGATATCGGGAATCGGTATCGGGATTAATATCAATGTGTAAAATAAAGAATTAAAATAAAAAATAGGGATATACTCACCTCTCCGACGCAGCCTGCACCTTACCGAGGGAACCGGCAGCCTTCTTTGCTTAAAATGCGCGCGTTTACTGCCTTCCGTGACGTCACGGCTTCTGATTGGTCGCGTGCCGCCCATGTGACCGCGACGCGACCAATCACAACAAGCCGTGATGTAATTTTCAGGTCCTGAATGCCTAATTCTAGGCATTCAGGATTTGAAAATTACATCACGGCTTGTGATTGGTCGCGTGCCGCCCATGTGACCGCGACGCGACCAATCACAAGCCGTGATGTAATTTTCAGGTCCTGAATGCCTAATTTTAGGCATTCAGGACCTGAAAATTACGTCACGGCTTGTTGTGATTGGTTGCGTCGCGGTCACATGGGCGGCACGCGACCAATCAGAAGCCGTGACGTCACGGAAGGCAGTAAACGCGCGCATTTTAAGCAAAGAACGCTGCCGGTTCCCTCGGTAAGGTGCAGGCTGCGTCGGAGGGTGAGTATATCAATATTTTTTATTTTAATTCTTTATTTTACACATTAATATGGATCCCAGGGCCTGAAGGAGAGTTTCCTCTCCTTCAGACCCTGGGAACCATCAGGGATACCGTCCGATACTTGAGTCCCATTGACTTGTATTGGTATCGGGTATCGGTATCGGATTAGATCCGATACTTTGCCGGTATCGGCCGATACTTTCCGATACCGATACTTTCAAGTATCGGACGGTATCGCTCAACACTATTGGTGATATCAACTTCCTGTTTGTGGCACATTAGTATATGGGGGGGAACTTTTCAAGATGGGTGGTGACCATGGCGATAATTTTGAAGTCAGCCATTTTTCAATGCAACTTTATAAATGGCCCACCCAGGTGTTTACATATAAACGGCCCGCCCTGTACAATATGTCACAAAAAAAACTTCTCAGAATCATTGGGATCTGTTGAAGAGTTATTACCTTATAAAGTGACACTGGTCAGAATTGTGAAATTAGGCCTGGTTATGAAGTTGCAAAAAGGCTTATGGGGAAAAGGGGTCAATAAGGCTGTGCCTACATTAAAAAGCTCAAAAGGCTTCAATTTTGTTATACATTAGAGGCTTATACATTCAATTACAGGCTTTAAAGGGAACCTGTCACCCCCAAAATGGCTGCTGAGGTAAGCTCACCGGCATCAGGGGCTTATCTACAGCATTCTGTAATGCTGTAGATAAGCCGCCGATGTTACCTGAAAGAGGAGAAAAAGACGTTAGATTATACTCACCCAGGGGCGGTCCCACTGCGGTCCGGTCGGATGGGTGTCTCCGGTCCGTTCCAGCGCCTCCCATCTTCATTCCATGACGTCCTCTTCGGGTCTTTATGCCGTGGCTCCGGCGCAGGCGTACTTTGTCTGCCCTGTTGAGGGCAGAGCAAAGTACTGCAGTGCGCAGGCGCCGGGCCTCTCTGACCTTTCTGGCGCCTGCGCACTGCAGTACTTTGCTCTGCCCTCAACAGGGAAGACAAAGTACGCCTGCGCCGGAGCCACGGCGTAAATACCCGAAGAGGACGTCATGAAACGAAGATGGGAGGTGCCGGAGCGGACCAGAGACACCCATCCGACTGGACCGCAGCGGGACCGCCCCTGGGTGAGTATTATCTAACGTCTTTTTCTCCTCTTTCAGGTAACATCGGCGGCTTATCTACAGCATTACAGAATGCTGTAGATAAGCCCCTGATGCCGGTGAGCTTACCTCACCAGCGATTTTGGGGGTGACAGGTTCCCTTTAAGTATTGCACTTTGCATGAAATTTATTTGCCACAAATCTTTTTTTTAAAACATTCAGTAAAACTGGAGAATTCTATTTTCAAATGATTCTCTCATCACTAATTATTTATTATTTTTATTACTTAACATTAAGAAGAATTAAGTATGTTGACTAGCTGCTACTACATACAGTATTACCATTGGGCTCATTATAACTTATTTTTACCATTAACAATTAACCAAAAACATATATAGTGGCATGTAAAAGTTTGGGCACGCTTGGCCAAAATTACTGTTTTTGTGAACAGTTAAGCAAGTTGAACATGAAATTATCTTTAAAAAGCCTAAAGTTAAAGATGACACATTTCCTTTGTATTTTAGGCAAAAAAAAAGTATATATATTTTCATTTTTTACATTTTAAAAATTACAAAATGAAAATGAGACAATGCAAAAGTGTGGGCACCCTTGGAGATTTGTGTGCACAGATAACTTTGACCAAGGCTTCAGACCTTAATTAGACTGATAGTGCTCCCAGCTTTATAAAAACCCAGCCTCCTCTAACATTTTGCCAAAAAACAGCAGACATGGGTTCTTCTAAACTGCTGCTTAGCGCTTTTAAAATGAAAATGGTGGAAGTCCACAAATCAGGAGAAGGCTATATAAAGATATCAAAACCTTTTCAAGTTGCCCTTTTACGGTATATTTTAGGCAAAAAAATATATTTTTTCATGTTTTACTTTTTTAAAATTACAAAAAGGAAAATGGGCTAATGCAAAAGTTTGGGCACTCTGCATGGCTAGTAGCTAGCAGCACCCCTTTTTAAAGTATCACAGCTCGTGAAAGCTTTTTGTAGCCAGCCAAGAGTCTTTGAATTATTTTTTGAGAGATTCATCCATTCACCCCTGGAAAATTCTTGCAGTTCTGTGAGATTCTTGGGTCGTCTTGCATGCACTGCTATTTTAAGGTGTAACCACAGATTTTCAATGATGTTCAGATCAGGGGACTGTGAGGGCGATTGTAGAACCTTCTGCTTGCGCCCTTTGAGGTAATCATTTGTGGATTTTGATGTACACCGCAGAATTATTAGGCAAGTTGTATTTTGATCACATGATACTTTTTATAATGAGGAGGAGTGTTGTCTAATGACATCAAAACCCTATATAAGGTGTGCTTAATTATTAGGCAACTTCCTTTCCTTTGGCAAAATGGGTCAGAAGAGAGATTTGACGGGCTCTGAAAAGTCCAAAATTGTGAGATGTCTTGCAGAGGGATGCAGCAGTCTTGAAATTGCCAAACTTTTGAAGTGCGATCACCGAACAATCAAGCATTTCATGGAAAAATAGCCAACAGGGTCGCAAGAAACGTGTTGGGCAAAAAAGGCGCAAAATAACTGTCCATGAATTGAGGAAAATCAAGCGTGAAGCTGCCAAGATGCCATTTGCCACCAGTTTTGCCATATTTCAGAGCTGCAACGATACTGGAGTAACAAAAAGCACAAGGTGTGCGATACTCAGGGACATGGCCAAGGTAAGGAAGGCTGAAAAACGACCACCTTTGAACAAGAAACATAAGGTAAAATGTCAAGACTGGGCCAAGAAATATCTTAAGACTGACTTTTCAAAGGTTTTATGGACTGATGAAATGAGAGTGACTCTTGATGGGCCAAATGGATGGGCCAGAGGCTGGATCAGTAAAGGGCAAAGAGCTCCACTCCGACTCAGACGCCAGCAAAGTGGAGGTGGGGTACTGGTATGGGCTGGTATCATCAAAGATGAACTTGTGGGACCTCTTCGGGTTGAGGATGGAGTGATGTTCAACTCCCAGACCTACTGCCAGTTTCTGGAAGACAACCTCTTCAAGCAGTGGTTCAGGAAGAAGTCGGTATCGTTCAAGAAAAACATGATTTTCATGCAGGACAATGCTCCATCACATGCCTCCAACTACTCCACAGCGTGGCTGGCCAGTAAAGGCCTCAAAGAAGAAAAAATAATGACATGGCCCCCTTGTTCAACTGATCTGAACCCCATAGACAACATGTGGTCCCTCATAAAATGTAAAATCTACAGGGAGGGAAAACAGTACACCTCTAGGAACACTGTCTGGGAGGCTGTGGTGGCTGCTGCACGCAATGTTGATCGTAAACAGATCAAGCAACTGACAGAATCTATGGATGGAAGGCTGTTGAGTGTCATCATAAAGAAAGGTGGCTATATTGGTCACTAATTTTGGGGGATTTTGTTTTTGCATGTCAGAAATGTTTATTTCTAAATTTTGTGCAGTTATATTGGTTTACCTATTGAAAATAAACAAGTGAGATGGGAATATATTTTGTTTTTATTAAGTTGCCTAATAATTTTGCACAGTAATAGTTACCTGAACAAACAGATATCCTCCTAAGATAGCCAAATCTAAAAAAAAACACTCCAACTTCCACAAATATTAAGCTTTGATATTTATGAGTCTTCTGGGTTGATTGAGAACATAGTTGTTGATCAATAATAAAAATAATCCTCTAAAATACAACTTGCTTAATAATTCTGCATACAGTGTATATTCTCACGCTGCTAGCGGGGATCTCACCAAGGTCACCGCAGTTCAGCCTGGCTGGGAACAGAGCCTCAGTGACCATAGGTAACCTCGATGACGTCACCTCCAGTCACTGAGGATGCGCTCGCAGCAGTCCATTCCCCAGTGGTTCTCAGCCTGGAAAGTCGTATCTTGGCACTGACCGGGTTGAAAACTATTTAGCCCCCCAGACATGGCTTACAGCGTGGTACAGAATGACGGACAGGTATGGTATACTGTTGTTTTATTATTTTTGTTTTATTACAGGAGATCGAGGGCTTCGGTGGAAATAGCTGAAGTCGTAAGTATGGCTTAATTAAGATTATTAAAGGAGTCTGTGTCTTTCTTTCAATTAAAGGACTTTATTCTTGCTGTGTCTTTATTTACAATACAACTGTAGGGTAAGTAATTGATAGGTGTCTTATAGACAGTTCTCCATTACTAAGCTGTGGGCTTGATGTCACCTGACAATACAAAGGTGACATTAAACCCACAAATATTAACCCCACTTGTCACCGCTACATGGCAAGTGGGAAAAGCCGGGCAAAGTGCCAGAATTGACTCATCTAATAGATGTGCCTTTTCTGGGCAGCAGCGGGCTGCTATTTTTAGGCTGGGGGCAATATCCATGGCCCCGTACCAGCCTGAGAATACCAGCCCCCAGCTGTCTACTTTAGCAAGGTTGGTTGTCAAAAATGAAGGGGATCCCATGCCATTTTTTAAATTTATTTAAATAATCAAAAAATACAATGTGGGGACCCCTCTATTCTTGATAACTAGCCTTGTTAAAGCTCACAGGTGAGGGTTGCAGCCCCCGGCTGTGAGTTTTGCCTGGTTGGTTAAGAAAAATACAGGGGAACCCATGCCAGGTTTTTTCTTAAATTATTTATTTACAGCGCACGAGCAACTGATGAATACTCCCATCTGGCGCTCCTGCTTTCACTGTTATTAGCAGCAGCAGGTGTTGGATGATGGAATCAGTTTTCCCATCAGCTGACACCAGTGTCCGGAGGTAAACTTTATACCTCCAATCACAGCTGAGCACTCATGCTGTCTTCTGACAGAGTGGGAACCGTGGCTCTCTGACCGTTGGGAATGATTTCACCGCCAATAAGAAGCAGTGTTTGCCTCGCTGTCTTGCACATTACAGCGCAGTAAACACTGGATGTTCGGGCCCCCCATTTAAATGAATGGGGTCCGGGTCCGGGTACTGTTCTGGTACACAAACTTTTTGTAACTGTTCGAACAAACCTGGCAGACCCAAACATCCAGGGGTCTGCCCATCTCTAGTGGTGACGTGTTTCTATTATACTATGCCTCTGAGTGTTCCACTCCTGATTTTGGCTTACAAATAAATGATGTGTGAGCTGGGGAGAAAAGTAGCACACAATAGGGTTTTATCCAATTAACACAAAGGTGGTTTATATTTTTATGCGCTTAAAGGCTATGTCAAATCATCTGCTGCGGATCAACAGGTCACCGATCACAGGTCACAGATATCCCTGTCAAAGAGATTTTTTGTAGAGATCCTCCACACTGCTGGGTTGTAAAAACAAGTCAGTTTGAGATAGTATTCAATAATATATGTGTGGTATTAACATTATGTGCATTTCAAAGTTACAAGCACTTCTTCAGGGAAAGATAGACCACATATAGGTTGGAAGATACAGAGATGGTTTCTTATATGTTTGTTTTTTTTAATATGGGTAACAATCAAATGCACCACATGACAGTCCTGGTCAAGTCAAAGTTCAGTGTAATAGGTAATGCAATTGGTATATATTATACAATGAATCAAGTGCTATTATACTGAACTTTGACATTACCAGGACTGTCATATGGTGCATTTCTTGCCCATATTAAAAAAAAAAAAACATATAAGAGACCATCTCTATATCTTTCAACCTACATGTGGTCTATGATTTTCTGAAGAAGAAGTGCTTGGAACTTCAAAATGCATAGAATGATAACACCACAAATATATTATTGACTACTATCCCGGATTGACATCTTTCTACAACCCAGCAGCGTGGAGGATCTCCAAAAAAATCTCTTTGACACAAATAAATGATGTAAAATACTGAACATGTGAACGTGGCCTGAGGATAAGTGATAACTTGTTGATTGGTAGGGGTCTGACTTTTGGGACCCACACTAATCAGCAGAATGAACTTTGATCCCCATTAGAATGGAGCTCATGTCGAATCGATCAGTGATCCATTCATTCCCTCAGTGGCTGCACTTGCCTTTTTCTTGAAGCCCCAAAGAGCATGAATGGAGCTGCGGACAAACATCCCACCTGCCATTGCATTTTAAAATGGAGATAAAAGTTCCCCATTCTTTAGATCAATGCAGATTCCAATGGTCAAATTTTTCCAAGAATCGGCGGTGGGGCTGGGGAAGGTTTGAGGGGTGGAGCTTGGGCAGAGTCTCAAGGTGGCCCGAAAACTTTGCTGGTATGGAGCACTGAAATTTCTGGTGGCAGCCCTGCTAGTGATTATCTAGCTCATGCTGTGAGACTGAAAAAGAGCACCGTTGATGATTTTCTAAAAACACACAGTACAGCTCTGACATCATATGAATAAGATGCATTTTCCAAAATGCAGAAGAGAGAAAGAAAAAAGACTCCTAATATCCTGGTTAAGCAAAAGTTTCCTGACAACTGTGAATAATCTCAAAAGTGTTTGCAAACAATTGCTTCACTTTACCTATGTACATATCCATTAACAGTAACTTATTATTAGTGGTATAAAAATGTAATATGCTAATTCTACTAACAGAATATGTGAACTGTATAAATGGCTCTGTTTTTTCACAGCTTTGTTTATAATTTGCTATGGCAAAATTTCCAGTTTTCTGCATGGCTGTAGAATCAGCATAAATACATTTTTAATTAATGATCCCTTATTATCATTTACAATTAATTGTCATTTAATCTTTATTATATGCTATTTAATTACTTCCATGATAATGCTCACTCTCTAAGGTCTTGTCTAATAATACTATTACCCTGGCTTCCCACACATATGGAGATTAACTGCAAATGGATGCTTGTATAGTTACACCATAATAGCAAATTGCTGTAATGTATTTTAAGATTTTCCAGCCTTAATTTAAAGATGGAACCTTTATTATTTCCCTTTTGAAACATAACACTATTATATATACAGTCTCTTCATTTCTTTTATGTGTGTATGTTATACAGAAAAAGACAGATAATAAATGCGACAGTATAAGCTGTTTCTCTTCACATTGTAATGTGGAAAAAAACACAAATAATTTCAAATATAAAAGTCTGCAAATAATGTGAATGTATCAAGACTGGGATGTACACAAAATGAGCAAAAGAGACCTGTCTACCACCTCAGTTGCACAAAGAGTCCAAGCATTGACAAGCTTTGGACACTTTCAGGGCAGAGTACTACAGAACTAGGAGCTATAGAGGAGCCAGAAGAAGTATTATCAGTTGCTATTTGATATTTGGAAGTGGGTGATTGCGCACGCACCCTTCAAATCCACCATCAATGTGTCCAAATTATGCACCTAATTACAGCAATATATTTTAATGCATAGAGATAGAAGCAATTCAAATTCACCAGATTGTGCCCATTTTCCCGTGAAATTCGAACTGCAAGGAAGTTATTCTCGGTGAATTGAATGATCCTTATTATGGATCTCTCCAGATTCCAGGGCATAATAAATATTAGACGCAGAAACAAAAAAATGTTTATTCTCACCTTATCGCTCACCCAGCTGGCCCCTCCACTTTTCACTGTCCACTATTCAATCATTGGCACCTTTTCTTATCATTATCAAGTGCAGAAATTCTCCTATGTGGATATTGACTTTTTGCATGCTTATGATTGGTCAACAACATGCAGGGGAAAAAGGAATATCCCTCCAGAGAAGCTTAGAGCTTGCTTTCCCCTGTGAGCAACAAACGAAAAAATATAGCAACAACAAAAGTTGAGAAGATTAAATTTTTTTTTAATGGAGACATTTAAAATCTAGGATTTATAAAGAATATATATAGTGAAAAGAGTGGGGGTCACAGGTCTACACATTTTGAGTTCACCCACTCCTAGTCTTGACTTTTTTTTCTGTTTTTTTTCCTGCTTTTCCAGTGCCCAGAAGTCAGTCTGTAGTCTCTGTGAACCGCACCTTCATTATGGTATTTTCTCAACATTTGGTGAGCCGATTTACTTTCCCTCCCTTTTTCCCCTTCCATTTTTTGCATTTCTCCTGTGAGACATGTAATTACAGATAGCCCTACTCTCCGCCATGATTTATGCACCTACTGTGTAGGGTAAAGCAGAGCAGAGTTATGTATCATTATGCACATCTTTGCAGCTTTCATCTCAAGGCTCCACATTGCTGACTACCATGAGATGAAAGCTGCAAAAGATTTTTGTAATGATACATAGTTCTGCTCTAATCTACACAGTAACCTAGGCACTTTTATTGTTCTTTATACCTACTATTTATTTGAAATTTGGATACCACATTTATATATTTCTTCCCGATGGAGATGTCACATTATTTCATTGAGCGAGTCATCTTTTTATCCTTGTCCTTTTAATATTTTCAATAAAGTAATTTTTTTAACCCCTTAATCCCATATGACGTACTATCCCGTCGAGGTGACCTGGGACTTAATTCCCAGGGATGGGATAGTACGTCATATGCGATCGACCGCGCTTACGGGGCCGATCACCCCTGGGTGTCAGCTGATTATTACATGGACTGCTCCTAGCACATTAACCCCTGGAACACTGCGATCAAACATAATTGCAGCATTCTGGCAGCATAGGGAAGCATCGCGCAGGGAGGGGGCTCCTTGCGTGCTTCCCTGAGACCCTCGGAACAAAGTGATGTGATCACGTTGGATCCAATGGGTCCTGCAGGGAGGTGGCTAGCAAGCGCCTGCTCAGAGCAGGCACCGGCAAGCCTGGAGCACTGCCTGTCAGATCGCTGATTTGCATAGTGTCAGATCAGCGATCTGACATTATACTGTGATGTCCCACACTGGGGCAAAGTAAAAAAGTAAAAAAATATATATGTTTACATGTGTAAAAAAAAAATTCCTAAATAATGAAAAAACTATATACAGTCATATGAAAAAGTTTGGGCACCCCTATTAATCTTAAGCTTAATGTTTTATAAAAATAGGTTTTTTTGCAACAGCTATTTCAGTTTCATATATCTAATAACTGTTGGACACAGTAATGTTTCTGCCTTGAAATGAGGTTTATTGTACTAACAGAAAATGTGCAATCTGCATTCAAACAAAATTTGACAGGTGCATAAGTATGGGCACCCTTATCATTTTCTTGTTTTAAATACTCCTACCTACTTTTTACTGACTTACTAAAGCACTTTTTTTGGTTTTGTAACCTCATTGAGCTTTGAACTTCATAGCTAGGTGTATGCAATCATGAGAAAAGCTACTTAAAGTGGCCACTTGCAAGTTGTTCTCCTGTTTGAATCTCCTCCGAAGAGTGGCATCATGGGCTCCTCAAAACAACTGTCAAATGATCTGAAAACAAAGATTATTCAACATAGTTGTTCAGGGGAAGGATACAAAAAGCTGTCTCAGAGATTTAACCTGTCAATTTCCACTGTGAGGAACATAGTAAGGAAATGGAAGAACACAGGTACAGTTCTTGTTAAGGCCAGAAGTGGCAGGCTAAGAAAAACATCAGAAAGGCAGAGAAGAAGAATGGTGAGATCAGTCAAGGACAATCCTCAGACCATCTCCAGAAAGCTGCAGCATCAACTTGCTGCAGATGGTGTCACTGTTAGGGTTGGGATTAGGATTAGGGGTGTGTCAGGGTTAGGGGTGTGGTTAGGGTTATAGTTGGGATTAGGGTTAGGGGTGTGTTGGAGTTAGGGGTTTGGTTAGGGTTGGGATTAGGGTTAGGGGCATGTTGGGGTTGGGGTGTGGTTGGGATTAGGGTTAGAGGCATGTTCGGGTTAGGGGTGTGGTTAGAGTTATGGTTAGGGTTGGGATTAGGGTTAGAGGTGTGTTTGGGTTAGGGTTTCAGTTAGAATTGGGGGATTTCCACTGTTTAGGCACATCAGGGGCTCTCCAAACACGACATGTCGCCTGATCTCAATTCCAGCCAATTCTGCGTTGAGAAAATAAAACAGTCCTTCCCTTCCGAGCTCTCCTGTGCACCAAAACAGGGGTTTACCCCAACATGTGGGGTATCAGTGTACTCAGAGCAAATTGGACAACACGTTGTCTAGGAGGCCGTAATGGCACAACGTTAATAAAAAAAACGTAGCGTAGGACTGCCCCATTATGAGATTGCCGTGAAGTGGCGGGGTAGCTCAAAAAATTGATCAATTATTTGCTAAATGTCTCATATTTGAACTACAGTTAGAATTCAGTAGGTGCATGTGCACCATTTGTATTGCGTTCTGACCATTAGCAGTGCTGGCTTCTCTTTTTCTTTTTTTTTTTTCTTTAACACGTTGTGGGGTCCAATTTCTCTGGTTACCCTTGGGAAAATAAAAATTTGGGGGGCTAAAAAATCATTTTTGTGGGAAAAAATGATTTTTTATTTTCACGGCTCTGCCTTATAAACTGTACTGAAACATTTGGGGGTTCAAAGTTCTCACAACACATCTAGATAAGTTCCTTGGGGGTCTAGTTTCCAATATGGGGTCACCTGTTGGGGTTTATACTGTTTAGGTATATCAGGGGCTCTGCAAATGCAACGTGACTCCTGCAGACAAGTCCATCTAAGTCTGCATTCCAAACAGCGCTCCTTCCCTTCTGAGCTCTGCCATGCACCCAAATGGTGGTTGCCCCCCACATATACTCAGGACAAATTGCTCAACAAATTTTGGGGTCCAATTTCTTATGTTACCCTTTGGAAAATAAAAAATTGGGGGTGAAAAGATCATTTTTGTGAAAAAATATGATTTTTAATTTTTACGGCTCTACATTATAATCTTCTGTGAAGCACGTGGTGGGTCAAAATGCTCACCACATATCTAGATAAGTTCCTTAGGGGGTCTACTTTCCAAAATGATGTCACTTGTGGGGGTTTCAATTTTTAGGCACATCAGGGGCTCTCCAAACATGACATGGCGTCCCATCGCAATTCCAGTCAATTTTGCATTGAAAAGTCAAACGACGCTCCTTCCATTCCAAGCTCTGCCATGCTCCCAAACAGTGGTTTACCCCCACATATGGGGTATCAGCATATTCAGGACAAATTGCTCAACAAAGTTTGGGGTCTAATTTCTTCTGCTACCCTTGGGAAAATAAAAAATTGGGGGTGAAAATATAATTATTGTGAAAAAATATGATTTTTTATTTTTACAGCTCTACATTATAAACTTCTGTGAAGCACTTGGTGGGTCAAAGTGCTCACCACACATCTAGATAAGTTCCTTAGGGGGTCTACTTTCCAAAATAGTGTAACTTGTGGGGGGTTTAAATGTTTAGGCACATCAGGGGCTCTCCAAACGCTACATCGCGTCCTATCTCAATTCCAGTCAATTTTGCATTGAAAAGTCAAATGGAGCTCCTTCCTTTCCGAGCTCTGCCATGCGCCCAATCAGTGGTTTACCTCCACATATGGGGTATCAGCATACTCAGAACAAATTGTACAACAACGTTTGGGGTCCAATTTCTCCTGTTACCCTTGGTAAAATAAAACAAATTGGAGCTGAAGTAATTTTTTTGTGAAAAAAGTTAAATGTTCATTTTTTTTAAACATTCCAAAAATTCCTGTGAAATACCTGAAGGGTTAATAAACTTCTTGCATGTGGTTTTGAGCACCTGGAGGGGTGCAGTTTGTAGAATGGTGTTACACTTGGGTATTTTCTATCATATAGACCCCTCAAAGTGACTTCAAATGTGATGTAGTCCCTAAAAAAATTGTGTTGTAAAAATGAGAAATTGCTGGTGAAATTTTAACCCTTATAACTCCCTAACAAAAAAAAATTTTCGTTCCAAAATTGTGCTGATGTAAAGTAAACTTGTGGGAAATGTTACTTATTAAGTATTTTGTGTGACATATCTCTGTGATTTAAAAGGCAGGTAATATCGAATAAATTTTACCACTATCATCAAGTACTATATATCTCGAGAAAACAATCTCAGAATCATCAGGATCTGTTGAAACTTTCCAGAGTTATAACCTCATAAAGGGACAGTGGTCAGGATTGTAAAAATTGGCCCGGTCATTAACGTGCAAAGCTCCCTTGGGGGTTAAGGGGTTAATTTCCCAATTTGATATTGCAACTTCTTTTTTTGCTGTGTATGGTATGAGTTCTAAACAGTATGTGCAGAGATCACAGAAGCTTTGTGTCACTGCATGTCTCACAGGAGGAAGCCTGCTCTAGGCTTCTCTAGGGCGATGTTCTTTTTTCCCCTTCACTAGCAAACATCTGTACTCAAAGAGCAATTTTCTCTGCTCCCATCCCATGTGCTCACACAGGTAATAGTATCTGAACATGGGAGAGGGGAGAAGATAGCCTCACTGTCTAAGTATGAATTTTTCAAGACCTGCAATTCAAATCAACTTCTAAGACAGAATGAACTAGGCTGAAAAGCCATCACTTACAGAATGGTGCTATAGACAGAAGGAAGCAAAACAAGGCTAGTGGTTTTGATTATAAAAAGTTGTAACTTTGCAAAGGCTGATAAATAATTAAACAAAAATAGGTTTAATTACTCTTTCACCAGTTAGGCAGAACCTAAAAATGAAATTCCTCCTTTAAAGAGTATTTCTTTCTAAAAACTCCAGTAAAATGGCTGTCAGAAGCAAAACTAGGTAGTTTCATGGAGTTATGACGGCCTAGAAACTGGATTAGAAAAGGCCCATTTTTTCCATGGGCAGAATATTCAAAGGAATAAAATATACTTACCAAATGTTTGTAGAAATCATCAAAATCAATTGATGAGCTTCTGCTGTGAAATCGATATCACCTTGTCTGACAGGCTCAATTGCCTCAAAAACAAATCTTAAAATATATTGTGCAAAGACAGACCTGTGAAAGGGTATGAGAAAACCACAATATTGATTAAAACCTCTGGGATCTTAAAATTCTTTATCATACCCCAAATATAGTAAGTGCCTTTGGGAGTATTTAAGTGTTTTAAGAGCTGAACATCATGTACAATTCATATGCAAAAAGTATAAATGCTTCTTAAATTTGACATGCAATTAATTCCCCCCTACACAAGCACCTACACAATCTTTTGTGTGATCTACTCCAAAGGGAATATGTTCTATTTTAAAGTGTTTATGAGGTATTAAGCCTCCAAATGCTAAAACAAATGGTTTGTTACAGTTCTAAATCATAACACAGTATAATAAATACGCTTTACCTTTATATGTGTCATTTATTGATTTTTTTATGTGTTTTTTCAGATATAGCATCCATCCATTGTGTGATGAACCTTTTGTAATAAAACAACAAAAAAGTCAGTATCCCATGACATTATTTTAAAGGGAATCTGTTACAAGGGTTTTGCTGCCCCTTCTGAGAGCAGAAAAATATAGGAAAAGAGACCCTGACCCCAGTGATGTATCACTTAGTTTACTAGGTACAGCAGTTATGACACAATCAGAGATGAAGATTGCAGCAGAGCAGAGAAAGCAAACCCTGCCCATTCCAGGTTCTCCATATCCATTATCTATTGACAGATAGTCACTTAGTCAGTTCCGTCAGCTGGTTAAGAAAAATGAGGTGGACCCCACTCAATTTTTTTACTTTATTTTTAAGCTAAATACTAGGGATGAGCAAACATGCTCTGTGATACTTAGTTTTCTCTCGAGTATCACGATACTCAGATGTAATTGCTACTAAGCAAGTATTGTAATGCTCGAATTGTCACACCACATGTTTGACACCTGTTATACAGGTAATAAGCATGTGAGGACATTCTGTGCATCACTGTAATGCTCTAGCCATCTTGGTTGTGGCATTGCTGTGATTGGCTGACTGTGTGACATCATCATGGGTTACAAACGAACAAGTGCTGCCCGGTTCGACACACTAACGCCATTACACAGCTCTGTGACACTTCAAATTTGAGGGAGAGAGTGCTTGTCTAGGCCTGTGTGTGCAAAGTATAATGAATCAGAGGCTTGTAGCATTGATACTGGTGCTGAAACTGAGCTATCATACTAACAGCCCTTCTAAGGGCTAATTGTTTGCTTTGCTGTTTGAATCACATACATTCTGCATTTAGTATCAGGAGTAGTGTTGAGCGATACCTTCCGATATGCAAAGGTATCGGTATCGGATTGGATCGGCCGATATCCCAAAAATATCGGATATCGCCGATACCGATACCCGATACCAATGCATATCAATGGGACACAAAATATCGGAATGGTTCCCAGGGTCTGAAGGAAAGGAAACTCTCCTTCAGGCCCTGGGATCCATATTCATGTATAAAATAAAGAATAAAAATAAAAAATATTGATATACTCACCCCTCGGACGGCCCCTGGCTCTCACCGGTCCAAGCGTCTGCCTCCGTTCCTAAGAATGCAGAGTGAAGGACCTTCGATGACATAGCGGCTTGTGATTGGTCGCGTGACCACTCATGTGACCGCTCACGCGACCAATCACAAGCCGCGACATCATCGAAGGTCCTTCACTCCCTGCATTCTTAGGAACGGAGGCACCGCTAAGAGCCAGGGTCCGCCGGAGGGGTGAGTATATCAATATTTTTTATTTTTATTATTTATTTTTTACATGAATATGGATCCCAGGGCCTGAAGGAGAGCCTCCTCTCCTCCAGACCCTGGGAACCATACGCACCGCACACTTCCGATTCCGATTTCCGATATCGCAAAAATATCGGAACTCGGTATCGGAATTCCGATACAGCAAATATCGTCCGATACCCGATATTTGCAGTATCGGAATGCTCAACACTAATCAGGAGGTAGAGAGAGTGGCTGAATACAATAAGTAGACAGGGATTAGGAATGTGCAGTCTGCTGATAAAAATATAGCTGCAGTTTTTTGGGGTGAGCGTTAAAAAAAATATATATTTTGATCCATCAAGTATTACGTGCTTTGTGTTACTTTTTTGTGTTATATAAAATTCCCAAAAATTGTTAAAAAATTTCCTGGGTTAAAATTCTTACTCATACACTATTCTGTGTTCTCAATTTTTTTTTATATAAAACACTCCAAAAAACAGTTTACAAATTTTGCAAAGGTAAATTTGTCACCTGTACAGTATTATGTGGTCTGGGGTACATTTATGTGATCTATAAAACTGGAATGCCTCAATACGTTTTGCAGGATTACATTACTCAGCCATACAGTTTAATGTGGTCTGTAGTACATTTCTGTGATATCTAACAATAAAAATGCATTTAAAAAATTAGCTGGATTACATTTCTCACTATAACATTGACATGCTGTTTAGTGATGCAGAGCCTGGAAATGGAGCAGTAGCCATTCACACAGTATCAGGCTGAGCCAGACGCTGGGACCGACATCTCCAATGAGCAGGTTCCACTGCGGCTGGAGGAGAATGGGAGACCACAGCAGACATGGTTCGAGATTCTCCCTGTGCAGCGGCAGGAACTCGACACCTAACACTTGGGATTTTATTTTGGGGTATCAGTGCACAGGTCTGAAGACAAATGTATGTCACAATTTTCAGTTTCTCATTTTTAACATGGTTAGAAAACCATGTTTCATCTCATTTCCTCTACAGTTCTCAAATATTTGCTACTCTGTGTTGATATATCACATAAAATCCCAATAAAATACTTTTAGGTTTTTGGGTGTAGCATTAAAAAATGTGGAAAAGTTCACGGAGTATGAATACTATTTGAAAGCATTATATATATATATATATATATATATATATATATACTGTATATACAGTATATACAGTGCCTACTACAAGTAGTATTCAACCCCCTGCAGATTTAGCAGGTTTAATAAGATGCAAATAAGTTAGAGCCTTCAAACTTCAAACAAGAGCAGGATTTATTAACAGATGCATAAATCTTACAAACCAAAAAGTTTTGTTGCTCAGTTAAATTTTTATAAATTTTAAACATAAAAGTGTGGGTCAATTATTATTCAACCCCTAGGTTTAATATTTTGTGGAATAACCTTTGTTTGCAATTACAGCTAATAATCGTCTTTTATAAGACCTGATCAGGCCGGCACAGGTCTCTGGAGTTATCTTGGCCCACTCCTCCATGCAGATCTTCTCCAAGTTATCTAGGTTCTTTGGGTGTCTCATGTGGACTTTAATCTTGAGCTCCTTCCACAAGTTTTCAATTGGGTTAAGGTCAGGAGACTGGCTAGGCCACTGCAACACCTTGATTTTTTGCCTTTTGAACCAGGCCTTGGTTTTCTTGGCTGTGTGCTTTGGGTCGTTGTCTTGTTGGAAGATGAAATGATGACCCATCTTAAGATCCTTGATGGAGGAGCGGAGGTTCTTGGCCAAAATCTCCAGGTAGGCCGTGCTATCCATCTTCCCATGGATGCGGACCAGATGGCCAGGCCCCTTGGCTGAGAAACAGCCCCACAGCATGATGCTGCCACCACCATGCTTGACTGTAGGGATGGTATTCTTGGGGTCGTATGCAGTGCCATCCAGTCTCCAAACGTCACGTGTGTGCTTGGCACCAAAGATCTCGATCTTGGTCTCATCAGACCAGAGAACCTTGAACCAGTCAGTCTCAGAGTCCTCCAAGTGATCATGAGCAAACTGTAGACGAGCCTTGACATGACGCTTTGAAAGTAAAGGTACCTTACGGGCTCGTCTGGAACGGAGACCATTGCGGTGGAGTACATTACTTATGGTATTGATTGAAACCAATGTCCCCACTGCCATGAGATCTTCCCGGAGCTCCTTCCTTGTTGTCCTTGGGTTAGCCTTGACTCTTCGGACAAGCCTGGCCTCGGCACGGGAGGAAACTTTCAAAGGCTGTCCAGGCCATGGAAGGCTAACAGTAGTTCCATAAGCCTTCCACTTCCGGATGATGCTCCCAACAGTGGAGACAGGTAGGCCCAACTCCTTGGAAAGGGTTTTGTACCCCTTGCCAGCCTTGTGACCCTCCACGATCTTGTCTCTGATGGCCTTGGAATGCTCCTGTGTCTTTCCCATGTTGACCATGTATGAGTGCTGTTCACAAGTTTGGGGAGGGTCTTAAATAGTCAGAAAAGGCTGGAAAAAGAGATAATTAATCCAAACATGTGAAGCTCATTGTTCTTTGTGCCTGAACTACTTCTTAATACTTTAGGGGAACCAAACAGAATTCTGGTGGGTTGAGGTGTTGAATAATAAATGACCCTCTGAAAAAACTTTTCACAATTTAAAAAAAAAATAAACAAAGAAATAACATTCTTTTTTGCTGCAGTGCATCTCACACTTCCAGGCTGATCTACAGTCCAAATGTCACAATGCCAAGTTAATTCCAAATGTGTAAACCTGCTAAATCTGCAGGGGGTTGAATACTACTTGTAGGCACTGTATACAGAGGGGGCCATTTATATGGATACACCTAAATAAAATGGGAATGGTTGGTCCTATCATCTTCCTGTTTGTGGCACATTAGTATATGGGAGGGGGAAACTTTTCAAGATGGGTGGTGACCATGGCGGCCATTTTGAAGTCAGCCATTTTGGATCTAACTTTATTTTTTCCAATGGGAGAAGGGTCATGTGACACATCAAACTTATTGAGAATTTCACAAGAAAAACAACGGTGTGCTTGGTTTTAACTTAACTTTATTCTTTCATGAGTTACTTACAAGTTTATGACCAAAGTTCAAAGTGCTGCCCATTGTGTTGGATTGTCAATGCAACCCTCTTCGATCACTCTCGACACCACAGCAAACCGGTCATGCTGAAGGATGTTGCAGGCAGCAGGTCGCTCTCCACGGCATCTCCATCTGTCACGTCTGTCACATGTGCTCAGTGTGAACCTGCTTTCATCTGTGAAGAGCACAGGGCACCAATGGCGAATTTGCCAATTCTGGTGTTCTGTAGTGTCCTGCACGGTGTTGGGCTGTGAGCAAAACCCCCATCTGTGGACGTCGGGCACTCAGACCATCCTCAAGGAGTCGGTTTCTAACCGTTTGTGCAGACACATGCACGTTTGTGGCCTGCTGAAGGTCATTTTGCAGGGCTATGGCAGTGCTCCTCCTGTTCCTCCTTGCACAATGGCTGAGGTAGCGGTCCTGCTGCTGGGTTGTTGCCCTCCTATGCCCCTTCCACATCTCCTGGTGTACTGGCCTGTCTCCTGATAGCCCCTTCAGCCTCTGAACACTACGCTGACAGACACAGCAAACCTTCTTGCCACAGCTCACATTGATGTGCGATCCTGCATGAGCTGTACTACCTGAGCCACTTGTGTGGCTTGTAGATTCCGTCTCATGCTACCATGGGTATGAAAGCACAACCATCATTCAAAAGTGACCAAAATATCAGCCAGAAAGCATTGGTACTAAGATGTGGCCTGTGGTCACCACCTGCAGAACCACTCCTATATTGAGTGTGTTTTGATAATTGCCAATAATTTCCATCTGTTGTCTATTCCATTTGCACAACAGCATGTGAAATTGATTGTCAAACAGAGTTGCTTCCTAAGAGGACAGTTTCATTTCACAGAAGTTTGATTTACTTGGAGTTATATTCTGTTGTTTAAGTGTTCCCATTATTTTTTAAACAGTGTGTGTATATATATATATATATATATATATATATATATATATATATATATATATATATATATATATATATATATATATATATATACAGTATAGATATATATATATATATATATTGTCACGGATCCCTACTCCGTGGTGTCACTAATTTGTCACGTACCCGCTCTCACACGTGACTTGGGGTTGTGCCTGCAAGGGTTAATCTATCTCCCCACTCTCAGTCCAGCATTCGACCTCTGTCCTATGCTGTAATGGGAGCATAAATCACACACTGACCCAGGCCACACACCCGCTCATACGCGCTGCCACCACTCATCGAATACATGGGCAATGAGTCCCGGACTAATAATATTAATAAAAATATGTATATCACTCATAAGGCTCACACACCTTTAGGCTATGGATTCTTTAGAACATTCAAGGTTCAACTTGTTAAAGTTTTATACTTTAATAACAAAAGGGTCAGTGCTTACAATAAGAAAAAGGTATAAAAATATGATAATAAAAAGACGTACAACTTATGCAAAACAGTATCAAAATAAACAGGAGAAACTTACAGAAATTATCTAACTGGTAGTTGCTCTCTGCTCCCTGGGGTAGTACGAATGTAGATTGGATCACACCAGCTTCTCAGGCTGCCCCCAACATGTGAACACAATTCTCTGTCTGCAGCCTAAATTTATAACTTTGGTCTGAGGTCAGGTTTCTAGACTGGCCCCTCAGGCCAATATCATAACTGCTGCCTGTTTGATTGGGCCACGGCCGCGCCCCCAATGAATATATTATTCTCTCTTGTGGAGAGGTTCTCAGGGATTGATTACCTCAGGCCCCAATTTAGCATCTCCCCTCCAAGACCTAAGAGGTGCCAAATGTTACTTTTCATCTTGGCTCTAGCTAGACCTCCTGGTGAGATAGGGAGACGCAATGTCTACTAATCCCAAGGAAGTACCTGTTAACACCTAGGTGCAACTTGCCTTCAGGACAGATGTTACATTATTACTAGTCACACATATAACCCTAGACATATGTCACTATACACACACACACACACACACACACACACACACACACACACACATATATATATATATACACATATTTCACCACATATATATATATATATATCCACACAGTTCATTGCAGATAACCTTGATAAAGACTGAAAAACGTTACACTGTCTATATTTCAAATGTCCGAATCATTAAATACACTTGAGTATTATTGCTTATTATACTTCAGTGGTAAACTCTAACAAGTTGAACAATAAATGTTTTACTTGTTTAATAGGATGCAATTTTACTTACATCTTTAGTTCAGTGACAAGCCAACAATTGTCTTACAGTATGCAACAGGTAAAACATGGCAAGTAACTATCTGCCTGCATCTGTTATTCAAATGATCTAATTTCCTGTGTTAGTGACCACGAAGATTAGGCTCCTAACAGTCCTAACTGTAGTGGTAACAGACAATAAATTAAACTGGTGAAAGTCAGGTAGAGTATGTCCATTTTTTGCAGTCAGAAGCAGTTGTGGAACATGATTGACTGCCCTGGTCTGTTAGAAAGTCCAAACAAATATAGAAGCAAACAATTCCAAGTGAAAATAACAACCATGACGTAACAGACATAATAAAATATAATCATGAAGGGAGTATGGAACACAAAGACCTCTTCCATTCAGATAACAGGTATTCAGAACAAGAAATATAAGGTATATACACTGCTCAAAAAATAAAGGGAACACTTAAACAGCAGAATATCACTCCAAGAAAATCAAACTTCTGTGAAATCAAACTGTCCACTTAGGAAGAAACACTGTTTGATAATCAATTTCACATGCTTTTGCGCAAATGGGATAGACAACAGATGGAAATTATTAGTAATTATCAAGACACAGTCAATAAAGGAGTGGTTCTGCAGGTGGGGACCACAGACCAAATCTCAGTATCAATGCTTTCTGGCTGATGTTTTGGCCACTTTTGAATGTTGGTTGTAGTTTCACACTCGTGGTAGCATGAGATGGACTCTACAACCCACACATGTGGCTCAGGTAGTGCAGCTCATCCAGGATGGCACATCAATGAGAGCTGTGGCAAGAAGGTTTGCCTTGTCTGTCAGCGTAGTTTCCAGAGGCAGAGGCTGGAGGCGCTATCAGGAGACAGGCCAGTACACCAGGAGATGTGGAGGGAACCGTAGGAGGGCAACAACCCAGCAGTAGGACTGATACCTCAGCCTTTGTGCAAGGAGGAACAGCAGGAGCACTGCCAGAGCCCTGCAAAATGACCTCCAACAGGCCACAAATGTGCATGTGTCTGCACAAATGGTTAGAAACTGACTGGGGTGTATGGGGTATCTACATAGAGGTTGCACCTCTGGTGGACGGCTTGCCTTGTCCCTTCTGGACAGCTCTTCTATCTTTGGTCCTCATCTGATGCCCAACTCTCACCTGTACCTCCATGTAGCTGCTAGCATGTGGCAGCGGGTACACCCCGGAACATCGCCTTGGCAGGTGGGCCAAACCAGGTGAGGGTAACTGTTGGGTTTCCTTGTGACCTACAGTGATTTTCAAGGGTTTGCTTACCCTAGCATGTGAAGACTGGATATGGCAGACTGTGTGGAAGAAACCATTCAAGATATTGATGCGGGTTGTGCTCATAGTTGCAACACAGATTGTCCTGGAGTTGGCTTATGCTTTAGTCCATCCCCATCAGGAGCATGCCCTGGCGTTGTAGGGATGGGATGATGTACACTGGAATATAATATATATATATATATATTTATAAATATATTTATATTTATATATACTGCTCAAAAAAATAAAGGGAACACTAAAATCCCACATCTTTATTCATTACATAGTGGAATGGGTTGAAAACAATAAAACCTAAAAATTATCAATGTAAATCACAATTAATATCCCACAGAGGTCTGGAGTTGGAATGATGCTCAAAATCAAAGTAAAAAATGAAGTTACAGGCTGATCCAACTTCAGTGGAAATTCCTCAAGACAAGGAAATTATGCTCAGTAGTGTGTGTGGCCTCCACATGCCTGTATGACCTCCCTACAATGCCTGGGCATGCTCTGATGAGGCAGCGGATGGTCTCCTGAGGGCTCTCCTCCAAAACCTGGACTAAAGCATTTGCCAACTCTAGGAGATGGCCAACATTTTGGATTAGAAATTGTTTTTTCAAGCTGGTGTAACAAAGTATTCTAATTTACTGAGATAATGACTTTTGGGTTTTCATTGGCTGCAAGCCATAATCATAAACATTAACAGAAATAAACACTTCAAATACATTACTGTTGTGAATTCTGCTTTTGGGCTCCCTCCGGTGGTTGTAGGTGGTAATGCAGTTGCCCCTGACTTGCAGTCCTGGTCAGGTGTATCTGCTGATTGCAGATCTGACTGGGGTATTTAGGCAGGCAGGATTCATTAGTCCTTGCCAGTTGTCAATTGTTGTTGGGAGGTGTAGGACCTCTTCCTGGTTCCTCCTGCCTTTCTGCCAAATCAGCAAAGATAAGTGTCTGGTTCTTTTTCCCTGTGGCACACATGTTGTGTGCTTCACAATTCAGTGCTATTCTTTGTGTTTTCTTGTCCAGCTTAGATTGTGTCAGTATTTTCTCAGTCTTGCTGGATTCTCTGGAGTGGCAGATATACATTCCATGTCTTTAGTTAGATTGTGGAACTTTTTGTATTATCTGCTGTGGATATTTTTGGAAGGGTTTTAATACTGACCGCCTAGTTATCTGTCCTATCCTTTCCTATTTAGCTAGAGTGGCCTCTTTTGCTAAATCCTGTTTTCTACCTGCGTGTGTCTATTCTTCTCCTACTCACAGTCATTATTCGTGGGGGGCTGCCTATCCTTTGGGGGTCTGCTCTGAGGCAAGATAGCATTCCCATTTCCATCTATAGGGGTATTTAGTCCTCCGGGTGTGTCAAGGTGTCTAGGGAGTGTTAGGCACACCCCATGGCTACTTCTAGTTGCGGTGTTAGCTCAGGATTGCGGTCAGTACAGGTTCCACCGACTCCAGAGAAAGTTTCATGCGGCTCCTAGGTCACCAGATCATAACACATTACTCTGTTTGTAATGACTCTATCTCAGATATGAGTTTCACTTTTTGTATTGAAGAACTGAAATAAATAACCTTTTTGATGATATTCTAATATTGTCAGATGCATCTGTTTGTATACAGTGGGTACGGAAAGAATTGATACCCCTTTAACTCTCTTTGTTTCATTGCAGCCATTTGGTAAATTAAAAAAAGGTTTTTTTCTCATGAATGTACTCTCTGCACACCATCTTGACTGAAAAAAAAGAAATGTAGAAATTTTTGCATATTTATTAAAAAAGAAAATCTGACACATCACATGGTCAAACAGTAAGTATTCAGACCCTTTGCTCAGACCCTCTTATTTAAGTCACATGCTGTCTATTTCCTTGTGATCCTCCTTGAGATGGTTCTACTCCTTCATTGCCTTCATTGGAGTCCAGCTGTGTTTAATTAAACTGATAGGACTAAATTTGGAAAGGCACACACCTGTCTACATAAGACCTCACAGCTCATAGTGCATGTCAGACCAAATGAGAATCATGAGGTCAAAGGAACTGGCCAACGAGCTCTGACAAAATTGTGGCAAGGCACACATCTGACTAAGGTTACAAAAGAATTTCTGTAGTACTCAAGGTTCCTAAGAGCACAGTGGCCTCCATAATCCTTAAATGGAAGAAGTTTGGGACTGCCAGAAGTCTTCCCAGTCCTGCCTGTCCAGCCAAACTGAGCAATCGTGGGAGAAGAGCATTGGTGAGACAGGTAAGAACCCCAAGATCACTGCGGCTGAGCTCCAGAGATGCAGTAGAGAGATGGGAGAAAATTCCACAAAGTCAGCTATCACTCCAGCCCTCCACCAGTCGGGCCTTTATGGCAAAGTGGCCCGATGTAAGCCTCTCCTCAGTGCTATCAAATAAATAAGGCAGCACTCTGTAGCACCATAGCTTGCAAACATGAAATATGAAAATTGAATTGCATTTCTGCACTAGAAATATGGAAAATTGAGAAGCGTGAGTGCATAAATTGGCCAATTCATGTGTACCTTGTAGCCACGGTTAAGGCGTTTCTCGTTACCAGCACCTAAACAATGCCAATCCTCTCTTAGAAAAAAGTCTTCATCTGTATGGGAACCTGTGCTTAGACTAAAATCTATATCTAGACAAGAAATTTTGTTAGCACTTAGGGAATGAAAATTCTATCTATACCATCCCATATACAACATATGTGTCAAAGAACTATAAACCAGTGATCTTTAGTGCAAACAAAAGTGTTGAGTGGAAACCACTCACATAACTGACAAATACCAACCACCAGAGTTTTGGATCAATTACCAAAGAAATAGTGACACGGATATAGTTTTTTTAAAATTACCGTATTTTCCGGCGTATAAGACGACTGGGCGTATAAGACGACCCCCCAACTTTACCAGTTAAAATATAAAATCTTCTTAAAAGTCGGGGGTCTTCTTATACACCCTATGTCGTCTTATAGGGCCGGTGAATATGTGCCTTTTGGGGGGGGGGGAGAGTGATCCTGATGACGAGGGGGCGTCTCACAGGAAAGTGAGTATCCCCCATTACCTTATCGTAGCGGTGCAGCGTGGGGGTCTCAGTGCTGGGAGTGGCGGCGGCGGCTGCTGTGCTCTGGTGCGGCGGCTGCTGTGCTCTGGTGCGGCGGCTCCTCTTCTGTGTGGGGCCTCTGTGCTGTGGGGTGGCGGTGGCGGCGGCATATCTTTATCCAGTTGGGGCTCCTCCGGCATCTCCTTAGCCCTGGAGGCCCCGCCGCAACTCCATCGGTGCAATGCAGCGGCCATTTTCCCGGAGGCAGCTCAATAGGTGCGATGCGGTGGCCTCCGGGAAAATGGCCGCTGCTCAGATTCAGATCTCGTCCCGAAATCTCGGGACACGAGATCTGAATCTGAGCAGCGGCCATTTTCCCGGAGGCCACCACATTGCACCGATGGAGTTGCGGCGGGGCCTCCAGGGCTAAGGAGATGCCGGAGGAGCCCCAACTGGATAAAGATACGCCGCTGCCGCCGCCACCCCACAGGACAGAGGCCCCACACAGAAGAGGAGCCGCCGCACCAGAACACAGCAGCTGCCGCCGCTCCCAGCACTGACACCCCCACGCTGCACCGCTAGGATAAGGTAATGGGGATTACTCACTTTCCTGTGAGACGCCCCCTCGTCATCAGGATCACTCCCCCTCCCCACCCACCATATACACCGGCGTACAAGTCGATTCCCGGCGTATAAGACGACCCCCGACTTTTAAGAAGATTTTCGGGGGTTAAAAAGTCGTCTTATACGCCGGAAAATACGGTACTTTATTTAAGCTGGTAATAACATATCTCATGTGCACATGTTGGAAAACATAAAAACAATACAAGGTGACACGTATAAAAGGTTAATCACCGATATATAAAAAAACCTAAATAGGCAGATGGTGCACCACATAAGGAAGGGTTAATCTCAGGGCTCTCATATAGGACTATAATAATAGTGTCTCACAGGTGATAAGAAACTGTAAAAACATAATGTGAGGATAAAAATATGGAAAAGTATAAGAAATATAAATTCCCCACAAGGCAATACGTGGGTTAAAACCAGGTGCACCAGTGCTAAGTGCAGTGTGCAAAAAGCAAAATAAGGCAAAGTGCTGAGTGCAAAAGATAGTCCAAAGATATATGGGAGTACCTGTACCTTTATATGGTGTCACCACACTCCAAACAATGTGCACCCCAACGCACGTTTCGGATTTAGAATCCTTCGTCAGGGGGTGGCGATTCATAGATATCAAGGTATTTATATATTATAGGATAATCCGACGTCAGACGCCGAAGTAGTGTGCGGCGCAGGCGCCACCAAGCAGACCCGGGAGTCCCCGCCCACTGCATCACGTGGTCGGACGCACAGGAACTGAGTACCTGGCGTTTCCTGGGGCTGTGGGAGAGGGACCTCTTTATGTCAGATCAGGTACAGTCGATGGAGCGTGTCCTTATGTGGACACGCTACATCGACGATATTTTTCTGATTTGGCAGGGATCAGCGGATACCCTGAAAGAGTTCATGACAGGGTTAAATCAGAATAATTATAATATACATTTAACCTATAAATCTGATTATAAAGTGATTGAGTTTTTGGATGTCAGTATCCAGAGGGGTGATGATGGCTGTTTACATACTGACCTCTATAGAAAAACCACCTCAGTAAATTCTCTACTCCACGCAACCTCAGCACATCCTCCAACTATGATAAGGTCCATACCAACAGGACAATTTTTACGCCTAAGGAGGATATGTTCTGATGAGATAGATTTTGAAACGCAAGCTGAGGATCTTAAAATGAGGTTCTTAGAAAGAGGGTACAGTAAACGTTCCATTAAAAAAGCATATAATCGTGCCAGACATACAACGAGACATCAAGCTTTATATTCAAATAAAACCTCGGTCTCTAACCAACCAGTTAGGTACATTACCCAATATCATGGCCAAGCAGATCTGATGCGGTCTTGTATGGCTAAATCATGGTCAATCTTACAGTCGGATCCCATTTTGCGCAAATATGTTGGGGAGACACCCAACATTACCTATAGGAGGTCCAGAAATTTAAGGGATTGCCTTGTACAAAGTCACTACACGTACAAGACAACCCTTCCTCTCTTTCCATCTTGTCTCAGGATACAAACAGGATGTAAACCATGTGGAAAATGTGTAGCCTGTCCCAACATTCAGAG
This sequence comes from Ranitomeya variabilis, assembly GCF_051348905.1. Taxonomy (NCBI): domain Eukaryota; kingdom Metazoa; phylum Chordata; class Amphibia; order Anura; family Dendrobatidae; genus Ranitomeya; species Ranitomeya variabilis. The sequence continues at coordinate 96,949,967 of NC_135233.1, forward strand.
AGCCCAAGAATTTTGGAATTCAAAGGGTACTGTCAGTTATAAAATTAAACATACTATAAATTGTACCTCTAAGGCCGTAGTATATTATGCGACCTGTCCCTGTTCCCTCATTTACGTGGGACTCACGATTCGACAACTAAAGATTCGGACCAGAGAACACGTTCTGGGCATCCTGGCCGCAAAAGAAGTTGAGGATGTTTCATCACTAAAAACTATCCCCAGGCATTTCAAAATCCACCACAACTGTGATGCCTCACTTTTAAAAGTGATAGGCATTGATATGATTAAACAGAACGAAAGAGGAGGCAAGGTAAGTATACCTTTGGCTAAAATGGAGGCCAGGTGGATATGGATCTTGGATATGGTATCTCCACTTGGCCTGAACGAAAACTTAAGCTTTGCCCCCTTCCTGTAAACCGCTATATTTTAATCATGGTATTTTATTATTTTTGTATTTTTATATAGGATTTTTATATTTTTTATATTTTATTCTTTATATAGGATTTTTTATATCTTTTAATCTTTTAATTTGTACGTGGGTATACACATGAGAATATATGTGTATATATATGAATACACAGGCATGTATGTGGATATGTGTATATATGTGTTTATGTATATATATAGGGGTGTATACATATATACACGGTTATATTGGTAATTGATTATTTATATTTTCCAGACTTTAGATGTTACTTACCTTTATTGAATTTTGAAGCTGTTATTGCCGTATGGTCGGTCCATCTGTGGTGGAATTCATCCATTACTGGATTGTTGAGAAGTTCTCTTCATGCATTGATGAAAAAATTGGACTGTCTTCTTGATCTGGAAAGCGAAAATGAGAATGAACATGAAGATTGGCACTATACTACGTCATTTTATTCTCTATGTTCTTCCGTTTATAAGATTAAGATTGGTGATCTTGGACTCTTTTATACATGAGTTATTATAAGTTTATTTGGTAGACACAACCTTATCCCCCTCTTTTCCTTTTCTCCTTTTACCCCTACTCCCACCCCCCCTCCCCTCCCCCCAGCCCACCCCCCTTCCCCTTCCCCCCCCCCTTTTTCCTTTCTCCCTCCCCCCACCTTCCCCCCCCCTCCTTTTCAACCCCCCCCCTCTCTCCCCTTCATCCTCTCCCTTTCTTTCCTTTCCCTCTCCCCCCTTTTCCCTCCCCCCCCTTTTCTCTCCCCCTTTCTTCCTTCCCCTCCCCCCCTCCCTTTCCTGCTTTATACTGCTATTGAGCACTTTTTCATTCTAGCTAGCACTTTGCAAAATTTATATAACATATCAATTGATCGATTGATGTGTGAGATGTACACATATTAATGAATATATTTTATTAATTCCTCACTTTATTTGGATGTATGCTTATACAGTACTTCCTGATGCATAAGGCAGTGTTCATCTGTTAGTCTCACACAGAGTTTTCTAACATATATTATAGTATATAGATACAACGAATGATATGTGAGATTCATACACACTAATGAATTTTTTCTTTATTCCATGTTCATTCAGGGATTTTGGATTCAGGCTGGCATGTTATTCTCCAGCACTTATTGGATGTTATAGATACATGGACACATTAGTTGGCTTATATTGATGTGTGTGATATACACAGATTAATGTAATTTTTATTTAGATTTTTGTTCATCCAGAACTTCCTGGTGCATAATGCTTTGTGCACAATTGCACATCATTGAGCACATTTTCCTTTTGGTCTGTATTGGTGTGTGAGATATATACATACCAATGAATCTCCTATTTTATTCATTTTTGATTTAGGTTCATCCAGCACTTCCTGGTGCATATTGCTTTTGCACATTCGCACATTCCGTGTTTCTTTTTCCTTGGACCCATGGATATCCAGAGCGCTATGATGTATTGTTGAAGGTCACTTAGTACCTTCCCCTTTTCCCCCTTCCCCCCCCCCTCCCCTTTTTTCTTCCCTGTCCCCCAAAGTTACTATAACCCCATTAGGAGGTCCTTGTGATTTAGTAATGCTGTAGATTGTAATCAACATGTACTCAGCAGTTGTACCATATTGTCCCGGACCTTTTCGATCACCTGCTAAGCTATTAATAGCCCCTTTTCTGTATTGTTCTTGTTTTTAAATACAATTTTGTTTGATTATACCACAACTTACATGCCTGCTGATCTGGCCCCGTTATTTACCCACATCAGTATGCCGGAGTTGTGCGCACGCGCTCTCGGCGATTCGCTGTCCCTGCTCTCTGTGTCTCTGTGGCCTAGGAAACGCCAGGTACTCAGTTCCTGTGCGTCCGACCACGTGATGCAGTGGGCGGGGACTCCCGGGTCTGCTTGGTGGCGCCTGCGCCGCACACTACTTCGGCGTCTGACGTCGGATTATCCTATAATATATAAATACCTTGATATCTATGAATCGCCACCCCCTGACGAAGGATTCTAAATCCAAAACGTGCGTTGGGGTGCGCATTGTTTGGAGTGTGGTGACGCCATATAAAGGTACAGGTACTCCCATATATCTTTGGACTATCTTTTGCACTCAGCACTTTGCCTTATTTTGCTTTTTGCACATTGCACTTAGCACTGGTGCACCTGGTTTTAACCCACGTATTGCCTTGTGGGGAATTTATATTTCTTATATTTTTCCATATTTTTATCCTCACATTATGTTTTTACAGTTTCTTATCACCTGTGAGACACTATTATTATAGTCCTATATGAGAGCCCTGAGATTAACCCTTCCTTATGTGGTGCACCATCTTCCTATTTAGGTTTTTTTATATATCGGTGATTAACCTTTTATACGTGTCACCTTGTATTGTTTTTATGTTTTCCAACATGTGCACATGAGATATGTTATTACCAGCTTAAATAAAGTAATTTTAAAAAAACTATATCCGTGTCACTATTTCTTTGGTAATTGATCCAAAACTCTGGTGGTTGGTATTTGTAAAATTTATATCTCTGTGGAGGGGTAGTGGTCCTGCTTTGATTAAAAACGCCTGAAGCTAAGAGGTGGAGTGCTCAGTCAGAAGGCTAATTAATACAAGTTTAAAAAAACTGACCATTGCATCCAAACATAGACTAGGTGTGAACAGGTGCTATCCTAGAGTCACCAACTCATATGCAATCAAATAAATATGGCAGCACTCTGCAGCGACATAGCTTGCAAACATGAAATATGAAAATTGAATTGCATTACTGAACTAGAAATATGAAAAATTGAGAAAGCTTAGCGCATAAATTGGCCAACTCATGTGTACCTGGTGGCCACGTTAATGCATTTCTCACTACCAGCACCTAAACAATGCCAATCCTCTCTTAGAATAAAGTCTTCATCTGTATGGGAACCTGTGAGTCCTCTCTTAGACTAAAATCTATATCTCTGTGGAGGGGTAGTGGTCCTGCTTTGATTAAAAATGCCTGAAGCTAAGAGGCGGGAGTGCTCAATTAGAAGGCTAATGAATACAAGTTTCAGAAAACTGATCGTCACATCCAAAGATAGATTAGGTATGAACAGGTGCTAACCTAGGATCACCAAGTCATATGCAATCAAATAAATAAGGAAGCACTCTTTAGCTCCATAGCTTGCAAACATGAAATATGAAAATTTTATTGCATTACTGCACTAGAAATGTGAAAATTGAGAAAGTTTACCGCATAAATTGGCCAAATCATGTATCTCAGTAGCCACGGTAAGGCGTTTCTCATTACCATGACCTAAACAATGCCAATCGTCTCTTAGAATAAAGTCCTCATCTGTTTGAATCTCCTCAGTGCAAGACATACAAAAGCCCACATAGAGTTTGCTAAAAAAAAACACATGGAGGACTCCCAGACTATGTGAAATAAGATTCTCTGGTCTGACGAGACAAAGATAGACCTTTTTTAGTGATAATTCTAAGCGGAATGTGTGGAGAAAACCAGGCACTGCTCATCACCTGCCCAATACAATCCCAACAGTGAAACATAGTGGTGGCAGCATCATGCTATGGGTGAGTTTTTCAGCTGCAGGGACAGGATGACTGGTTGCCATTGAAGGAAACATGAATGCAGCCAAGTACAGAGATATCCTGGATGAAAACCTCTTCCAGAGTGCTCTGGACCTCAGACTTGGCTGAAGGTTCACTGTCCAACAAGACAATGACCCTAAAGACCTAGCTAAAATAACAAAGGATTGGCTTCAGAACAACTCTGTGACCATTCGTGACTGGCCCAGTCAGAACCCTGACCTTAACCCAATTGAGCATCTCTGTAGAGACCTGAAAATGGCTGTCCACCAATGTTCTCCATCCAACCTGATGGAACTAGAGAGGATCTGCAAGGAAGAATGGGGGTCAGCTGCTGTGTGGCTGAGATCCATCTTGGTGTAGCTAGTGTCCATCTGGAGCCAAGTCTAACCCTACTATCAGGGGCTCTAGAGAAGAATTAAGTGTTCACCTAGTTACACCCCACCAGGCTTTCCTCGGACCATAGCACAGTGGTTCCACCACTACTCCAGTTACATTCTCACATGAAACTGGACACTTCCTCTTGGCTGCTGGACTTACCCCAGCTCTGGCCACATGCTCTCTCTTATTCCGTTGGCAGCATGACAAACACATTGGTGTTAAAATCCTCTCATGTAACCCCTTACTTACTGGGCCCTGCATACCCTTGCATTATAAAAAGGCAGTTAATTAGTCGGGATGAATGAACATGCTCGATGATACTCGGTTATCACTCAGGTATCATTTTGCTCAGAAGTCCTAGTTATTCGGTAAGTATTGGGTGATGGTCTATGGAAAGCTTGAATCCCCGCCCCCGCATGTTTGATGCTTGTTACACAGCCTATAAGCATGCGGGGATTGCGTGCGAGCCATATTGGTTGTGGCATTACTGTGATTGGCTGGCCGTGTGACATCATCAGAGTTTATAAAAGAATAGGCATCACCCAGCTCAGCACACTGACACCACATCCTCGTTCTGTGACACTTCATATTAGAGGGAGAGAGTGCTTGTCTAGGCCTGTGTGTGCACAGTATAACGAATCATAGGCCTGTAGTGTTGATACTGGTGCTGAAGCTGAGCCATCATATTAACAGCCCTTCTAAAGTCTAATCATTTGCTTTGCTGCTTGTATCACATACATTCTGCATGTAGTGTAGGAAGGGAGAGAGTCGCAGGAGCAGGCAGAGTGGCTGAATATTGTCAGTAAACAGGTATTAGTGCTATGCAGCCTGTTGCCAAATATATAGCTGCATTGTTTTTGAGGGGATGGTGAAAAATTGAATACATTTTGATCCATCGAGTATTACGTGCTTTGTGTTAGTATTTTGTCTTATATAACACTCAAAAAAATCATTGAAAAATTTTCCTGGGTTAAATTTCTTAGCCATACACTATTCTGTGTTCTGGGGTAAAAACATGTTATGTTTAATACTCCAAAAAAGTGTTTAAAAATTTGGCAGGGTTACATTTCTCATATCTAACACTCCAAGAAAGCATTAAAAAACTATTTGGATGATATTTCTCACCCATACACTACCCCGTGGTCTGGGGTACATATCTGTGAACTACAAAACTGAGAAAAAAGAGTTAAAAAGTTTTTCAGTATTACATTTCTCAGCCATACAGTTTTACTCTGTTTTTGTTACATTTCTGTGATATCTAGCACTGCAAAAAAGAGTTAAAAAAAACTGCCTGAATTACATTTTTCAACAATACACTATTCCGCAGTCTGTTGTACATTTCTGTGATATCTAACACTACAAACATCGTTTAAAAAAGTGGCTGGATTAGGCTGCTTTTACACATCAGTCAGGCACAGTCTGGCAAACTTTGAAAAAAACGGATCTGACAAAAGTTGCCGCCGGATCCGTTTTTTTCCCATAGACTTGTATTAGCGCTGGATGGCCTCACGTTTCATCCATTCTTTGCCGGATCCGTCAAAAATCTGTTTTCTGGCGGCTGGAGAAAACAGACATAGGAACGTTTTTTTCTGTGTGTTGAAAAACAGCCAGCGACAGATCCAGCGAAAAACGGGTGAAACATGAGGCCAAATTATGGAATCCGGCAACAAATTCATTTTTTTTAAACAAATCAAGCATTTCCCATTCTGGAGTTCTCTCTCTCTCTCATCCACATAATTGGATACAGCAAAAAAAACAGATCATATAGTTGCATCAGTTTTTCACAATTTGCAACGGATCCGTTTTTAAAAAAATTAGCTGGATTCTTCCTGATGGCAACAATCTGATGTGTGAAAGCAGCATTACTGTTCTCATATATACACTATTCCTTGGTATGTGGTACATTTCTGTGATCTATAATACTGAAAAAAGTTATAAAAATGTTTCTGTGTTAAAATTTTCATCCATACACTATTCCATCTTCTGGAATATATTTCTTTGTTATATAAATTTTAAAAAAACTGTTTTGTTGGTATATAGCCCTCAAAAAACTTGTTAAAAAATGCATTACTTTTATATTGCTCATCCATAGGGTATTATACCTTCTTGGTAGAGATGGGTGAACCCGAACAGTAAAGTTTGGCGTCCGAACTAAACACCTACTGTTCGGGCACTGGCACTGAACACGTACTTTATTGGTATAATATTGCTCATACATAGGGCATTACAGCTCCTTGGGTGCATTTTGGTGGTATCTAACCCTCTAAGAAATTGTTCAAAATTTTTTCAGTATTGTATTTCTGATACATACACTATTACGTGTTCTTGGGTACAATTTGTTGCTATACAACCCTCAAAAAACTTGTTAAAAAATGTATCGGTATTATATTGCTCATCATAGGGTATTATGTCTTCTTAGGTGCATTTTGGTGGTATCTGATCTGCCAAAAAATTGTTAAAAATGTATTAGTATTATTTTTCTCATCCATAGAATATTACGTGTTCTTGGGTACATCTCAGTGGTATACAACCCTCAAAAAACTGGTTAAAAAATGTATCTGTGTTATATTGCTCATCCACACAGTATAACGTGCTCTTGGGTACATTTCGTTGCTATATAACACCCAAAAAACTTGTTGAAAAATTTATCGGTATATATTGCCCATCCATACAGTATTATGTGTTCTTCGTTGGTTTATAACCCTCAAAAACTTGCTTATCAGTATTATATTGCTAATTTATAGGGTATTAGGTCTTCTTAGATGCATTTCAGAGGTATCTAACACTCCAAAAAATTGTTCAAAAATGTGTTCAGTATTATATTGCTCAAACACAGAATATTACGTGTTCCTGGGTACATTTCAATGGATTATAACTAGGGTTGAGCGAAACGGGGTCAGGCCATGAGGTCGGCGATCTTCTGGACAAGCCGCGACGTCATCTAAGGTCATTTACGCGCTCATTCTTAGGAAGGAAGGCTGCCGGAAAGAAGCAGGGCGCGTCCGAGGGTGAGTATATACCTAATAGGAATATACTCACCCTCGGACGCGCCCTGCTTCTTTCCGGCAGCCTTCCTTCCTAAGAATGAGTGCGTGAAGGACCTTAGATGACGTCGCGGCTTGTCCATGTGACCGCTTGCGACCAATCACAAGCCGCGACGTCACCGCAGGTCATTCACGCGCTCATTCTTAGGTAGGAAGGCTGCCGGTTAGTACCAGGGCGCGTCTGAGGGTGAGTATATCAATATTTTTTATTTTGATTCTTTATTTTACACATTAATATGGATCCCAGGGCCTGAAGGAGAGTTTCCTCTCCTTCAAACCCTGGGAACCATAGTATCCCATTGCACTGCATTGGGTTTCGTGTTTCGGCTGACCCCGACCCCGACTTTTTTATAGGATCGGCCGATTTCACTCGACCCGACTTTTGAGAAAGTCGGGTTTCGTGAAACCCGACCCGATCCTGTAAAAATAAAAGTCGCTCAACCCTAATTATAACACTTAGAAAGCTTGTTAAAAAACATCAGTATTATATTGTTAATCTACACTGTATAATGTGTTATTGGGTACATTTCGTTGCTATATAGGCCTCAAAAAACTTGCTAAAAATATTATTGTTATTATATTTCCCATTGGGTATTTCAACTTCTTGGGTACAAATTAAACATGAAGCTTTGCATGCGGACCAGGTGGAGGTGGAGGAACAGGGACTGAGACAGGGAGATACTGCCCAGGCTCACTCTGATAGCAATGCACAAAGTCTGATTTAGACCCATCTTTTATATACCACCAGATGTTAGTAGCACATAACATGTTTTTAATGTTCTATATTTGAATGAGGCCCACCAGTTGTTGCCTTCAAGGGTGCATGGATGACTCTACTTATATTTTTTTTACTGGCTTTGCACTTTGTTGACAATAATTGAATGAGGCAATACAGATGGTGCCTTCAAGGGTGTATGGATGAACCTGATTGTAATGTTTGGCAGGATTTGCACTTAGTGCATAGCCTTTATGAGTTTAAGAGTTTCAATACATGACAATTTGAACACTATGTGTATGAAGTCCCTAATTTTTGGCAGTTTTTGCTTCCTTCATAAATTAACCTGAAATTTCCTATTTTTGATAAAAAAAAATCAATTTTGGTTTACATAAATTATAATTTATTTTAAATCCTTTTTAAAATGTGCCTTATATAAATGTCACTATGCAGGAAACAATGTTTCTCAACATGTTTTCTGTTTTTCCTGTAAAATGCAATTTTTCGTCGATTTGGAATGTTTTAAGTGGATTAAAAGTGTGACACAATTGTTCTCAGCAGTGATCTGGGAATCTGAAATTCTTCCAGGGGTCTTCCACATACTGTTCTCCTTCCAATCAACACTTTTCCCATCCATTTCTACATTTTTACTGCCCCCCCCCCGATCTCTTTGTAGGGTAAAAAAGCTTGGATTTCCCATTGACTCCCATTATACTTGTTTCTCAAAAGGAGCATTAGGATTATTAGGAATTGCTTGGTTCAAGCAACGAGCACCCAAGCATTTTAGTGTTCTCCCATCTCTAGTCAATACCAAATATGTGAACATTTTTTGTTTTATAATTTTTTTACATAAAAATACAGATTTATAAGATATGTCTCCACTCTGAGAAGGCCAGATTCATGGCTAGCAACTCCCTGTCCCCAATGGAATAATTCCTCTCCGCTGTTGAGAAGGTCTTGGAAAAGAAGTAGAAAGGATGCTTCCGACCTTGAGCATCCTTTTGGAAAAGGACTAAGGACTAGTGTTGAGCGATACCGTCCGATACTTGAAAGTATCGGTATCGGATAGTATTGGCCGATACCCCGAAAAGTATCGGATATCGCCGATACCGATACCCGATACCAATACAAGTCAATGGGACACCAAGTATCGGAAGGTATCCTGATGTTCCCAGGGTCTGAAGGAGAGGAAACTCTCCTTCAGGCCCTGGGATCCATATCAATGTGTAAAATAAAGAATTAAAATAAAAAATATTGATATACTCACCTCTCCGGAGGCCCCTGCACCTCACCGCTGTTAACCGGCAGCCTTCTTTGCTTAAAATGAGCGCGTTTAGGGCCTTCCATGATGTCACGGCTTCTGATTGGTCGCGTGCCGCTCATGTGACCGCCACGTGACCAATCACAAGCCGTGACGTCATTCTCAGGTCCTAAATTCCTAATTCTAGGAATTTAGGACCTGAGAATGACGTCATGGCTTGCGATTGGTCGCCTGGCAGTCACATGAGCGGCACGCGACCAATCAGAAGCCGTGACGTCATGGAAGGTGCTGAACGCGCTCATTTTAAGCAAAGCAGGCTGCCGGTTACTACCAGGGCGCGTCAGAGGGTGAGTATATCCCTATATTTTATTTTAATTCTTTATTTTTTACATGGATATGGATCCCAGGGCCTGAAGGAGAGTTTCCTCCCCTTCAGACCCTGGGAACCATACATTGGGAACTTCCAATTCCGATTCCCGATACCACAAAAGTATCGGATCTCGGTATCGGAATTCCGATACCGCAAGTATCGGCCGATACCCGATACTTGCGGTATCGGAATGCTCAACACTGCTAAGGACCAATGGATGAGGCATCCACCTCCATTATAAATGGCTTATCTGCCTCGGGGTGATGTAGGATGGGAGCACTAGAAAAGTGTGACTTAATGGAGTGAAAGGCCTTGGAGACCTCCTCAGACCACAATTTGGGATTTGTTCCTTATTGGTGAGGGCAACCAAAGGAGCTACCAAAGTTGAGAAGTGTGGAATAAACTGGTGATAGTAATTAATGAACCCCATAAATCGCTGCACCGCTTTGAGAATGGGGTTACTGCCAGTCCATCACAGCCTGTAGTTTGGCAGGATCCATAGCCAATCCATGGGCAGAGATGATATAGCCCAGGAAAGGTAAAGACTCCTGCTGAAACACCCATTTCTGAAACTTTGCGTAGAGGGAATTTGCCCATAAGAGGTCGAAGACTCTGCAAACATCTCTCCGGTGGAAGTCAATATCTGGAGAGTAGATAAGAATATCATCCAGATAGACTACGACTGAGGTAGAGAGCATATCCCGGAAGATGTCGTTCACAAAGTCATGGAAAATGGCTGGGGCATTACAGAGCCCAAAGAACATCACCAAATATTCATAGTGCCCATCCCTGGTGTTAAAAGCCATCTTCCATTCATCCCCTCACGGATGCGAATCAGGTTGTAAGCACCCCGCAGATCTAGTTTAGTAAATACCCTTGCTCCCCGAAGCCTATCAAAGAGCTCAGATATCAGGGGAAGAGGATACTTATTCTTAATGGTGATGGTGTTAAGATCCCTGTAATCTATGCATGGACGTAGTTCCCCTTTCTTCTTCTGCATGAAGAAGAACCCAGCCTCTGCAGGTGACACTGACTTCCTAATGAATCCGCTTGCCAGATTTTCCTGGATGTACTGTTACATTGCCTCTATCTCCGGGAGAAATAACGGATAGGCTCGACCCTGGGGAGGCTCATCACCAGGCAAGAGGTCAATAGGACAGTCATAGGGGCAGTGAGGCGGAAGGGTCTCCGCAGCCCTTTTGGAGAACACGTCCGCAAAGGGCCAATATTGCTTGGGGAGAGAGGAAAGATCTGCGGGTACCTCAGTAGTAGCAACCTGAACACATTCCCTCTGACATCTACCCCCTCAAGATTCACCCCATCCCAAAATTCTGCCTGTGGACCACTCAATATAAGGAGAGTGGTACCGTAGCCAAGGTATCCCTAACAGGACCTCATCAATTCCCTCAGGAATGATGAGCAGATATATAATTTCCTGATGAGATGGCGACATGGACAGAGAAAAAGGCATGGTCTGGTGTGTTATCTGTGAGGGCAGTGTCGACCCATTTACCACTTGTACGGTTACTGGTTGAGCTAACATTGCCAGGGGAATTGCGTAATGTTGGGCGAAGGCAGAAGACATAAAATTGCCCTCTGCCCCAGAATCCATGCAGAGCTCTACCGAGAGAGTAAATGAGCCAATAGTAATTGTCCCCTTATAGGACAATTTGGAGGCGAATGTCGCCGTGTCTACTATACCTCCACCTACTACCACTAGACGCTGACGTTTCCTTGACCGCTGGGAACATCTGGTGGCAAGATGTCCTGACTGCTGGCAAACATGACAAACCTGTAGTGCATGAGCGGTCCGGGACTTAGATCCCGCTCGTGACACTTCCATGGCCTCATGTGACTCAGGGGCCTGGACTGGAGATTCCAAAGGTTTGGTGAAGGTGGGAGCCAGCCGAAACCTCTGCCTACACTGGGCTCGCTCTAACCTCCACTCGTGAAAATGGAGGTCAATACGAGTGGACACTGCTGTTAATTCCTCCAGTGTGGCGGGAATGTCCCTAGTGGCCAGAGCATCCTTCACATGGTCAGCCAGCCCCCTCCAAATTATTGGAATAAGGACTTTATCCGACCACTCCAGCTCAGATGCTAGGGTATGAAAGTGGACGGTAAAATGGCTGACCAAGGACGAGCCCTGAGTCAATGCCAACAGTTGGAGCGCCGTATCATGGGTGACACAAGGTCCTAAAAAGACCTGTTTCAGAGTGCTCAGGAACAATGAAGCACTCTGCACCACATGATCGCCACGCTCCCACAGCGGCATAGCCAAATCCAGCGCCCTGACAGGAGAGACCCAATAAATCCCACCTTAGCCCGCTCTGTGCAGGAAACGTGCGACCAGAAGCTCGAGATGTATAGAGTACTGGCTCACGAAACCCCTACAAGACTTACTATCACCAGAAAATTTTTCTGGCAGCGGGAGGCAAGATAGAGTCGGAACAGGGGTGGGATTGGACAAGGTTGCTGCAGCCATGCTAGCAGCCTGAACAGCAACTGCAGTTACATCCACAGCTGAGGTTGTGCGCTCGAGAGCCGCCAACCTACCCTCCAGCTGCTGGATGTACCGCATGGATTGCTGTGTGTCCACCATTTACTAACCAGACCCTGGTGCTAGTATTATGTTAGGGTTGCCAGAACGCACCGAGTAAATATATATTGAATAGTAGGTGCGTTCGCAACCCGGGGTCCACCGTGCAGGAGAGAAACCTGCTGCTAGTAGATGGTGGTACAATATGGCAGTAAAAGCGAAATCTGTTACTTCACAGAGACACTTGAGAAAAGAGAATGCTGTGCCCTGTTAACCTAACAGGGGAACAGCTAGCAAATAAAGTTAACAGTGGTCATGCAGTCAGCAAAGCTTACACACAAATCCTCACCGGAGGTGCCGGTATTCTAGGGGCTTATTTCAGCCGGGCCCTGAATCCACACACACAAAACTCCTCACCAGAGGTGCCGGTATTCTAAGGACTTATTACAGTCAAACCCTGAATCCACATGCATAAGACCACACTGGCACAGAGCACATAACTTTAGTTGATACTAGCGCATGGCCGTGCAGCCATGCAAACCTTTTATAGCTGCAGCAACTTCAGGACCTTCCTAGAGGACCAATGGGAGTTGCTACAGAACCTGAGCAACTTCAGGACCTTCCTAGAGGACCAATGGTAGCTGCTGCAGTACCTGAGCATGTGACCTCTGACCTCCAATGAGAGGTCTTAGTTTGGGCATGCTCAGAAGGGGAAAAGCAGGACTTAGTCCCAGAGACGTCTGCTCGCCGCTGACCAGTGCTGGCTACATTGGCTGAGCCTGGAAAGGCAGCAGTAACAATCCGCACAGTATTAGGCTGAGTCAGATGCTGGGACCGATGTCTCTGATGAGCAGGCTCCACTGCAGCTGTAGAAGAATGGGAGACTGCAGCGGAGATGGCCTGAGACTCCCCCTGTCCAGAGGTGGGAATTCGACCCCTAACATTTATGGCTATAATATTTTCTTATTATTATTGTGACATTAAAAAATACATTTTTACATTTTTAAAAACTTTTTTTTAACTTTCTTACTTAGTCCCACTATGGTATTTTTTAGCACTCAGATTGTTGGCATAATGCATTGCAATGCACCAACATTTAAATGCTTTATATTTTTCAGTGCTGCACTAAAAAAGCCTTTTAGGGGATGCTCTGAGCATGGTCTAACAGACTTTCCATAGCCTGGTGACCTAGATGTCATCATGATGAGCTGGGGGCAGGGGGCGCAGATCGGACGGATGTGGGAGCCCCTACCATTTCCAAGCCTCTTAAATGTTGCAGTCAATATCTATCACAGCATTTAGGGGGTTATATAGCTGAGATCAGCATGGGCACCACTCCTTTTTGTGAGAGCTTAGTGTCATCTGTCATGTTAGATTAAAATTTGGCGTCGATCTCATAGGCACAGCTCCTCTGCCACATAATCACCAAGACGTATCCATATGTTCAATGTCAGGAGCCCCTTCCCATCCAGGAATTGTATATACATCCAAGGTCGTGAAGGGGTTAAGCATAAAATTATAATGGATGAAATCTTCTGCCAGATTGGATTTTGTCCACATATTTTTTGGTTCACCTTGAGCACCTCTGGGGAAACCGTGTTTGCAGTGTGTGCCAGGATTGTTGCCGTTAGTGCCAAGTTGTTCTAATTATAGAAGGTGCAGCTTCATCCAGGGCACTTTGCAATGTTCCATTATAATGTATCACTGCAGCGTCAAGACTTAAGAGGGGGCCAACTAATGACTGTAAATTCTTCAAAAGTTCATGGGTGTTAATGGTACGCATATTTGTGTGTTACGTGGTGGTGTCCTGAGCGGGATGACAGTTCTTGACAGAGGAAGAAAGAAATTTGTGGTCAGAAAGCAGGAGAGGGGAGTTAGTAAAGTCATTTACTAAGCAGAGCCAGGAGAATATCATGTACAGCATATTCCCATCTTCTTGCATGGGAGAGTTAGTAAGCTGTGAAAGGCTGAAGGCGGAGGTTAGAAATAAAAGGTGAGTGGCAGATGACGAGAGGGGATCACCAATAAGGATGTTAAAGTCCCCCATGATGAGGCTGGGGATGTCACAGGATATAAACTGTGGAAGCCAGGTAGCAAAGTGATCCAGGGACTGACGGGTGGAGCCCAGAGGGCGATAAACAATCAGCACCCTCAGGGAGAAGGGTTGGTAGAGTCTGACAACTTAGGGAGGGGTTAAAGTTACTATTGCAAGAAGGGCCAGGGTTGGGAGAGATGTCTCCTGTGACTATAAGAAGGAGAATAGTGAGATATTTGACACTCCAAATTTCTTGGAATAACAAGTATCTTACTATTTCCTTTACTGTACTGGATGGAACCTATGCTTGATCACTCATATTCTTTCTCATCAAGAGTGCTATGTACCTTGCAATATTAACTTCAATAGTCCATAGTCTGGAATGTGTTTACAAAACACAGAGAGCAGTGAATTGTGGTTTACAGTTTGATTACAGATTCTCATGGAACACTGTAAAATAATAAATAATTAATGCTCACTATATTGATCCTTCCCCTCGTTCTTGTACTCCGTTATATATCTGTACTTCCTGTTAAGTTCAGAATGACAAATGACCACTACAGCCAATTACTGACTGCAGTAGTGGTGTTTTGGTGATTGCTGCAAGATATGCGGAGAGTGGAGACAGATGGGGGACTATGAAAACATCAGAACAGGTGCAGCTGAGGATTGGCAAAGAGACTATTACTTATCTTATTATTCTACTACATTCTGAGATTTGTTTTTATTTATTTATTTTTCAATGGCTGTTTAATCTCATGAAGTAATACCCAATTCTTTCTGAAGAGGAACTAAATATGTGAAGCTTCACTATTTTGCAGTATGTTAACATTGTGTATTATTTTTACTTTGAAACGGGAAATAATTATCACATATTTTAATTAGACATATTAAAAACTAATATTCTTATTTTTTTAATATTACCTGAATATGTAGAGCCTGCAGAGGAAAACCTGTTGTAGATTTGTTGGCATGGTTGGATTATAATTACGGAACTCTTTGCTTTGCATATCTTTGATTGGCATGTGACATATTTAGAGATGCTTGAAATTATGCTTTCGCTAGAGCACTTGTCTTCATGTGATAGCACAAAAGGGCTCAGTGGGTAGCG
Source organism: Ranitomeya variabilis (assembly GCF_051348905.1). Taxonomy (NCBI): domain Eukaryota; kingdom Metazoa; phylum Chordata; class Amphibia; order Anura; family Dendrobatidae; genus Ranitomeya; species Ranitomeya variabilis. The sequence continues at coordinate 96,965,424 of NC_135233.1, forward strand.
AAGTCCAGTTAGCTAAGCAGCTGTGCTCAGATAGGATTCAGCTCCGTGGAAAAGCTTATTTTTAAAATCAAAAAGCATTCAGTTTGGAGAAAGATGTACCTCAAGAAAATAAATACAAGTGTTCATGACATTGTCAAATGGACTTACTAAATCAATAGCGCTACCGGGATAACTTGTAAACCCTTTCTGGTTCTTATTTGTTTTTTGTGTTTTTGTTGTTCTGTATAAGAACACCTGCCTAGTCATCCACTGGGCTACTAAGAGCTCTTGTATAGTGTGCCTGAGTGATGTCTAAAGATGTTAATGCTCACTAGCTACAGATCATATCAATCTGCATCCATTATCTTACCATGAAGGGACACCTGGACAGGAACCTCTTCCCTTTCTTTCATAGCCTGGACTTATAAAATAGAAATAGAAAAGAGCACGTACTTATGTTGCCGTATTCCTCAGCAGTTTCTTAAAAAGATTGGAGATGACTGAAGCACCTTAAGAATCCTTGAAGGCAAAATGTTCACTTTTATTCATTTCTCTTTTTTTCCCTTTTCAAATTAAAGGACATGCTACAAAGGAGGAGAGTTGGTTGACATTTACCTTAGCATTTTTTCATTTTTCATCTGCTTAATTTGGTTGACCACTTCTGGGGACATTTTTTAATAACTGAAATACATGTATTTTAGGTTAAAAAAAAATCATTTTTGCAATTGGATTACATCACAAATTTTGCACTGTTTGACTTTTATAGACCCTGTGCTTCCCTTCACATTCAACTCTAATGTGTCTGTGGCAATGAATCATCTTTGAGAAACTCAGAAAAAGTCTTAAAAAAGGGTTACAATTATTGGCAAAAAAAAAATTCCTTTTGACATTTCTGATTCTGCTGAAGACTCATAGAACGTGCTACTGATATCAAGCATGGTAGGATAGGCTTCCTCATAATTTCCTGCAGAAATCAGATCACATGTAGGGTTGATTGAATAGTTTCGGATAAGTGCTTATCCGAATACCTATAGTGCTTACCGAAAAGCTGCAATGGGAACCCGGATACCTGGACATGGCCTTCCCTGGACGCAAGTTCAGCAGCAGAGACAGCCATTGCTCAAACTTGGCCTGGAGAGCTGTTCACAACTCTTCAGCTGAGATCTCCAAAGCATATCAATTTTAAAACTGTCTGATTGTGGTGAGCCCTAGCTGCGCAGTACGGAGGTGTTGGGGATTAGCTCTGCACTGCTGGAACGTGTGTCTCATTAAGGCAGAGGTTGAGGGCGCAGGTGGGGCCCTAGAGCAGATATAGGAGGAAGAAGACATGGAGGAAGTGTTAAACGTCTAGGTTTGTCCTGCAAGCCTTGGGAATTCCAAGACTTGTGGAGCAGCTCCTGCCCCACAGCCACCAGAGTCACCCAGTAACCAGTCAATGAGATATAACGCCCTTGGCCATGCTTACTCATCCAAGTGTCTGTGGTGAAATGCACCCTAGCAGACATAGATTTAATCAAGGAACAGGTGAAGTTGTCTGCGACATGCTGGTTTAAAGCAGGCACAGCTTTCTTAGAAACGTAATGATGACTGGGCAACTGGTACTGGGGGACTGCGACGGCCATCAGCTTTTGCAAACCGCCTGTATCAACCAGGCGTAAAGGCAGCATTTCCATGGCCAACAGATTGAAGATGGTGGAAATCAACCTCTTAGCTTTTTCATGCATACAAGGAAACAATCTTTTACATGAACAGAAATGTAGTACCGTTGACTGGCTGCAGTCCTGAGAGAGGTCAGAGTACAGTGAACCGGACAAATTGCTGGACCATGAGGGAGGTGCAGGCGGAGATACGGAGATGTTACTCTGGATTGAGAACAAATTGTGGTGTGATCGTTGTTTGAGATAGGTCAAAAACATCAGGCATGTCTGCTTCCATTACAGCTGATGGCGGGCTCCCAGTCAGCTTGACTATGGCAGGTAAAGAACCCTAGGTACTGTGGTTGGAGACCTGCATCTCAATAGTTGGCACAGTAATAGAGATCGAGGGAGAAGCAGCAGTTGTGATTGATGGGACAGCTGAGGGTTGTTGAGGTTCGCTGGTCCACATTTTAGCACAGTGGGATTCTCAGAGTAACGCATGTTGATTGCTCATGTGAAGGTTCATACATGTAGTAGTCAAATTATTGCTATTTGTACCTCTACTCAGCTTTTTTTGCAAAGTTTGCAGATTACATGAGTTGGCTCATCCTTTGCAGTCTCAAAAAAGGCCCAGGCCATGCACCCCTTGCCACCTCTGTGAGCTGCAGACTCACAGATGCTGCTGGTCACAGCCACAGTTATAGCTGAGGATGTATTGCTCGTCGTGGCTGCATCACTACATGTCTGCGATGTAAGGCACAATGTTACCTCCTCATCATGTCTCCTCAGATGACCTACTCAGCTGTGTGCCTCTGTGTTTATGCCAACTTGTATCTACCACCTCATCATCATCATCCTCTGTGTTATCGCATTCCTGCCCTGACAGCACAGTACAGTCTGCATGAACCTCAGATATCTGAGACTCATCAGGTTCACCAGGTGTTAACATCTGTTGTCGATGGTCAGGATGCTGCTCAGGCCCTACTTTGTCCTGCCCCAGACCCAAGCTGGAAACATTTTGGCCATCAGTGCAAATTTCCTCCTCTTCACTCTGAGAAGCTTTTAATTACATTCCTGATGACCATGGCATAGAATGTGTGAACAGCTCTTCAGACTCACCCATCTGTGATTATGTACAGTCAGTTGTACAGTTGGATAGTTGCAATGCGGAGGGAAGGAAGTGTAATTTGGGTGCCACCTCTGTGGACTGTACTGAGTGGGATGTTGAGGTGGAGGAAGAGGAGGAGAGGCCACTTGAAGCTGCACTTGCCATCCACTCAAGCACATGCTTTTTCTGGTCCTCATCAACAAGGCGTACCCCTGTGTTTCTGCCAAAGAAAGGTAGTGGAGGAGCCTGTCTAATAACAGAAGTTGTCAGTTGTCTTTGCATAGGACGTGATGTTGTTGGTTCACTAGTGCTTTCACAAACATTACCACCTACCCCACGTACACCTTGAACATGAAGTATAATCTCCCTTCCAGCACGGCCTCATTTTTTCCCAGTAATGGTGCTCAGATAGTGTGGTAGGAGCACAGTATTAGCAACAAAAAATTTGATTTTAAATTCTGCACCAGCTCTGCAAACAGCTGAATTTCAGTGGCAATAAATGACAAGGTGAAATATGGCATGCTGATTCGCATTAGTCATAGAAGAAAGAATTGTTTAAGTGTGAATGAGGCCTGTATGACATAGAAGATATGCTCCGAACAATTTTAAAATGAGATATCCTTGACTGTATGACGTTAGTAACACAATAATTTTTGGGGGGCCTGTGGATCAGGCCTTTATAGCATATTAGATACTACAAACAATTTGAAAGTGAGATGTCACCTACTGTACTACATTAGTAACAGAATAATTTTGGGGGGGCCTGTGGACCTGGCCTCTATATAACAGACTAGATGCTACAAACAATTTGAGAGTGAGATGTCTCCTACTGTGCGATGTTAGTAACAGAATAATTTTTTGGTGCCTTTGGATTAGGCCTCTATAACTGACTAGATGCCACAAACAGCTTGAAAGTGAGATGTCCCCTACTGTACGATGTTAGTAACAAAGGAAATTTCTTTTAGTGATCGGTGATGCCTGTATAACCTAGAAAATATGCTCCAAACAATTTCAATTATGGATTTATCCTTCTGTATCATGTTTTTAAAACTCGTTAAATATTGTTTTTTTCTATGTGTAACAGCTCTACACACACAATAATTTCACCAACACAAAATTACAACGTGGGATATGGTAGGCTGTATTAAGTTTAGCAACAGAATTTTTTTTTGTTATGTGCGTGAGGTCTACAGACAGCTTCATATCACTGCCCCCAAATTACAACTTGGAATACGGCGGACTGTATCACATTTAGCAACAGAAAAATGTAATATACTTTTTAATGTGCATGAGCTATGCACTCTGCAGAATTTCACCGCCACTAAAAAACAAGGTGAGATATGGCATGGTGAATCTGCGTCACCCGCTTGTGCCATGGAATACTCGGTACCTGGCCAGACACAGTTCTTAAAGGGGAAGGTCAATGCAGCAGTGACCCGGTCTGTGGCCCTGGGTGTTCAATTAAAGGGATGAGAAAATGGGAATAAGGGTTATGGGGAAAAAGGGTAAAATGTTTGTGACGCCACCTGTGGTGTTTGGCGATAAAGGTGTTAGCTGATGCTGCTGTACAATCCTCTGGGGGCAGATGATAATGTAGCTGAGTTGTTATAGCTCTCCACAGGTAGAGCTTGGTCCCCAGAGCAGTTAGTGGTGTGGGTGGCAATGTTACTAGTGACAGGTAAAGAAGCAGAGTAGATGATGCCGGAAAGAAATGGAAGGACACAGCTTGTTGCAGTTCTCACTGTTTTACTCACAATTCAGGCTCCCCAGCCGGGGTGCTGTGTCCTCCAGGTGTGAAGTCCAGTTAACTCTCCGGCTAGTTGGGCACTTGTCACACAGTGTACCAAGCTGGTGAATGCGGGTCTTGTCGGGTGACGTACTCTCTATCCCCTGGACCCTCTGTGTCCACCTTTTCGGCGAGTAGGTGCAAATGTGGCTGCTGCACCTACAGTCACAGCAGCCTCCGGATTGCTAACTGGAGCCTGATGTTTTCACACTAGTTTAGGGGCCGATTCCCCTACTGCAGCCTGGTTCCTCCACTGACGCAGGTCAGCCTGGAAATGGGTCCCACGGGTGGCTTCCACACTTCCCGTGCCCCTGGAGCCCCTTCTTCCTGGGAGCTTCGTTCCTCCCCTTCACTTTTTTGCTGGGATGAGCTCCTACCAGCTCCATTCCCCAGCTCCATGTCTGCTCTGTTCTCCTGCTCCCCACAGACTCTCCATCTGCCTACGCACTGTCTCCCTCTGTGTATCTAGCTCCCCCTTCTTTTCTACCTTCTCCACCCACTCCCCAACACCCTTTCCTATCCAGACCAGGATGAGGCCATCCTCCCAAAGGGTACACCCAGATGCCCCATCTAAACTGGTGTCTGTTGGGTGCGAGTGTTAGAGTTCTCTAGAATGTTCCCTCCTTACCAGAGAGTTGGGATACCACTAGGGTTGAGCGAAACGGGTCGTTCATTTTCAAAAGTCGCCGACTTTTGGCTAAGTCGGCGTCTCATGAAACCCGATCCGACCCCTGTGCTTGTCGGCCATGCGGTACGTGACTTTCGCGCCAAAGTCGCGTTTCAATGACGCAAAAAGCGCCATTTCTCAGCCAATGAAGGTGAACGCAGAGTGTGGGCAGCGTGATGACATAGGTCCTGGTCCCCACCATCTTAGAGAAGGGCATTGCAGTGATTGGCTTGCTGTCTGCGGCGTCACAGGGGCTATAAAGGGGCGTTACCGCCGACCGCCATCTCACTGCTGCTGATCTGAGCTTAGGGAGAGGTTGCTGCCGCTTCGTCAGAAGCAGGGAGAGCGTTAGGCAGGGTCCACTAACCACCAAACCGCTTGTGCTGTAGCGATTTCCACTGTCCAACACCACCTTCGGTGTGCAGGGACAGTGGAAGCTATTTTTTTTTTTTTCCCTCAGCGCTGTAGCTCATTGGGCTGCCCTAGAAGGCTCCGTGATAGCTGTATTGCTGTGTGTACGCCACTGTGGAAACCAACTGCTTTTTTCAAAGCACATATCCTCTTGTTCCTTCCTTTCTGCACAGCTATCTTTTTTGTTTGTCCACACTTTTTATTTAATTTGTGCATCAGTCCACTCCTATTGCTGCCTGCCATACCTGGCTGAGATTACTGCAGGGGAGATAGTAATTGTAGGACAGTTTTTTTTTTTTTGTGGGAGATTAAGATTGGCATTTCTGCTACAGTGCCATCCCTGTGTGTGCCATCTCTCATTCAGTGGGCCATAGAAAGCCTATTTATTTTTTTGTTTTTTTTAATATTATTGGGTTTCTAAAGTCTCCCTGAAAAAAAAAAAAAAACATAAAAAAACAGTGGGAGAGTAATATTGCCCTTTCAGCTTGTGTGCCAGTCTTGACTCCTGGGTGTGACACCTCTCTCTCTCTCATTCAGTGGGCCATAGAAAGCCTATTTATTTATTTTTTTTTTTTTATATTATTGGGTTTCTATAGTCTCCCTGAAAAAAAAAAAAAACATAAAAAAACAGTGGGAGAGTAATATTGCCCTTTCAGCTTGTGTGCCAGTCTTGACTCCTGGGTGTGCCACCTCTCTCTCTCAAATTGTGGGCCATAGAAAGCCTATTTATTTTTTTGCTTGATTTGGGTTCTAAAATCTACCTTTAAAAAAATCACTACATCAATCAGTGGGAGAAAAATATTGGCCTCGGTCAGTGCTTGTGTGCCACTCCTGACTCCTGTGTGTGCCATCTCTCACTCAGTGGGCCATAGAAAGCTTATTAATTTTTTTTATTATTATTTGGTTTCTAAAGTCTCCCTGAAAAAAAAAAAAATAATAAAAAAACAGTGGGAGATTAATATTGCCCTTTCAGCTTGTGTGCCAGTCTTGACTCCTGGGTGTGCCACCTCTCTCTCTCTCAAATTGTGGGCCATAGAAAGCCTATTTATTTTTTTGCTTGATTTGGGTTCTAAAATCTACCTTTAAAAAAATCACTACATCAATCAGTGGGAGAAAAATATTGGCCTCAGTCAGGGCTTGTGTGCCACTCCTGACTCCTGTGTGTGCCATCTCTCACTCAGTGGGCCATAGAAAGCCTATTTATTTTTTTGCTTGATTTGGGTTCTAAAATCTACCTTTAAAAAAATCACTACATCAATCAGTGGGAGAAAAATATTGGCCTCAGTCAGGGCTTGTGTGCCACTCCTGACTCCTGTGTGTGCCATCTCTCACTCAGTGGGCCATAGAAAGCCTTTTTTTTTTTTGCTTGATTTGGGTTCTAAAATCTACCTTTAAAAAAATCACTACATCAATCAGTGGGAGAAAAATATTGGCCTCAGGGCTTGTGTGCCACTCCTGACTCCTGTGTGTGCTATCTCTCACTCAGTGGGCCATAGAAAGCCTATTTATTTTTTTGCTTGATTTGGGTTCTAAAATCTACCAGAAAAAAAAATAAAACATCAATCAGTGGGAGATTAATATTGGCCTCAGGGCTTGTGTGCCACTCCTGACTCCTGTGTGTGCTATCTCTCACTCAGTGGGCCATAGAAAGCCTATTTATTTTTTTTGCTTGATTTGGGTTCTAAAATCTACCAGAAAAAAAAATAAAACATCAATCAGTGGGAGATTAATATTGGCCTCAGGGCTTGTGTGCCACTCCTGACTCCTGTGTGTGCTATCTCTCACTCAGTGGGCCATAGAAAGCCTATTTATTTTTTTGCTTGATTTGGGTTCTAAAATCTACCTTTAAAAAATCACTACATCAATCAGTGGGAGAAAAATATTGGCCTCAGGGCTTGTGTGCCACTCCTGACTCCTGTGTGTGCCATCTCTCACTCAGTGGGCCATAGAAAGCCTATTTATTTTTTTGCTTGATTTGGGTTCTAAAATCTACCAGAAAAAAAAATAAAACATCAATCAGTGGGAGATTAATATTGGCCTCAGGGCTTGTGTGCCACTCCTGACTCCTGTGTGTGCTATCTCTCACTCAGTGGGCCATAGAAAGCCTATTTATTTTTTTGCTTGATTTGGGTTCTAAAATCTACCAGGAAAAAAAATAAAACATCAATCAGTGGGAGATTAATATTGGCCTCAGGGCTTGTGTGCCACTCCTGACTCCTGTGTGTGCTATCTCTCACTCAGTGGGCCATAGAAAGCCTATTTATTTTTTTGCTTGATTTGGGTTCTAAAATCTACCAGAAAAAAAAATAAAACATCAATCAGTGGGAGATTAATATTGGCCTCAGGGCTTGTGTGCCACTCCTGACTCCTGTGTGTGCTATCTCTCACTCAGTGGGCCATAGAAAGCCTATTTATTTTTTTGCTTGATTTGGGTTCTAAAATCTACCAGGAAAAAAAATAAAACATCAATCAGTGGGAGATTAATATTGGCCTCAGGGCTTGTGTGCCACTCCTGACTCCTGTGTGTGCTATCTCTCACTCAGTGGGCCATAGAAAGCCTATTTATTTTTTTGCTTGATTTGGGTTCTAAAATCTACCAGAAAAAAATATAAAACATCAATCAGTGGGAGATTAATATTGGCCTCAGGGCTTGTGTGCCACTCCTGACTCCTGTGTGTGCTATCTCTCACTCAGTGGGCCATAGAAAGCCTATTTATTTTTTTGCTTGATTTGGGTTCTAAAATCTACCAAAAAAAAAAATAAAACATCAATCAGTGGGAGATTAATATTGGCCTCAGGGCTTGTGTGCCACTCCTGACTCCTGTGTGTGCTATCTCTCACTCAGTGGGCCATAGAAAGCCTATTTATTTTTTTGCTTGATTTGGGTTCTAAAATCTACCAGAAAAAAAAATAAAACATCAATCAGTGGGAGATTAGTATTGGCCTCAGGGCTTGTGTGCCACTCCTGACTCCTGTGTGTGCTATCTCTCACTCAGTGGGCCATAGAAAGCCTATTTATTTTTTTGCTTGATTTGGGTTCTAAAATCTACCAGAAAAAAAAAATAAAACATCAATCAGTGGGAGATTAATATTGGCCTCAGGGCTTGTGTGCCACTCCTGACTCCTGTGTGTGCTATCTCTCACTCAGTGGGCCATAGAAAGCCTATTTATTTTTTTGCTTGATTTGGGTTCTAAAATCTACCAGAAAAAAAAATAAAACATCAATCAGTGGGAGATTAATATTGGCCTCAGGGCTTGTGTGCCACTCCTGACTCCTGTGTGTGCTATCTCTCACTCAGTGGGCCATAGAAAGCCTATTTATTTTTTTGCTTGATTTGGGTTCTAAAATCTACCAGAAAAAAAATAAAACATCAATCAGTGGGAGATTAATATTGGCCTCAGGGCTTGTCTGCCACTCCTGACTCCTGTGGGTGCTATCTCTCACTCAGTGGGCCTTAGAAAGCCTATTTATTTTTTTGCTTGATTTGGGTTCTAAAATCTACCAGAAAAAAAATAAAACATCAATCAGTGGGAGATTAGTATTGGCCTCAGGGCTTGTGTGCCACTCCTGACTCCTGTGTGTGCTATCTCTCACTCAGTGGGCCATAGAAAGCCTATTTATTTTTTTGCTTGATTTGGGTTCTAAAATCTACCAGAAAAAAAAATAAAACATCAATCAGTGGGAGATTAATATTGGCCTCAGGGCTTGTGTGCCACTCCTGACTCCTGTGTGTGCTATCTCTCACTCAGTGGGCCATAGAAAGCCTATTTATTTTTTTGCTTGATTTGGGTTCTAAAATCTACCAGAAAAAAAAAATAAAACATCAATCAGTGGGAGATTAATATTGGCCTCAGGGCTTGTGTGCCACTCCTGACTCCTGTGTGTGCTATCTCTCACTCAGTGGGCCATAGAAAGCCTATTTATTTTTTTGCTTGATTTGGGTTCTAAAATCTACCAGAAAAAAAATAAAACATCAATCAGTGGGAGATTAATATTGGCCTCAGGGCTTGTGTGCCACTCCTGACTCCTGTGTGTGCTATCTCTCACTCAGTGGGCCATAGAAAGCCTATTTATTTTTTTGCTTGATTTGGGTTCTAAAATCTACCAGAAAAAAAAATAAAACATCAATCAGTGGGAGATTAGTATTGGCCTCAGGGCTTGTGTGCCACTCCTGACTCCTGTGTGTGCTATCTCTCACTCAGTGGGCCATAGAAAGCCTATTTATTTTTTTGCTTGATTTGGGTTCTAAAATCTACCAGAAAAAAAAAATAAAACATCAATCAGTGGGAGATTAATATTGGCCTCAGGGCTTGTGTGCCACTCCTGACTCCTGTGTGTGCCATCTCTCACTCAGTGGGCCCTAGAAAGTCTTTTTATTTTTTTAGTATTTGGTTTCTAAATTGTCCCTGAAAGAAATCATTTGATCTTATTTGGTTTCTAAAGTCTCCCTGAGAAAAAAAAAAAAAAAAAAGGTGTGAGATTAATATTGACATTTGTGCTTGAGTGACAGTCCTGCGTGTGTGGCATCTCTCATTCAGTGGGCCATAGAAAGCCTATTTATTTTTTTGTTTTTTTTAATATTATTGGGTTTCTAAAGTCTCCCTGAAAAAAAAAAAAAACATAAAAAAACAGTGGGAGAGTAATATTGCCCTTTCAGCTTGTGTGCCAGTCTTGACTCCTGGGTGTGCCACCTCTCTCTCTCTAATTGTGGGCCATAGAAAGCCTATTTTTTTTTTTTGCTTTTTTTAATATTATTTGGTTTCTAAAGTCTCCCTGAAAAAAAAAAAAAAAACATAAAAAAACAGTGGGAGAGTAATATTGCCCTTTCAGCTTGTGTGCCAGTCTTGACTCCTGGGTGTGCCACCTCTCTCTCTCTCATTCAGTGGGCCATAGAAAGCCTATTTATTTATTTATTTATTTATTTTTTATTAGTATTTGGTTTCTAAATTGTCCCTGAAAAAAACATTTTATCTTATTTGGTTTCTAAAGTCTCCCTGAGAAAAAAAAAAAAATTAGGTGGGAGAATAATATTGACATTAGTGCTTGAGTGACAGTCCTGCGTGTGTGTCATCTCTGTGATTTTGTGCCACAGAAAACAGAGTGTGTAACATTGTGCCTGATTTTCCTTGTGGTCTCACCAACCTGTTAAGGGATATAGAAATCATACTGAAGTTATAGCTCACCGTGTAAGTTGTTTGACAGCAACAAATAAAGTTACTTTGGTTAATTTTTTAAAACAATGAGGAAGTCTGGTGCAAGAGGTCGTGGCCGTGGGCGTTCATTGTCAGCTGGTAATGATGGTAGTGGTAGTGGAGCATCAGGTGGTCGTGGGGATAAAAATATTCCACCTAAGTCTGGAGCTGTGGAGCCAGTTTCGTCGTCTGGCTACACAAGGCCTCGAACGCTCTCTTTTCTGGGAGTAGGAAAAACGCTTTTAAAGCCGGAGCAGCAACAGCAAGTTTTGGCTTACATTGCAGACTCAGCCTCTAGCTCTTTTGCCTCCTCTTCTGAAACTGGTAAATGTAAAAGCAGCGCGTCGCTTGTGGATGTTCACGGTCAGGGACAAGTCGCTTCCTTGTCCTCCTCAGCAAAAACTACAACAAGAGAGAAGGATGCAGCAGGCGACACAACGGGTCACTCCATGGAGCTCTTTACACATACCGTCCCTGGCTTAGAAAGTGAAACACTTAACAGGCCATGCCCATTACAAGTAGAATCTGACATGGAGTGCACTGATGCACAGCCACAGCCAGAGTACTATGCTGCTCCTTTGACTCAGACCAACACATTGCCCTCTCAGGGTACAGATCCACAATCAGACCCTGATGAGACTATGTTGCCCCGCCACGAACGCTATACCACAGACCGACACAGTGACACAGACGAAGTTGCACACGAGCTCGGAGGAGGTAATAGATGACCCGGTTGTTGACCCCGATTGGCAGCCATTGGGGGAACAGGGTGCAGGCAGCAGTAGTTCAGAAGCGGAGGTGGAGGAGGGGCCGCAGCAGGCATCAACATCGCAACAGGTTCCATCTGCCGGGCCCCTATCTGGCCCAAAACGCTTGTCAAAGCCAAAACCTGTTGGAGCACAGCGTTGCCATCCGGTTAAAGCTCAGTCTGCAATCCCTGAAAAGGGATCCGATGCTAGGAAGAATGCAGTCTGGCATTTTTTTAAACAACATCCAATTGATCAGCGCAAAGTCATCTGTCAAAAATGTTTAACTAGCTTAAGCAGAGGTCAGAATCTGAAAAGTCTAAATACTATTTGCATGCATAGACACTTAACCACCATGCATTTTCAAGCCTGGACTAACTACCAAACGTCCCTTAAGGTTGTAGCACCCTCGGCCAATGAAGCTAGTCATCAACGCAACATCCCTTCCGTCACTGTAAGGCCACCATTTTCCGCACCACCGGCAGTATCTGTGCAGGTTTCTTTGACAGCCAAAAGCAGTCAGGGTCAGGGAATCACCAGTTTTGTAGGAGGAAATATTGCATCTAGGGCACCGGCGGAAACAATACCGTCTCCAACCGTCTCTCAGTCTGCCATGTCCACCGGCACACCCGCAAGTTCCACGATCTCCATCTCTCCAGTTCAGCTCACACTACATGAGACTCTGGTTAGAAAAAGGAAGTACTTATCCTCGCATCCGCGTACACAGGCTTTTAACGCCCACATAGCTAGACTAATCTCGTTAGAGATGATGCCCTACCGGTTAGTTGAAAGCGAAGCTTTCAAAGCCCTGATGGAGTACGCTGAACCACGATACGAGCTACCCAGTCGACACTTTTTTTCCAGAAAAGCCATCCCAGCCCTGCACCAGCATGTTAAACAGCGCATCGTCCATGCACTCAGGCAATCTGTGAGTACAAAGGTGCACCTGACTACAGATGCATGGACCAGTAGGCATGGCCAGGGACGTTATGTGTCCATCACGGCACACTGGGTGAATGTGGTGGATGCAGGGTCCACAGGGGACATCAATTTCGGGACAGTTGTGCCTAGCCCACGGTCTAGGAAACAGTTGACTGTAGGCGTTCGCACCCCCTCCTCCTCCTCGTCCTCCTGCAGAAGCTACAGCTCTTCCACAGACCGCAGTCGGCCAACCACTCCATCGGCAGATGACACTGTTGCACACCAGTTGTCCCATTATGGGCCAGCTACTGGCAAACGTCAGCAGGCTGTATTGGCTATGAAGTGTTTGGGCGACAACAGACACACCGCGGAAGTTCTGTCCGAGTTCTTGCAACAAGAAACGCAGTCGTGGCTGGGCACAGTAGATCTTGAGGCAGGCAAGGTAGTTAGTGATAACGGAAGGAATTTCATGGCTGCCATCTCCCTTTCCCAACTGAAACACATTCCTTGCCTGGCTCACACCTTAAACCTGGTGGTGCAGTGCTTATTGAAAACTTATCCTGGGTTCTCCGACCTGCTCCTCAAAGTGCGTGGACTTTGCTCACATATCCGACGTTCGCCTGTACACGCCAGCCGTATGCAGAACTATCAGCGGTCTTTGAACCTTCCCCAGCATCGCCTAATCATAGACGTTGCAACAAGGTGGAACTCAACACTGCATATGCTTCAGAGACTGTGCCAACAGAGGCGGGCTGTTATGTTTTTGTGGGAGGATACACATACACTGGCAGGCAGTAGGATGGTAGACATGGAGTTGTCAGGTGTGCAGTGGTCGAAGATACAAGACATGTGTCAAGTCCTTCAGTGTTTTGAGGAATGCACACGGCTGGTTAGTGCAGACAACGCCGTAATAAGCATGAGCATCCCCCTAATGCGTCTGCTGATGCAAAGTTTGACGCACATAAAGGAGCAGGCGTCTGCACCAGAGGAAGAGGAAAGCCTTGATGACAGTCAGCCATTGTCTGGTCAGGGCAGTGTACAGGACGAGGTAGCGGGCGAAGAGGAGGTGGAGGACGAGGAGGATGATGGGGATGAGTATATTTTTAATGCGGAACCTTTCCCGGGGGCACTGGAAATTGGTTGCGTGTCAAGGCCGGGTTCTGGTTTTTTGAGGGACACAAGTGACGTAGATTTGCCTGCAACTGCCCCTCACCCAATCACAACCGGAGATTTGATAACTGGAACTTTGGCCCACATGGCGGATTATGCCTTACGTATCCTAAAAAGGGACACACGCATTACGAAAATGATGAACGATGACGATTACTGGTTGGCCTGCCTCCTTGATCCACGCTATAAAGGCAAATTGCAAAATATTATGCCACATGAGAACTTGGAACTAATATTAGCAACCAAACAATCAACTCTTGTTGACCGTTTGCTTCAGGCATTCCCAGCACACAGCGCACGTGATCGTTCTCACACGAGCTCAAGGGGGCAGCAGACTAGGAGTGTTAGGGGTGCACACATCAGAAGTGGCGTTGGACAGAGGGGTTTTCTGACCAGGTTGTGGAGTGATTTTGCTATGACCGCAGACAGGACAGGTACTGCTGCATCAATTGAAAGTGACAGGAGACAACATTTGTCCAGTATGGTTACTAACTATTTTTCATCCCTTATCGATGTTCTCCCTCAACCGTCATTCCCATTTGATTACTGGGCATCAAAATTAGACACCTGGCCAGAATTGGCAGAATATGCATTGCAGGAGCTTGCTTGCCCGGCAGCAAGTGTCCTATCAGAAAGAGTATTCAGTGCTGCAGGTTCAATATTAACCGAAAAAAGGACTCGTCTGGCTACCCAAAATGTTGACGATCTAACATTCATTAAAATGAACCACAACTGGATTTCGAAATCTTTTGCCCCACCTTGCCCGGCCGACACCTAGCTTTCCAATGAAAAGCTCTTGCCTGTGGACTACTGTGAATTACTTTTCTAATGTCTAATTTGCTGCAGCTGATTGTCCAGCATACGACATGTTTACACCTCCCTAAATGGCCAAACTCCCCACACGGGGCCGTGGTATCGCGACTTGGCGCAAGCACCCGTGAGACTGCTGTTTGTCTGAAGAGGTGGGTGTGCCCGCTTTTGGTCGACGGCATTGCTACTGGGTTCCTCATAGTACAATAAAGTGTCTCTGGCGGTGGTGGTGCGCACCCAACGTCAGACACACTGTTGTAACATGAGGGGCCCTGGGCCTGTACCGCCGGCCACAAGAGAGTTCACCCACCCCCAGGTCAAACATTGCTCTAACACTTCCAAAGTTATCTCTCACACTTCCACCAATGTTAAGTCTATGCGCTGACATCCTTCCATACCTGCCACTGACAATACCATTGTGTTGACATGTATGATGGTACTTAACATAGTCAGGGGCAGTGTCCTCTATTTACCACAGTAAATACTTTGCGCAAAATTAGTAGGTCTGAAACAACGCAGAGGATCCCACCCCTGAACCTAATGATTGCACCCTTTAGTGTTTTTGTTTTGTTTTAATGCGAGACATTCACATTTAGTTGTTGTTTTGGACTACTAACTGGCAGACACTCATTACAATCGGCCTCCACTGACCAGACCACTGTTGCCCGTGTACCCCTGGAACCAATAATAAAGTGCCTACCACCAGCCCATTTTTTTATGTTAGGCCTTTGAAGCCTGTCTGCGGTCCCTCCTTCCACTAGGCCTCCACTGACCAGACCACTGCTGCCCGTGTTCCCCTGGAACCAATAATAAAGTGCCTACAGCCAGCCCATTTTTTTATGTTAGGCCTTCGAAGCCTGTCTAAGGTCCCTCCTTCCACTAGGCCTCCACTGACCAGACCACTGCTGCCCGTGTACCCCTGGAACCAATAATAAAGTGCCTACAGCCAGCCCATTTTTTTATGTTAGGCCTTCGAAGCCTGTCTAAGGTCCCTCCTTCCACTAGGCCTCCACTGACCAGACCACTGCTGCCCGTGTTCCCCTGGAACCAATTATAAAGTGCCTACAGCCAGCCCATTTTTTTATGTTAGGCCTTCGAAGCCTGTCTAAGGTCCCTCCTTCCACTAGGCCTCCACTGACCAGACCACTGCTGCCCGTGTTCCCCTGGAACCAATTATAAAGTGCCTAGAGCCTATTTTTTTATTTAATTTAATATTAATAAAGCCAGGATGAACTACGATATACCACGCTATGAGCTACCCAGTTGACAATTCTTTTGCGAGAAAAGCCATCCCACCCCTCCACCTGCATGTTAAAGACCGCATTGTCCTTGCATTCTGTCAATTTGTCAGTCCAAAGGTATACCTGACAACAGACACATGGACCTGTAGGCCTGGCCACGGAAGGTTACGTGTCCTTTGTGGCTCAATGGGTTAATGTATTGGATGCATGGTCCACACAGGGGACAGCCTGCAAAGTCTGTCTGCAGTCCCTAATTCAAGTTGTCCTCAACTGAATAAAGCTGAGCTTCTACCTTCTGGCTCTGATTAACTGCTGTTTTTAAAAAAATTGGCTGTTCCGTCCTTCTAAAGGTGTCTGCCCCTGCCTGGTGTTGTCCTCAACTGAATAAAGCTGAGCTTCAACCTTCAGTTCCAAATTACCATTTTTAAAAAAGCAGTTGGCTGTTCCGGCCTACTAAAGGTGTCTGTCTGCCCCTGCCTGGTGTTGTCCTCAACTGAATAAAGCTGAGCTTCAACCTTCAGTTCCAAACATACAACAAAAAACTGGTACAATACAAAAAGTGGCCTCCAGCTACAAAAACTTTCTCCTACAAGTAGTTAACTGACAGTTTTTTTTCCAGTGAAAACACAGATATGGCATCCAACGAGTGTTGTCCTGTCTCGTCTTCTTTATATTATTGCCAAGAAGCTGCAACTGAATAAAGCTGAGCTTCTACCTTCTGTTCCAAATTAACATTTTTAAAAAAGCAATTGGCTGTTCCGGCCTACTAAAGGTGTCTGTCTGCCCCTGCCTGGTGTTGTCCTCAACTGAGTAAAGCTGAGCTTCAACCTTCTGTTCCAAATTACCATTTTTAAAAAAGCAATTGGCTGTTCCGGCCTACTAAAGGTGTCTGTCTGCCCCTGCCTGGTGTTGTCCTCAACTGAATAAAGCTGAGCTTCAACCTTCTGTTCCAAATTACCATTTTTAAAAATGCAATTGGCTGTCCCGGCCTACTAAAGGTGTCTGTCTGCCCCTGCCTGGTGTTGTCCTCAACTGAATAAAGCTGAGCTTCAACCTTCTGTTCCAAATTACCATTTTTAAAAAAGCAATTGGCTGTTCCGGCCTACTAAAGGTGTCTGTCTGCCCCTGCCTGGTGTTGTCCTCAACTGAATAAAGCTGAGCTTCAACCTTCAGTTCCAAACATACAACAAAAAACTGGTACAATACAAAAAGTGGCCTCCAGCTACAAAAACTTTCTCCTACAAGTAGTTAACTGACAGTTTTTTTTCCAGTGAAAACACAGATATGGCATCCAACGAGTGTTGTCCTGTCTCGTCTTCTTTATATTATTGCCAAGAAGCTGCAACTGAATAAAGCTGAGCTTCTACCTTCTGTTCCAAATTAACATTTTTAAAAAAGCAATTGGCTGTTCCGGCCTACTTAAGGTGTCTGTCTGCCCCTGCCTGGTGTTGTCCTCAACTGAGTAAAGCTGAGCTTCAACCTTCTGTTCCAAATTACCATTTTTAAAAAAGCAATTGGCTGTTCCGGCCTACTAAAGGTGTCTGTCTGCCCCTGCCTGGTGTTGTCCTCAACTGAATAAAGCTGAGCTTCAACCTTCTGTTCCAAATTACCATTTTTAAAAATGCAATTGGCTGTTCCGGCCTACTAAAGGTGTCTGTCTGCCCCTGCCTGGTGTTGTCCTCAACTGAATAAAGCTGAGCTTCAACCTTCTGTTCCAAATTACCATTTTTAAAAAAGCAATTGGCTGTTCCGGCCTACTAAAGGTGTCTGTCTGCCCCTGCCTGGTGTTGTCCTCAACTGAATAAAGCTGAGCTTCAACCTTCAGTTCCAAACATACAACAAAAAACTGGTACAATACAAAAAGTGGCCTCCAGCTACAAAAACTTTCTCCTACAAGTAGTTAACTGACAGTTTTTTTTCCAGTGAAAACACAGATATGGCATCCAACGAGTGTTGTCCTGTCTCGTCTTCTTTATATTATTGCCAAGAAGCTGCAACTGAATAAAGCTGAGCTTCAACCTTCTGTTCCAAATTACCATTTTTAAAAAAGCAATTGGCTGTTCCGGCCTACTAAAGGTGTCTGTCTGCCCCTGCCTGGTGTTGTCCTCAACTGAATAAAGCTGAGCTTCTACCTTCTGTTCCAAATTACCATTTTTAAAAAAGCAATTGGCTGTTCCGGCCTACTAAAGGTGTCTGTCTGCCCCTGCCTGGTGTTGTCCTCAACTGAATAAAGCTGAGCTTCTACCTTCTGTTCCAAATTACCATTTTTAAAAAAGCAATTGGCTGTTCCGGCCTACTAAAGGTGTCTGTCTGCCCCTGCCTGGTGTTGTCCTCAACTGAATAAAGCTGAGCTTCAACCTTCTGTTCCAAATTACCATTTTTAAAAATGCAATTGGCTGTTCCGGCCTACTAAAGGTGTCTGTCTGTCCCTGCCTGGTGTTGTCCTCAACTGAATAAAGCTGAGCTTCTACCTTCTGCCTCTTATTAACTGCTGTTTTTTTAAAAAATTGGCTGTTGCAGCCTACTAAAGGTGTCTGCCCCTCCCTGGTGTTGTCCTCAACTGAACAAAGCTGAGCTTCCACATTCTGGCTTTCGCCCTATACTATCAGATATTAAACTGCATTTGGCCTACTAGTGTGGTTAGGCCCTTGAAACAGTGTCTGCTGCTCTTGGGTTTGCTACTCCACTGAACAAAGCAATGCCGCCTGTTTAGTCCTGTTACCAATTTTGAACTGCATTTAGCCTACTTTATTCTTTGGCCCTATATCTGTTTCCTCCTCATCCTGCCCATTGCCCAGCCACTGCTAGATGAGTCTGCTGGTACATTGACCTAGACCACTACATTCCCCTTATACTCTACACAGCCAGAATCTGACCCTGCTGAAAGTAAGGTTCCCCTTCCCGCATGTTATACCACCTTACACAGGGACAAAGAGGAAGGTGCAGATGAAAGTGCAGGTTCCTTCATCAGGTGGGGGGGCATACTCGTTGGCGACGTCACTGGCACAGGGCCCCTCAGAGTACGCAAAAGTGTCACTGCTGGTGGGAGGCGCCCCCGCCATGCAAACACACCGCCGTACTTTGAGGGGCCCTGTGCCAGTGCCAGTGCCAACGAGTGGGCCCTGGCTGCTTGCTTAGGATCACAGCACTTGCAAACTTTACATACTTACCTCTCACTGCTCCACTGCCGTGACGTAGTTCACGTTTCCTGGGCCCACTAAAACCTTGAACGAGCCCTACCCCCCACAACTTTTGCCAAATGACCCCCAATTTCCAATGCCCAACTATTATTATAAAGTTAATTAAGATTGACAAGCTTCAGAAACAAGAATGGATGTTTTTGGCATTAAAATGGGCACTGTAGGTGTTTTCCTGGCCTCCACTCACTGCTGACTATGCTTCCCCATTGACTTGCATTGGGTTTCGTGTTTCGGTCGATCCCCGACTTTTAGCGATAATCGGCCGAATGCACTAGACTCAACTCTGGACAAAATCGGGTTTCACAAAACCCGACTCGATCTTAAAAAAATGAAAGTCGCTCAACTCTAGATACCACACCTCTGGCTGAGATGCAGTACTTCTGTGGTGACTGGACCTTCAGGGGCGCCACATACCCCCCCGTTAAACACAGCACATACCGGGCTGGAACAAAGCAAAAACTCAGGCTAATACATGCGCAAATTTTGAAATGCATTTCAACTGTAACAGGTAAACAGGTAACACCAACTTTTCTTCCCTTTATGGGAAGTTCTTTTGCTTAAACATTACATAGATATAAATAGCAAAAGTGCAAACATATTAAAGGTTCAAAAATAGCATTTAATTGTAAAACATAACATTGGTAACACTTCTACTCAGCAAGCTGTGAGATCCCGTACCGGGGTGTCCTTCTCACCAACTGTAGTAATATGGGGGACCCGTTCCCAACCCCCAACGCAGGTCTTGGGTGTGCTTCAAGGCATAACTATTCAGACTATTATTCGGCTATGCCAAACAGTTTTGGTTCTTGGTCACTTTCAAATAAACAGGGTTCTACCTACACTGCCAGTGTGTGGTAAAACCAATAGGTTCCCTCCTTACCAGAGAGTTGGGATACCACACCTCTGGCTGAGATGCAGTACCTCTGTGGTGACTGGACCTTCAGGGGCAACACAAATCACGCTAGCAACAGCCCTCAAAATGTATTTCTTCATGCACAACAGCTCAAATCACAGAACTATGTCACCACAGCACTAAATGACAAGGTGTGATATGGCATGCTGTTTCACATTTAGTGAGTGAAAAATAAGATTTAGAACACTTTACTCATGCATGGAGCACACTAGAAGCAGTGCATAACACACTTGTATGACATGTGCTCTGCTGGCTTTGTCTGTGGACCTCAGTAATAGCATACAGGACACCACCTAGCTAAACTATCTCAGTAAGAAACAACCATCTAGCTAGCTACCTAAAATCTACCTGCTACCACTGCCAGCATCAGGAGCAGCCTCTCTGCTCTGTTACAGTGTAAAATGGCGCTAAAGCAAGATGTCCACTCTTTATATGGAAAGGGACATGCGGTTTTATCAGCCAATGACACAAGCCGTTGTGTCAGGACATTGTGGATGTTCACTGCCCCTGATTAACTAGCTGTAATGTGCACACATAAAGTTAGGAAAAAATAAAGAAATTACTGTTTACAAGCACGCCGTGCCTCTGAACTCTGTGAACTCCCTCCCTTCATTAAAAATGTGCCCCACGCTCATGATATACCACCATTAGCATAGTGCTGAAAATACTTTTGGGTCACCGCAAATATTTTCCCGCACTTTTTACTGCATGTTTCTAATTTTTCCCAATTTTATAAAATTTTGCTCTTATTTCCAATCACGAATCCCAATGTGCCATATTCCTGCTGAATTTATGTTTGGCGATCATTTTCTAAACAAATTCGCTCATCACTAGTGAGGAATTCACAGTATAGCGAAAGAATAGTGAGACAGAATTGGGACATATGAATAGAAGTAGATAATTGTAGGAATGCTAGGGAAGAGAGACTATATACTGTCTCTAATATAGGGAAGCCCAAGTCTATCACTAACCCAAGGGCTACTCCTAAAGATGGAGATACCCAGTTCTTGTCCCTCTCTTTGCTGCTAGTAATCCTACGCAGCTCCCACCCTCCCCATTGAGGAAAGGTGTAGTACCCAAAGGGGTACCACCAGCTCAATAGACAGGGGAAAGTCAAGGCAGACTCAAACAACAGGCACACAGGATAAAATTCAAAAGGAAGATGGGAGCACAGTAACAAGGCACAAAAGCAATTAAAAAGGAATGCCAAAAAGGGGTAGGAAAAGGTATTAACAACCAACTGCAAACAACAATCTCAAAATTACAATAGTGACTCTCCAGAACACCTGCAGTGCAGCCAAGAAGAAAATGAAGATTCTATTGCTTGCATAGAGTGAAGCCAGATACAGGTTTTGCATAATGGAAGGGTGTGGTTCCACTAAGCAGCACAGCCAATGAACCACAAAGGACTCAAAATGCTTTCCATGCTGCAAAAACCTGCTAGCTCATGAATGGCTATGTAGATTTAAAGAGGACCTGTGCTTAACTAAGCAACAATTTTCTAATCTCAGGTGCACCACATGTCCCAGCAGAATGTGGCACATTCTCGACTGGAATTGTTTGAGGAGACAGTATGGGGAGGGGGAGTGTGTGAGGAGACAGTATGAGGAGGGGAGGTAACATGTAAGAAGACTGTATGGGAAGGGGTATGTGTGAGGTGACAGTATTGGGAGGAAGGGGAAAGGTCTGAGGAGAGAGTTTGAGGAAAGAGAGAATATGTGAAGGGTCAGTAAGAGAGTAGCATTAGAAAAGTGTGAGGGGGCACAATGTAGAGACTGGGTAGTATAGGGGAAAAGTGTAAGTAGAGATAGTAAGACAGCATGGGAGGACAGTGGGATGGCACAGTTTGGAGGGGAAACTATTGTAAAGAGGGACTGTGAGGAGGGGAATAAAAATAAAGAATAGAGACTGGGCAGTATAGGGGCAACGAGTGTAAGGGGATAATATGAAGAGGGGGCCCTATGGGTTGTTTTGACAGCCAAAGTCTGCTGATGACCACCATACCTGTCATTATGATCCTCCTGTGAAAGCCAGCCTGTAGCTGGCATTCATAGAAGATCGTGATATTCTCTATACATAACAGTGAAGAGCTACTATGTATAGTACAAGTGATCACATGATTGCAGCTTGAAGTCTGGGGGGAATAACAAATACATTAAAATGTGAAAAAAAAGTTTTAAAAAATATGAAAAAAAAGACAAAAGTTCAAATTATCCCCCATTGGCATCATTAAAAATAAAAAATACACATATTTGGTATAGTCGGGTTCGAAAAGTCCATTCTATCAAGCTATAATGTAAATTAATTCAATTTATAAACAGCATAACAAGAAAAAAAAACAAAATGTTAAAATTACGTTTTTTTGGCTGCTAGCTGCAACAAGAGGTGATCAAAACATTGTGTCCACTTCAAAATGTTATCAGCAAAAACGTCAGCTCACGGCGCAGAAATAACCTCTAATACAACTCCGTATCCAGAAAAATGAAAACCTTATGGATCTCAGAAAATGTCAACAAAAATAAACATGATTTTTATTACAAGTTTTAGAATTTATTTTTACTATTTCAATAAAAAAAAACTACACTTTTGGTATTTGCCTGTTAATACTGACCTGAAGAATCATATTCCTAGGTCAGTTTTACCATATAGCGAACAAGGTTAACCCTTTAATCCCATATGACGTACTATCCCATCAAGGTGACCTGGGACTTAATTCCCAGTGACGGGATAGTACGTCATATGCGATCGGCCGCGCTCACGGGGGGAGCGCGGCCGATCGCGGCCGGGTGTCAGCTGACATCCGGCACTATGTGCCAGGAGCGGTCACGGACCGCCCCCGGCACATTAACCCCCAGCACACTGCGATCAAACATGATCGCAGTGTTCCGGCGGTATAGGGAAGCATCATGCAGGGAGGGGGCTCCCTGCAGGCTTCACTGAGACCCCCGGAGCAACGCGATGTAATCGCGTTGCTTCGAGGGTCTCTTACCTCCTCCTCCCTGCAGCAGGCCCAGATCCAAGATGGCCGCGGCATCCGGGTCTTGCAGGGAGGTGGCCTCACTGTGCCTGCTCAGAGCAGGCGCCGGGAAGCCTCCAGGAGCTGTGCACATCAGATCGCTGATCTGACACAGTGCACAGCAAAGTGTCAGATCGGCGATCTTACACTATAACACCATGCCTTCCCCCTGGGGCAATGTTATAGTGTAAAAAAAAAAAATTCACATGTGTAAAAAAAAAAAAAAATTCCCCAAAAAATGCAAAAAAAAAAAATATATTGCTCCTATAAATATATTTCTTTATCTAAATAATAAAAAAACAATAAAAGTACACATATTTAGTATTGCCGCTTCCGTAGCGACCCGACCTATAAAAATGTTCCACTAGTTAACCCCTTCAGTGAACACCGTAAAAAAAAAAAAAAACCCGAGGCAAAAAACAACGCTTTATTATCATACCGCCAAATAAAAAGTGAAATAACACGTGATCAAAAAGACTGATGTAAATAACCATGGTACCGCTGAAAATGTCATCTTGTCCCGCAAAAAACGAGCCACTATACAGCATCATCAAAGAAAAAATAAAAAAGTTATAGTACTCAGAATAAAGCGATGCAAAAATAATTATTTTTTCTATAAAATAGTTTTTATCGTATAAAAGCGCCAAAACATAAAAAAATGATATAAATGAGGTATCGCTGTAATCGTACTGACCCGAAGAATAAAACTGCTTTATCCATTTTACCAAACGTGGAACGGTATAAACGCCTCCCCCAAAAGAAATTCATGAATAGCTGGATTTTGGTCATTCTGCTCACAAAAATCGGAATAAAAAGCGATCATAAAATGTCACGTGCCCGAAAATGTTACCAATAAAAATGTCAACTCATCCCGCCAAAAACAAGACCTCACATGACTCTGTGGACCAAAATATGGAAAAATTATAGCTCTCAAAATGTGGTAACGCAAAAAATATTTTTTGCAATAAAAAGCGTCTTTCAGTGTGTGACGGCTGCCAATCATAAAAACCTGCTAAAAAAACAGCTATAAAAGTAAATCAACCCCCCCTTCATCACCCCCTTAGTTAGCGAAAAATTAAAAAATTAAAAAAAATGTATTTATTTCCATTTTCCCATTAGGGTTAGGGCTAGGGCTAGGGTTAGGGTTAGGGCTAGGGTTAGGGCTAGGGTTAGGGCTAGGGTTAGGGTTGGGGCTAGGGTTGGAGCTAAAGTAAGCGTTAGGGTTGGGGCTAAAGTTAGGGTTAGGGTTGGGGCTAAAGTTAGGGTTAGGGTTGGGGCTAAAGTTAGGGTTAGGGTTGGGACTAAAGTTAGGGTTAGGGTTTGGATTACATTTACGGTTGGGATTAGGGTTGGGATTAGAGTTAGGGGTGTGTCAGGGTTAGGGGTGTGGTTAGGGTTACCATTGGGTTTAGGGTTAGGGGTGTGTTTGGATTAGGGTTTTAGGTAGAATTAGGGAGTTTCCACTGTTCAGGCACATCAGGGCTCTCCAAACGCGACATAGCGTCCGATCTCAATTCCAGCCAATTCTGCGTTGAAAAAGTAAAACAGTGCTCCTTCCCTTCCGAGCTCTCCTGTGCGCCCAAACAGGGGTTTACCCCAACATATGGGGTATCAGCGTACTGGGGACAAATTGGACAATAACTTTTGGGGTCCAAATTCTCTTGTTATCCTTGGGAAAATAAAATTTTTTTGTGGGAAAAAAAAAGATTTTTTATTTTCACGGCTCTGCGTTGTAAACTGTAGTGAAACACTTGGGGGTTCAAAGTTCTCACCACAAATCTAGATAAGTTCCTTGGGAGGTCTAGTTTCCAATATGGGGTCACTTGTGGGGGGTTTCTACTGTTTGGGTACATCAGGGGCTCTGCAAATGCAAAGTGACGCCTGCAGACCAATCCATCTAAGTCTGCATTCCAAATGGTGCTCCTTCCCTTCCGAGCTCTGCCATGCACCCAAACAGTGGTTCCCCCCCACATATGGGGTATCAGCGTACTCAGGACAAATTGCACAACAACTTTTGGCGTCCAATTTCTTCTCTTACCCTTGGGAAAATAAAAAATTGGGGGCGAAAATATCATTTTTGTGAAAAAATATGATTTTTAATTTTTACGGCTCTGCACTATAAACTTCTGTGAAGCACTTGTTGGGTCAAAGTGCTCACCACACATCTATATAAGTTCCTTAAGGGGTCTACTTTCCAAAATGGTGTCACATGTGGGGGGTTTCAATGTTTAGCCACATCAGGGGCTCTCCAAACGCAATATGGCGTCCCATCTCAATTCCAGTCAATTTTGCATTGAAAAGTAAAATGGCGCTCCTTCCCTTCCGAGCTTTGCTATGCGCCCAAACAGTGGTTTACCCCCACATATGGGGTATCGTCGTACTCAGGACAAATTGCAAAACAACTTTTGTGGTCTAATTTTTTCTCTTACCCTTGGGAAAATAAAAAATTGGAGGCGAAAATATCATTTTGTGAAAAAATATGAATGTTTTATTTTTACGGCTCTGCATTATAAACTTCTGTGAAGCACTTGTTGGGTCAAAGTGCTCACCACACATCTAGATAAGTTCCATAAGGGGTCTACTTTCCAAAATGGTGTCAATTGTGGGGGGTTTCAATGTTTACGCACATCAGGGGCTCTCCAAACGCAACATGGCATCCCATCTCAATTCCAGTCAATTTTGCATTGAAAAGTCAAATTGCGCTCCTTCCCTTCCGAGCTCTGCCATGCGCCCAAACAGTGCTTTACACCCACATATAGGGTATCAGCATACTCAGGACAAATTGCACAACAATATTTGGGGTCCAATTTCTTCTCTTACCCTTGGTAAAATAAAAATTGTGGGTGAAAATATCATTTTTGTGAAAAAATATGATTTTATATTTTTACGGCTCTGCATTATAAACTTCTGTGAAGCACTTGGTGGGTCAAAGTGCTCACCACACATCTAGATAAGTTCCTTAGGGGGTCCACTTTCCAAAATGGTGTCACTTGTGGGGGTTTCAATGTTTACGCACATCAGGGGCTCTCCAAACGCAATATGGCGTCCCATCTCAATTCCAGTCAATTTTGCATTCAAAAGTAAAATGGCGCTCCTTTCCTTCCGAGCTCTGCCATGCGCCCAAACAGTGGTTTACCCCCACATAAGGGGTATCAGCGTACTCAGGACAAATTTTACAACAACTTTTGGGGTCCATTTTCTCCTGTTACCCTTGGTAAAATAAAACAAATTGGAGCTGAAATAAATTTTGTGTGAAAAAAAGTTAAATGTTAATTTTTATTTAAACATTCCAAAAATTCCTGTGAAACACCTGAAGAGTTAATAAACTTCTTGAATGTGGTTTTGAGCACCTTGAGGGGTGCAGTTTTTAGAATGGTGTCACACTTGGTTATTTTCTATCATATAGACCCCTCAAAATGACTTCAAATGAGATGTGGTCCCTAAAAAAAATGGTGTTGTAAAAATGAGAAATTTCGGGTCAACTTTTAACCCTTATAACTCCCTAACAAAGTAAATTTTTCGTTCCAAAATTGTGCTGATGTAAAGTAGACATGTGGGAAATGTTACTTATTAAGTATTTTGCGTGACATATCTTTGTGATTTAAGGGCATAAAAATTAAAATTTGGAAAATTGCGAAATTTTCAAAATTTTTGACAAATTTCCATTTTTTTTCACAAATAAACGCAAGTTATATCGAAGAAATTTTACCACTATCATGAAGTACAATATGTGTTGAGAAAACAGTGTCAGAATCGCTAAGATCTGTTAAAGCGTTCCAGAGTTATAACCTCATAAAGGGACAGTGGTCAGAATTGTAAAAATTGGCCTGGTCATTAACGTGCAAACCACCCTCGGGCTTAAGGGGTTAAAAAAAAAACTATTGTGGAATTAGACTTTTTTGCAATTTTAACGTCCTTGGAATTTTTTTCCCGCTCTCCAGTACACTTTGTGGTAGATTGAATATAATTGAAAAGGTCAACTCATCCAGCAAAAACAGACCCTCGTACTGCTATATTGACAGAAAAATAAAAAGTTGTGGCTCTTGGAAGAAGAGGGACAAACTAAATAAAAAATCATCATGTCATGAGGGGTTTAAGGGCATGATATTGGGGGTACTGCAGAAGATTGGAGATGAGGGAAATCTGCAGAGACAAGCTGTGGATGTGAAAAATTGTGGCAACTGAACGAGATGGAGAAGATGTCTCCGGGATGCCAATGATTACTTATGATACTGCCAGTGTCTCATCAGTGCTGTGGTTCCTGTATGGTCTACATTCTTTTGAAATAATAATAATAATAATTTTATTTATAAAATGACATCAAATTCTGCAGCACTTTACAAATGTGCTGGAACATGTACAGATAATCAAGACAATACAAAGCAACATATAGTTCACAGTTACAGGAGGAGCACTGATTCAGCTGGCTGCTTACAATAACTCCCAGTATCTCCTAACCACTGTTGAGAACCTACAGGAACATGTAGACCCATATGATTCAACTGTATAAGGAACCGAGCAGACTTTACCATAGATCGCTGTACTAAGCTTGGTGATGTATTCAAATATTAATGGTAATTCTAGTTCAGTATCCCTGTGCTGATGATACTTATGACTCTGTATTCCTTTACTAACTGGGTTTCTGCTTCTCTATGCCTGTACTGTTGATGGTTCTAGTGATACATTTCTGATCTCTGACCTGACATTATAATTGATTGCCATACTAAAGTTGGTGCCATATCCATGTACTGATGATGGTTCTGGTGATGTATTTCTGTACTAATGATGTTTCTAGGGATGCAGTCATGTACTGATGGTGGTTCTGTTAATGTAGTCATATACTGATGGTGGTTATGTTGATGTATTTTGGTACTGACAGTGGTTTTGGTGATGTATTTCAGTACTGAAGGTGGTTTTTAGTTGGAATTTCTGCAGCTAGTGGTTCGGGTGATGTATTCCTAAGCTTTGTTCTAATCCTACACCCAAGCAACAATCTATAACGTGTCAGAAAAGATGATAAATAGCAATTTTAATAAAGTTTAAAATATGTATACCAACAGCGCTTCCACACTTATGAAAACCTGCAGCTGATAGTTTAACAGTACCACCAGTCTGTAATAAATATAAATAATTTATAGAAAAGACTTCAACTATCTGCGCTGGGATCAGTGAGGGAACTATGTATAAGACCTATAATAAATATGATCAGACTGCTGCGAATAAATATATTAAAAACCAAAATATATAATAACCTGATGATGAATGCGGAAGCCTGGCGCTGAGACCGTTGATATGGATGTCTCTCTCCGCTGTGTCTTTCTGCTGATTAATCCATTCCCTTGGTCCGGAAAGAAGGGTAATAAGATGTAAACTTGCTTGGATCTTCAGGGGTATGAGCTGCAGGTGCTGTCCCGGCCGGTAACAGAAACTCCTGCGCTCTATACCTCCGTACAGTCTCTGCACGCTGTTCGGCTTAGATAGGTGCTCTGCTTACCGCAGGACCTTCCGTGACGTCACGTACACGTGATTCCTCACGTGACAGCCTATGGATAGTGAGAAGGACCAATTCCTACGCGTTTCGGAGCAAGAACGTGCTCCTTCCTCAGGGATGGTCCTAATTCAGCAATACCTTCCTTTTATAGCATGCAGCGATCATATGACTGTACTATGTATTAAATGCAAATAATTCTATTTCGCTATTCAAACCCCTCGGGACCAAGGTGTCAAACTTAAAGATCATTTTCGTTTCCTCCCTTGACATTTGGCGAATATAATCACCCCCTCTCCAGCACTCCTGTACTTTCTTTAGACCTGTAATGGTAGTGCCATATATTAATCCATTATGATGAGTCAAAAAATGCTTTGAAAGCGGGTGACCTTCAAATTTTTTCTGAATGTTTCTAATATGTTCATTAATTCTAATTTGAAGGGCCCGCTTTGTTCTCCCGATATATATTTTATCACAGGGGCACCTGATGGAATAAATCACCCCTTTGGTGTTACAAGATATAAAGTCCTCGATTTTCCACTCAACTGTTCCTTTAGTCAAAATAAATTGTTTTTTCGTTTTTAATAGTTTGCATGGTTTACATTTTAAACAGGGGAAGAAACCTTGATGTTGACAAAAAGAGGAGTGTTTCGATGAAGAAAACGGACGTGGTACTGTAGGAGCTATTCTGTTCCCCAAGTTTTGGGCTTTTTTGTAAACAAAAAGTGGATGTTCCGGGAGTTTTTCTCCAATTATTTTGTCTTCCTTCAGAATATTCCAATGTCTCTTGACTATTTTCTGAAAAAGATGCGTATTAGCACTGTATCTAGTAATAATGGGAACAATTTCCCATAGTGGTTGTTTTTTATTTCCTTCTTTTTTCTGAAGAAGACGTGATCTAGGTAGTTTTTCAACTTGATTTTTTGCCAAAGATAGGGAACTAGCCGAATAGCCTTTATTGATAAATTTTTTCATTAGAGTTTCTGTTTCCCGATCGAAATCTTGTGTTCGGGAACAGATGATCAGGGCGCAGAGGAATTGTTCCCGAACACAAGATTTCGATCGGGAAACAGAAACTCTAATGAAAAAATTTATCAATAAAGGCTATTCGGCTAGTTCCCTATCTTTGGCAAAAAATCAAGTTGAAAAACTACCTAGATCACGTCTTCTTCAGAAAAAAGAAGGAAATAAAAAACAACCACTATGGGAAATTGTTCCCATTATTACTAGATACAGTGCTAATACGCATCTTTTTCAGAAAATAGTCAAGAGACATTGGAATATTCTGAAGGAAGACAAAATAATTGGAGAAAAACTCCCGGAACATCCACTTTTTGTTTACAAAAAAGCCCAAAACTTGGGGAACAGAATAGCTCCTACAGTACCACGTCCGTTTTCTTCATCGAAACACTCCTCTTTTTGTCAACATCAAGGTTTCTTCCCCTGTTTAAAATGTAAACCATGCAAACTATTAAAAACGAAAAAACAATTTATTTTGACTAAAGGAACAGTTGAGTGGAAAATCGAGGACTTTATATCCTGTAACACCAAAGGGGTGATTTATTCCATCAGGTGCCCCTGTGATAAAATATATATCGGGAGAACAAAGCGGGCCCTTCAAATTAGAATTAATGAACATATTAGAAACATTCAGAAAAAATTTGAAGGTCACCCGCTTTCAAAGCATTTTTTGACTCATCATAATGGATTAATATATGGCACTACCATTACAGGTCTAAAGAAAGTACAGGAGTGCTGGAGAGGGGGTGATTATATTCGCCAAATGTCAAGGGAGGAAACGAAAATGATCTTTAAGTTTGACACCTTGGTCCCGAGGGGTTTGAATAGCGAAATAGAATTATTTGCATTTAATACATAGTACAGTCATATGATCGCTGCATGCTATAAAAGGAAGGTATTGCTGAATTAGGACCATCCCTGAGGAAGGAGCACGTTCTTGCTCCGAAACGCGTAGGAATTGGTCCTTCTCACTATCCATAGGCTGTCACGTGAGGAATCACGTGTACGTGACGTCACGGAAGGTCCTGCGGTAAGCAGAGCACCTATCTAAGCCGAACAGCGTGCAGAGACTGTACGGAGGTATAGAGCGCAGGAGTTTCTGTTACCGGCCGGGACAGCACCTGCAGCTCATACCCCTGAAGATCCAAGCAAGTTTACATCTTATTACCCTTCTTTCCGGACCAAGGGAATGGATTAATCAGCAGAAAGACACAGCGGAGAGAGACATCCATATCAACGGTCTCAGCGCCAGGCTTCCGCATTCATCATCAGGTTATTATATATTTTGGTTTTTAATATATTTATTCGCAGCAGTCTGATCATATTTATTATAGGTCTTATACATAGTTCCCTCACTGATCCCAGCGCAGATAGTTGAAGTCTTTTCTATAAATTTTAATAAAGTGTTGTGTCATCTGACAAGTTAAGGATTTATCTTAGGAGTACAAATTATAAACTAAAGCACTGTAGCACACACCAACTTCTAACAGCATGCCATTTACTCACTATTAGAATTCCGTTCTGTTTGCTGATTCCAGCGGTCATCACGTGACCACTAATATGCGATTTTCATACTTGCAGTCACATGTCGAGTAGCTTATCTTTCTGATTATCTCAATGAGGCTGTAGTATTTAATTGAACATTGACAGAATTATGAAGATCAGCTAGTCGAAACGTGACTGTAAATGTACAAATGACATATGATTGGTCGACTACTTAAAAACTGTTAAACTATGTATAGAAGGGGTTACCAATCTGAATTTTTGTTCCAGGTGCAGAAGATTTACCTTTGCTCTCTTCTACATATTCAACTACAGGGTGGGCCATTTTTATGGATACACCTAAATATAATGGGAATGGTTGGTGATATCAACTTCTTGTTTGTGGCACATTAGTATATGGGAGGGGGAAAACTTTTCAAGATGGGTGGTGACCATAGTGGCCATTTTGAAGTCGGCCATTTTGGATCCAACTTTTTTTTTCCAATGGAAGAGGGTCATGTGCCACATCAAACTTATTGAGAATTTCACAAGAAAAACAATGGTGTTCATGTAGGAATGTTCAGGGTGAGACACCCATCATATGGTGATATCCCTGGTTGTCTGGCTTGGATTACAGGTAGATATAAAAAATATTTTTAATTTTAATTTGCCAGCTTCAATTTGAATTTTGTCAAATCACAAGTACTGCATAATCTATCTGGCTTCAAGTAAACAGGTGATAACGTTTCGTAACTAGCAAACTTTTCAATCTCCTTAGATTGCAAAATGGTGTAAAAAATATCCAAAGTGTGCAGGGAGATGCCTTTCTGACTGTTGTTGATATACAGGTGATGTAAATGGAATAAGTCATGGACTTTTGACAATTGCAAACAAAGAAGAAAAAAGACTAGACTAATAAAGGTATGCACATCCACAATGTGATGAAAAAATTGAAACAACCTTTATTACACCTCAAACAAACCAATGTTAAAATCACTTAAAAACATACATATAGGAGCAGTAAACCAACACCCCTCCAGGCTATATGCACCCCAAGATAGAACCCTGGTCCAATGGAATGGTGACCTAGCTATAGGTACAAACACATGTCACTATTTGGTTGTATATATAGCCCATGAAACTTTGGTAAAATAAATGCCCACATATACATGAAAATACATGTGCTCATGACCACTTATATGTAAGACAATGATCCGTCCCAATGTGGATAACATACAATAGTATAGAATAAGTCTCAGCGCTCAGGTATGTTTCCTCCGTAACTATGGGAATAAAGTCCCAGAACTGTAGGATCCCATACAGGCAGATAGGCACAAAAATAAAAAGGAAAGATGTCAAATGATAGTTGTATAGCAGACCTGGGAAAATAGGGCCAAATCATACAACCTGATAGGCATTCACTGGGCGTGCTGTAGAGAAATCTGAAAAAGGCTGAAATAGCCTATGAGCCACCAATGGTAAGAGCCATGCTTTCCATGGTTAAGATGGTGGTCACTGAGACCAAGTAGGCTCCAGATTCAGGGATAAAGGCGGAGTGGGGTGAAGGCCCCACGCATATTGCTGCCACCGCAGCTTTGTCAGGGGGGACTTTTGATAATTGGTGATCAAAAAATTGTCCCTGTTTGAGGGGTAGCAATAGAGTTGTTATTAAATGATAAAGCTATAGCTTTTAACAAGTCTCCAAAAAATGATCACTATTTTGCAAAGAGAAACAAGTTCACTATATTGAAAAAGAGGAAACATTGTTTCTTAACAAGCATTGCAAAAAATGATCCCCATTATTTTAGGATTAATGGGTACGTTGTTTGCAAAATGAAGAAAGCATGGTTTTTACCATGCCATCCAAAAGTTAACCTTCTTTGGGAGCAGGAACAGGGTTGCTCTTTTGAAAGTGAAGGAGCAATGACTTCTTTAAAAAATGTGAAAAAGTTATAACTTTTGTGAGAACAGTTTCAGGTTTACTTATTCTGAGCTGCATAGAGTTCCAAGCAGGAGTGTAGTAGAGCTATGGAACACAATGGACAATCAGGAGATGTGCGAGGTCATCTATTGGCAGTTGCAGTCAATGGGGCAGCAACAACACAGGGTAGAAAATGATGAGCTAGGAATGATATCTGTCAGTGTAGTGCAAGCACTGGCAACCCCGGCAACAGCACTAAAGTATAACTATAAAACACAGTGGACAAGCAGATTTGTGGTAGGCCATCTGTAGTTGCAGCAGAAAAAGATGCGCAAACAAAAAGATGTCCAGCTTAGTGTGGCCTGCACTGTCAGCCTCATTGCCAATACAGTAAAGATATAACACAACAGACAGGCAGGAGATACCTGGCTGCTCTGTAGAAATTGGCACTGGCAGCAACAGAACAGTGTTGAACACAATTGAGAGGCAATCAGATGTTATGGTAGGTCTAATCATTCGCACTAATCATAGTAAGCAAAGTCAATGAAGATACTAAGTGAAAATTGGCAATGATGCATATTTGATTCATTTTAATGAACATCTAAGGTTTTCCATGATGACCCAGATGTCCATAGGGAGGGTGCTCAGAAAATCTGCTGGAGCGATCACACAGTCTAGGAATGCCTGAACCTGGCTGTTCAAGTGGTGCATCTCTGTTTGCTAAAGTGCTTTAGTGTGGTACAGTGGGAGATAAAATATCTGGTCCAATATGTAATATTTACTGAATTTACTGCTGCTGACGAAGCTACTTGTTCTAACCCTAATTCTGGAAAAGATGGGGAGCATTGACATGGGGAGTGTTTTTGTGGATGTGTAGTCAGCAGTCGTCTTCTTAGCGAATGCTTAGAAAAGCAGGGGACACAGCTTATCATGATAATGTACCAATTTGCACTCCCTTTTAGAAACTGCAAAAGTTCCCAGATTTTGCTTTTAGAATGAGGTTCTAAAAGCAGGACAAATAGTCAGCCCTTTGTTTGATGCTAGCGATACAGCAGTCATCACACAAACAAGCCTAGAGCTTGCCATGCTTAGCAGATTGACCTAGGGCCCTGTTGGTTCACTTTCCACACCCCATTTTGATGGATGGTTGTCATGTCTAACATCAACATTGTCATCATCAATTTCTTTTTCACTGTCAGTCTTGTCCTCTGCCTGTCCCTGGGATAATTCATTGTCTCTTCCACATCAACCTGCTTCTCCTCCTTCTTCTTCTCCCTTCTTTCATATCCTACTGTGTAAATCATTGACCTTGAGTTTCCCCAACAGTCTTAGGGCAGTGATGAACATGAACAAGTTTCTGATCATCCTCCATCCACTTTTTCAGAGTGTTTTTTCCAAGATTAATATAGATGGGATGACATAGTTGATGCCTCAGTTCTCCCAACGGCCAAATTTAGTAGCCTCTTTGAAGAGCCTCAATATGCAACACGTACCCCTCATCAGCGTCCAGTGGCGTATGTATATTTTAAAATAACCCAAGCTCCAGTTTGCTTGCTGCATAATATAATCAGTCACTGCTTCACACTGTTCATACAGATGCTCTGAAATATTGTATGCATTATGAAATTATAACGGATTGTGATATTACAAATTTGTGCGCACTAAAGCAGACCTTCTGGTTATGTAAGGTTTTGAAGACAAGCATTACAAAAAGAATGTGCACGATTAAATTCAGTACTTGCACATAGTGACAGTTACTCTGCCCAAACTTAAGGCAGCCAGAGAGTTTTGTGCATTGTCACCCCCCACAATGTCCAGTTGCAATTTAATGGAATTCATTCAGTCTAAGATTTGCTGCTTGATGCACCTGAGCAACTAATATATGTCTTTGACACCACCCATGTTAATATGCTGTAAAACAGCTTGCCAGCATTTTACTTTATACATGAAGAAAAATATTGAGCCTGGAGGTTGGATTCAATGTTGTGCTTTATTGCTCCATGAGATCAGACCTTTTAAGGAGAATGCAAAGGAGCAGTATGAGGAAGTAAATAACTGTGGTGCAACCAGATATAGCACTCAGCATTGAAGGCTTCGCCACATTTCTTTGTGGTGGTGGTACATTGCTGCAGCTTAAAATGTTCACCAAGTGTGCCATTCAAAACCTGTACTGCCCATGTCAACAGTTGCTACTCCACATAAATTGAGAGTAGTCCATATTCTACTGCAAATGATAGCATAGAGAGGGTACTATTTTCTGAGAAATAATGGTGGCTGGGTATCTTTAGTAGTGATGAGCGAATATACTCATTACTCGAGATTTCCCGAGCACCCTCTGGTGTCCTCCGAGTATTTTTTAGTGCTCGGAGATTTAGTTTTCATCGCCTCAGCTAAATGATTTACAGCTACTAGCCAGGCTGAGTACATGGTTGCTAGGGAATCCCCACATGTAGTCAAGCTGGCTAATAGCTGTAAATCATTCAGCTGCGGGGAAGAAAACTAAATCTCCGAGCACTAAAAAATACTCGGAGGACACCCGAGTGTGCTCGGAAATCTCGAGTAACGAGTATATTCGCTCATCACTAATCTTTAGCAATGTTGAGCACATACTAAGCTTGAATAAGGATCACATGCTTGAAACAAATTTGTTTACCCACAATTTTGGAATGGTGCCAACAATTTTGTCTGGACCACTTTTGTGGTTTTGTGTGAAATTATGTCCAATTTACCCTTTTTCAACATGTGCATAACAAAACACGTGTAATTGCAATGATTTTCTAGGAGAAATACTTCATTTTCAGTAACAACTTTTGCCCATGACTATATATTTTTTTCTATTTTTTAACACTATTTCCTCCCCCAGCAAAAAAAGCAAAATAAAATAAGCTGCATTGTTACAATGCAGTAACAGCCCACAGTATTGTTGTGGTGGGTACACAGTATTGTTTGTGCACACTTACTACTTAACATTGTATCAAAGTGTCATATCTTAAGTTGTTGTCTCATTAAAAGATATAATAAAATATACACATAAATGTTAGTGGTGTACGCACTTTTGTGTTATACTATATGTATGCATGTCTGTTTCTTATTTTGTGTATTTGGATGGTGCTTTTCAGGACAATGATACAATCCCTTTTTCCTACTAAGGATTTAAAACCCACAGATGCATTGTCCTTTCAGCTGCCATTTTCAATATAATGGGTTGATATTTATACTGTCAATCTTCTACACTAATATTTTTTATTGAGTGCGTATATTATATTTGTATTCTTCATATAATGCAGGAATGAATGTAGAAAAATCCAGCTCCAACAAAGTCCAATAAAAGATAAATCTTTAACTGCAATACAATAAAATGAGAGGCGTTGTTGTGAAAAGCCAAAGAATTAAAAATAAAAGTGGGTGTTAATCATGATACAAGGGGCATTCATTAAAGTTTTCTCCTGACCCACTTCTTGTGGACTGAGCGCAATGAAACTTGGCACAGTTATTAGTCCTTCTCTACATAGGTGCCACACCTAGGGACACTCACTTCTCCCATCTCTTTAAGCAACTGTAAACGCCTTGCTTGTAGAAGTCGACAGGTTGCTACAAAAGCCATGCTGAGACTTTAGAAATCAGAGTCTCATCATCTGGAAAATGCTTGCCCTTCAAAAATATTTTCATTGTTGGAAAGAGGTGGAAGTCCGATGGTGCAAGGTCAGGTGAATAAGGGGGATGCGTAGAATTTCAAAGCCACAGGAGCATGCTTCCATTTGGGCAACATGTGAGTTGTTAACTGGTGCATTGTCTTGCAGAAGGCGGACACTTTTTTTGAGCATGCCACATCTCTTGGTTTTGATGGCCTCCTCCCCAATTTCTGTAGCAGTGAAGCATAGTATGCCCAGTGTTCATGGTACCCTTTGCTTGGAAATCCATCAATGATACTCTGTGCTGGTCTCAAAATACTGTGAGAATGACCTTGCCTGTCGAGGGTTGAGCACATGCCTTCTTAGGAGATGGTGAGTCATGAAGCTTCCATTGCATCAACTGGACTTTAGTCTCAGGATCATAGTGATGGACCTGGCTTTCATCCTGTGTGATCAGTCTGTTGAAAAAGTCCTCCTGGTTTTTATGGCACATTGTCAATAGAGCCTGACAGTATTCAACTTGTTCCTGCTTCTGGAAAGGTGTAAGAAGACGGGGAACCCAGAGAGCGGATACCTTATGCATGTGAAGATGGTCTTGGATGATTGTTTCCACGGTCACAGAAATAACTTGAATCTGACAAAAGTAATAATAAATTACAAATCTATGTAAATGAACAAATGAAAGTCAGACATTGAAAAAAGGTAAACACTGGCACTGCACTGTCTGGATAATAGGGGAGGGGGGAGAAAAGCGAAGTCCCTCCTTCGAAACGCATTGGTTGGTTGCCCTGACACGCGCCCGCCCAATTTGTGATGTCACTGCTTCAACCACGCCCCCTACACATACCGCTACTGCTCCGGCATTGCTTCCGGCCGGGGCACGCTAGGAGTGAGCGGTTCCTGTCCTTTTAGATGCCCAGCGTCCAGCCACTTGTCTGGGCACAGCCGGTTCTGGATTTCCCTGCAGGCTATGGTCCAGCCCGGGACAGCAGCGGACAAGATCCTCGGACATCGACCGACTTCCTTGACCATCTTCACTCCCATAACTAGTAAGTGTATGTTTATTTACGCAATCATTGCAGGGAGTCATTATATTGCCAAAATTTAGCGGTTAGACCGCCATCCCGCTGAAATCACGGTTCTTGGGCACAATCTGCTCATTGGACCTAAGATACTATAAAGAGCGCAGTCGGCTCTGTTTATCCCCACAGCAGGCGGGGCTGTAGTGCATGTAGCAATATCATTTCCTCATAAGCACAGGTGGGTCATCGGCATATTCTAGAAAGTCAGACATTGCTTTCCAACCATACTTCAACAGAATTAAAAATATATATATATCTCATGAAATAGGCCTGGACAGAAATGATGGTACCCCTGAAAATAATGTGACAAAAGGGACATGTTAAATCACGGTGTGTACACTAATTAGCATCACAGGTGTCTACAATCTTTGAATCAGCGAGTGGGCCTGTATATAGGGCTACAGACACTCACTGTGCTGTTTGGTAACATGGTGTGTATCACACTCAACAAGGACCAGAGGAAGTGAAGGAAAGAGTTGTCTCAGGAGATTAGAAAGAAAATTATAGACAAACATGTTAAAGGTAAAAGTTATAAGACCATCTCCAAACAGCTTGATGTTCCTGTGACTACAGTTGCACATATTATTCAGAAATTTAAGATCCATGATACTGTAGTCAACTTCCCTGGACGTGGCCACAGGAGGAAAATTGATGACAAATCAAAGAGACGGATAATACAAATTAAAAAAAAAACGCAAGGAACATCAGTGTCAGATTGCACCATCCGTCATTGTCTGAGCCAAAGTGGACTTCATGGGAGATGACCAAGGAGGACACCATTGTTGAAAAAAATAATAAAAAAAACAGACTGGAATTTGCCAAACTTCATGTTGACACGCCGCAAAGCTTCTGGGAGAATGTCCTATGGACAAATGAGACAAAAATGGAACTTTTTAGCAAGGCACATCAGCTCTATGTTCACAGATGGAAAAATTAAGCATATCAAGAAAAGAACACTGTCCCTACTGTGAAACATGGAAGAGGCTCTGTTATGTTCTGGGGCTGCCTTGCTGCATCTGACACAGGGTGTCTAGAATCTGTGCAGGGT
Organism: Ranitomeya variabilis; assembly: GCF_051348905.1. Taxonomy (NCBI): domain Eukaryota; kingdom Metazoa; phylum Chordata; class Amphibia; order Anura; family Dendrobatidae; genus Ranitomeya; species Ranitomeya variabilis. The sequence goes on from NC_135233.1 coordinate 97,003,895, forward strand.
ACAATGAAATCTCAAGACTATCAAGGGATTCTAAAGAGAAATGTGCTGCCTAGTGTCAGAAAGCTCGATCTCAGTCGCAGGTCATGGGTCTTGCAACAGGATAATGACCCAAGAATGGCTAAGAGGAAAACATTGTACTAATCTGAAGTGGCCTTCTATGAGTCCTGACCTAATTCCTATTGAGCATCTTTGGAAAAAGCTGAAACATGCCATCTGGAAATAGCAACATTCGAATAAGAGACATCTGGAACAGTCTGCTCTTGAGGAGTGGGCCAAAATACCTGTCGAGAGGTGCAGAAGTCTCTTTGATAGTTACAGGAATCGTTTGATTGCAGTGATTGCCTCAAAAGGTTGTGCAACAAGATATTAAGTTAAGGTTACCATTATTTCTGTCCCGGCCTATTTCATGAGTTTTATTTATTTTTTTAATTCTGTGGACGCATGGTTGAAAATCAATATCTGACTTTCATTTGTTCATTTTCATAGATTTTTTATTTATTATTACTTTTGTCAGATTCTTATTTCTGTGACCATTGTGGGTTTTTCTGTCATTAAACGAGGGGTACCAACAATTTTGACCACATGTATATTTGTATACATTATACATATTTTTGAGATTGCTAGATCACCCCTTGCTTATTGTCATTGTGTCTGAGTGTTTTTCAATTGTTTTTAATGAGCCTTAGCATTGTATTTTCAATAATGCAATTTTTTATTGATTTGTAATACTATTCTCTAATGTAGTACTATTCTTTCACTCTGGACAAATAAGCTGTAACTGAAAATACTACATTGATAGGTGCGTTCCCAGAAAGCAACATGCAGCAACAGCCCACATAATTGTGGTGTGTATGGTTGGCAAATTGGACTAATAAAACAAGAATGCAAAATGTTAAATATTTGTATATATTTTTTGGTTTTTAGAAAAAAAATTCAACCCTCATTGCAAAATAGAATGTAACAAGAAATGTTACATATTTCCCCAAAACCTCCACCTTGAATAATTCAGTGTGTTGAAGTGGAATGTAAAAACGTTTGACTAGTAAAGTGTGTAAGTGTGAAAAAATAAAAACAAAATTAACAACATGCACACTTTGTGAGGTAGATGATATAATTTAAATCTCTGAATTGTTAAGACTTTTCTTTTGTCTTTTTTTCTTTTAATTATTCACCTCTTTCACAAATGGATTCCACCAGAAATGAAAAAATTCAAAGCAACCACTTATTGCTGTCACTAGTAAGCAAGCATACCTTTTTGACTAGTACTAATTTATTTGTTTTTTCTTTAGCAGAAAAGAATATTCTGAGTTTCTTGAACTGGCAAATCTTGCATTCTAGTACTTGAAAAATGAAGAAAAAATGTGTAAAGGTACCGTCACACTCATCAACTTTGCAATGAGAACGACAACAATCCGTGACGTTGCAGTGTCCTGGATAGCAATCTCGTTGTGTTTGACACGCAGCAGCGATCTGGATCCCGCTGTGATATCGCTGGTCAGAGCTAGAAGTCCAGAACTTTATTTCGTCACCAGGTCGGCGTGTATCGTCATGTTTGACATCAAAAGCAACAATGCCAGCAATGTTTGACATGGAGCTAACAACCAGCGAGAACGAGAAGTGAGTCGCCGTTACGTCACTGGATCGCTCCTGCATCGTTCTGGAGTTGCTGTGTTTGACGTCTCTACAGCGACCTAAACAGCGACGCTCCAGCGATCTAGTTTAGGTCGGCTCGTTGTCTATATTGCCGCAGCGTCGCTGAGTGTGACGGTACCTTAAGTCACAAGCATCTGATTATATCACTGAAAAATCACACTGAGTCTCTGGCTGTTGGCACCTCTCCTATCTATATCCCTCTATCAATGGAATCTATTAGGGCTCCTAACAATATGTGTGAATAAAAATGTTGGGACAGTAGGGGACATCTCACTTTGAAATTGTTTGTAGCATCTAGTCAATATTACACAGGAATAATCTACAGACCTAAAAAAATTATTCTGTTACTAATGTCATACAGTATGGGACATCTTACTTTCAAATTGTTTGTAGCATCTAGTCTATGCTATAAAGGCCTAATCCACAGGACTCTCCTCTCTTTCTCCATCTATATATCACACCAAGTACAGTCCACAGAGGTGGCACCTAAATTACCCTTGCTTCCCTGCATGTTACATCTCTCTAACTGTACAACTGACTGTAGGGAGCCACAGATGGGTGAGTCTGAAGCGCTGTTTACACATTCTATGCCATCAGAAGTGTACTCAAAAGCTTCACAAGGTTAACAGGAGGAAATCTGCAACAATGCCCCAAATTTCTTTAGCTTGGGTCTGGGACAGGACAAAGTAGGGTCCGAGCACCATCTTGACCCTTGTCATCAGACGTTAACCCCTGGGGGGAGGTGATCTTGATGAGACTCAGATATCTGAGGCTCAAGTGCACTGTACTTTGCTGCCAGAGCAGGAAAAGGAGGATGGTGACTCTAAGGGCAAGGAATGTGATAACACAGAGTATAATGATAATGAGGTGGTAGATCCCAGTTGATGTGAACACAAAGGCACACAGCTGAATAGGTAATCTGAGGAGGAGGAGAAAGATGAGTAGGTTACATTGCACCATAATTTGCAGAAGCATAGTGATGCAGCCACAATGAGCAATGCATCCTCAGCCACCACTGTGGCTGTGACATCAGCATTCGAGGTTCTGCAGCTCACAGGGGTGGCAAGGGTTGCCTAGCCTGGCTTTTTTTGACACCACAAAGGATGAGCCATGTAATCTGACAATCATGTAATCTGACAACTTTGCAAAACAATTGAGTAGAGGTAAAAAGTGCAGTAATTTGACTACCTCATGAAGGAACCTTCACATGCTCAATCAACATGCATTATTCTGGGAATCCTACTGCGCTAAAATGCAGACCAGTGGACCTCAACAACCATCATCCACCCCATCAATCCCATCTGCTGTTTTTCCTCTTCCTCTGTTACCGTGCCAAATCTAATGGATGTGCCATTTTTGGGGTGGCTGAGGGCTGGTGTTATTAGTCTGGGAGAGGGCCAATTTCCATGGCCCCTTTCCAACCTATCAAAATCAGCCTACAGCAGTCTTCTTAGCCTTTGCTGGTTACTAAAAGTAGGGAGGACTCCACATCATATTTTTTGGAGTCCCTATTTTTAATAAATGGTAATTGTCCATATATATTGCCTCCTTCCCAGAATAATAACACCAGCACCCAGCTATCTGCTTTCCCTGGTTATTAAAAATAAGGGAGACCTCACACCTAGAGTTGAGCGACTTTTACTTTTTTAGGATCGAGTCAGGTTTCGCGAAACCCGACTTTGTCAAAAGTCGGGTCGGGTGAAATCGGCCGATTATTGCGAAAGATCGGGGATCCGACTGAAACAAGAAACCCAATGCAAGTCCATGGGGAAGCAAAGTCGGCAGTGAGTGGAGGACAGGAAAACACCTACAGTGCCCATTTTAATGCCAAAAACATCCATTCTTGTTACTTAAGCTTGTCAATCTTAATTTACCTTATAATAATAGTTAGGCATTGAAAATTGGGGTCATTTGGCTAAAGTTGTGGGGAGGGTAGGGCCGGCTCAAGTTTTTCGTGGGCCCAAGAAACGCGGACTATGTCACGGCGGTGTAGCAGGGAGAGGTAAGTATTTCAACTTTGTAAGTGCTGTGATCCTGAGCAAGCAGGGGGGCACACTCGTTCGCATTGGCACTGGCACAGGGCCCCTCAAAGTACGACGGTGTGTTTGATGGTGGGGGCGCCTCCCACCGGCAGAGACACTTTTGCGTACTATGAGGGGCCCTGTGTTGTGAATTGCGTTTTGCTCCCTCTAGTGGTCATTAGTGATTTGACACTGGAGCTTCTGTCTTCTCCTATTTGCTCACCTGGGCCGTTAGTTCAGGGGCGTTGCTATATAAGCTCTCTGGACCTTCAGTTCTATGCCTGGCATCGTTGAATTCAGAGCTAATCTGTTGTGCTCTTGTCCTTTGATCCTGGTTCCTGTATTTCAAAGCTAAGTCTGCTTCCTTGCTTTTTGCTTTGGTTTTGTTCTGTATTTTTGTCCAGCTTATTCCAATCTGTATCCTGACCTTTGCTGGAAGCTCTAGGGGGCTGGTGTTCTCCCCCCGGACCGTTAGACGGTTCGGGGGTTCTTGAATCTCCAGCGTGGATTTTTATAGGGTTTTTGTTGACCAGATAAGTATCTTGCTTTATTCTGCTATTAGTAAGCTGGCCTCTCTTTGCTGAACCTGGTTCATTTCTGTGTTTGTCATTTCCTCTTACCTCACCGTTATTATTTGTGGGGGGCTTGTATCTTGCTTTGGGGTACCTTTCTCTGGAGGCAAGAGAGGTCTTTGTTTTCTTCTCCTAGGGGTAGTTAGATTCTCCGGCTGGCGCGTGTCATCTAGCGATCACCGTAGGCATGATCCCCGGCTACTTCTAGTGTTGGCGTTAGGATTAGCTATTTGGTCAACCCAGTTACCACAGCCCTATGAGCTGGATTTTTGTATCTCGCAGACTTACACGTTCCTCTGAGACCCTGTCCACTGGGGTCATAACAGTATGCCAGGCCTGTATTGAATGTTTGATGCATTGCAGAAGTGGGATTATAAGAAAGAAAATTTTGAGTTTTTTTTTTTTTCTCTCTCATTTTTTTTTTTTTCTTTTCCCCTTTACCTCAGAGTGGCTTAAGCTTGCTGCAGACATGAATGTCCAGACCTTGATTACAAGTGTGGACCAGCTTGCTGCTCGTGTGCAGGGTATACAAGATTATGTTATCAGAAATCCTAGGTCTGAACCCAAGATACCGATTCCTGAACCGTTTTCAGGAGACCGATTTAAGTTTAGGAATTTCAGGGATAATTGTAAATTGTTTTTGTCCCTGAGACCCTGTTCGTCTGGAGACTCTGCTCAACAAGTAAAAATTGTTATTTCATTCTTACGGGGTGACCCTCAAGATTGGGCTTTTTCGTTGGCGCCAGGAGATCCGGCATTGGCTGATATTGATGCGTTTTTTCTGGCGCTCGGTTTACTTTATGAGGAACCCAATCTTGAGATTCAGGCTGAAAAAGCCTTGCTGGCTATGTCTCAGGGCCAGGACGAGGCTGAAGTGTATTGCCAAAAATTTCGGAAATGGTCCGTGCTGACACATTGGAACGAGTGTGCACTGGCTGCTAATTTTAGAAATGGCCTTTCTGAAGCCATTAAGAATGTTATGGTGGGTTTTCCTATTCCCACAGGTCTGAATGATACCATGGCCCTGGCTATTCAAATTGACCGGCGGTTGCGGGAGCGCAAAACCGCAAATTCCCTCATGTTGTTGTCTGAACAGACACCTGATTTGATGCAATGTGATAGAATCCTGACTAGAAATGAGAGGAAAATTCATAGACGCCAGAATGGCTTGTGCTACTACTGTGGAGATTCTACACATGTTATCTCAGCATGCTCTAAACGTATATCTAAGGTTGTTAGTCCTGTCACCGTTGGTAATTTGCATCCTAAGTTTATTCTGTCTGTAACTTTGATTTGCTCACTGTCATCTTATCCTGTCATGGCGTTTATAGATTCAGGTGCTGCCCTGAGTCTTATGGATCTCTCATTTGCTAAGCGCTGTGGTTTTATTCTTGAACCATTAGAAAATCCTATACCTCTTAGGGGTATTGATGCTACGCCATTAGCAGAAAATAAACCGCAGTATTGGACACAGGTTACCATGTGCATGACTCCTGAACACCGCGAGGTGATACGTTTTCTTGTTTTGCATAAAATGCATGATGTGGTTGTTTTGGGGCTGCCATGGTTACAGACCCATAATCCAGTCCTGGACTGGAAGGCTATGTCAGTGTCAAGTTGGGGCTGTCGTGGTATTCATGAGGATTCCCTGCCTGTGTCTATTGCTTCTTCTATGCCTTCGGAAGTTCCGGAGTATTTGTCTGATTATCAGGATGTCTTTAGCGAGTCCAGGTCCAGTGCATTGCCTCCTCATAGGGAATGTGACTGTGCAATAGATTTGATTCCAGGCAGTAAGTTTCCTAAGGGAAGACTGTTTAATCTGTCGATACCTGAACATACCGCTATGCGTTCATATATCAAGGAGTCTCTGGAGAAAGGACACATCCGTCCGTCTTCTTCCCCTCTTGGTGCGGGATTCTTTTTTGTGGCTAAAAAGGACGGATCTTTGAGGCCTTGTATTGACTATCGGCTTTTAAATAAGATCACTGTCAAATTTCAGTATCCTTTGCCGCTGTTGTCTGACTTGTTTGCCCGGATTAAAGGTGCCATGTGGTTCACCAAGATAGACCTTCGTGGTGCGTACAACCTTGTGCGCATTAAGCAAGGTGATGAATGGAAAACCGCATTCAATACGCCCGAAGGGCATTTTGAGTACTTGGTGATGCCTTTTGGGCTCTCTAATGCCCCTTCAGTTTTTCAGTCCTTTATGCATGACATTTTCCGGAACTATCTGGATAAATATCTGATCGTTTATCTGGATGATATTCTGTTTTTTTCTGATAATTGGGACTCGCATGTGGAGCAGGTCAGGATGGTCTTTAAAATTTTGCGTGAAAATTCTTTGTTTGTCAAGGGCTCAAAGTGTCTTTTTGGTGTACAGAAGGTTCCCTTTTTGGGGTTCATTTTTTCCCCTTCTGCTGTGGAGATGGACCCAGTCAAGGTCCGAGCTATTCTTGATTGGACTCAGCCCTCGTCAGTTAAGAGTCTTCAGAAGTTCTTAGGTTTCGCTAACTTCTACCGTCGTTTTATCGCTAATTTTTCTAGCATTGTGAAACCTTTGACGGATATGACCAAGAAGGGCTCCGATGTGGCTAATTGGGCTCCTGCTGCCGTGGAGGCTTTCCAGGAGTTGAAACGTCGGTTTACTTCGGCGCCTGTTTTGTGCCAGCCTGATGTCTCGCTTCCCTTTCAGGTTGAGGTGGATGCTTCAGAGATTGGAGCAGGGGCCGTTTTGTCGCAGAGAGGCCCTGGTTGCTCTGTTATGAGACCTTGCGCCTTTTTCTCTAGGAAGTTTTCGCCTGCTGAGCGAAATTATGATGTGGGCAATCGGGAGTTGTTGGCCATGAAATGGGCATTTGAGGAGTGGCGTCATTGGCTCGAGGGTGCTAAGCATCGTGTGGTGGTCTTGACTGATCACAAAAATCTGATGTATCTCGAGTCTGCTAAACGCCTGAATCCTAGACAGGCCCGCTGGTCATTGTTTTTCTCCCGTTTTGACTTAGTTGTCTCATATTTACCAGGTTCAAAGAATGTGAAGGCCGATGCTCTTTCCAGGAGCTTTGTGCCTGATGCTCCTGGAGTCGCTGAACCTGTTGGTATTCTTAAGGATGGAGTTATCTTGTCAGCTATTTCTCCAGATCTGCGACGTGTGTTGCAGAGATTTCAGGCTGATAGGCCTGATTCTTGTCCACCTGACCGACTGTTTGTGCCTGATAAGTGGACCAGCAGAGTCATTTCCGAGGTTCATTCCTCGGTGTTGGCAGGTCACCCAGGAATTTTTGGCACCAGAGATCTGGTGTCCAGATCCTTTTGGTGGCCTTCCTTGTCAAGGGATGTGCGGTCATTTGTACAGTCCTGTGGGACTTGTGCTCGAGCTAAGCCTTGCTGTTCTCGTGCCAGCGGGTTGCTCTTGCCCTTGCCTGTCCCTAAGAGACCTTGAACACATATCTCCATGGATCTCATTTCTGATCTTCCGGTGTCTCAAGGCATGTCTGTTATCTGGGTGATATGTGATCGCTTCTCCAAGATGGTCCATTTGGTTCCTTTGCCTAAGCTGCCTTCCTCTTCCGATCTGGTTCCTGTGTTTTTCCAGAACGTGGTTCGTTTGCACGGCATTCCTGAGAATATTGTGTCAGACAGAGGATCCCAGTTCGTTTCCAGATTCTGGCGATCCTTTTGTAGTAGGATGGGCATTGATTTGTCGTTTTCGTCTGCTTTCCATCCTCAGACTAATGGACAGACGGAGCGAACTAATCAGACTTTGGAGGCTTATTTGAGGTGTTTTGTCTCTGCTGATCAGGACGATTGGGTGACCTTCTTGCCGTTGGCTGAGTTTGCCCTTAATAATCGGGCTAGTTCCGCCACTTTGGTTTCGCCGTTTTTCTGCAACTCTGGTTTCCACCCTCGTTTTTCTTCGGGTCATGTGGAACCTTCTGACTGTCCTGGGGTGGATTCTGTGGTGGATAGGTTGCAGCGGATCTGGAATCTTGTGGTGGACAACTTGAAGTTGTCACAGGAGAGGGCTCAGCGCTTTGCCAACCGCCGCCGCGGTGTGGGTCCCCGACTACGTGTTGGGGATTTGGTGTGGCTTTCTTCCCGCTTTGTTCCAATGAAGGTTTCCTGTTGTGAATTTGGATTCTGGGCTCCCCCGGTGGCTACTGGTGGAATTGAACTGGTGTCTTCATCTTCTCTGTTCACCTGTTCCCATCAAGATGTGGGAGTCGCTATATAACCTTGCTTCTCTGTTAGTTGCTTGCCGGTCAACAATGTTACCAGAAGCCTCTCTGTGCTTGTTCCTGCTCCTAGACAACTACTAGATAAGTTGGACTCTTGTCCATGTTTGTTTTTGCATTTTTGTTCCAGTTCACAGCTGTAGTTTCGTTACTGTGTCTGGAAAGCTCTTGTGAACAGGAATTGCCACTCTGGTGTTATGAGTTAATGCCAGAGTCCTAAAGTAATTTCTGGATGGTGTTTTGATAGGGTTTTCAGCTGACCATGAAAGTGTCCTTTCTGTCTTCTGCTATGTAGTAAGTGGACCTCAAATTTGCTAAACCTATTTTCATACTACGTTTGTTATTTCATCTTAATTCACCGCCAATATATGTGGGGGGCCTCTGTCTCCTTTCGGGGTATTTCTCTAGAGGTGAGCTAGGACTAATATTTTCCTCTGCTAGCATTATTTAGTCCTCCGGCTGGTGCTGGGCATCTAGAATCAACGTAGGCATGCTACCCGGCCACTGCTAGTTGTGCGTTAGGTTTAGTTCATGGTCAGCTCAGTTCCCATCTTCCAAGAGCTAGTTCCTATATATGCTGATGCTATGTTCTCTTGCCATTGAGATCATGACAGTTTGACCGGCCACTAAAGGGTTAAAATCCTTGGCTGAGAAAGGAGAGAAGTAAGAAGTCTGCTGAGATTTTTTTTTTTTTTTTTTTTTTTTTTCCTCTTGAGTGTGCTCTTAATTGGACCTCTTGCCAGTCTGTCTATGCTGCAGCCTTTGTTTTTTTTTCTCTTTCTCTGCTTCTAATCTTTGAATGGCTCTGTGTCCACCTGTTTGTAATGGATCTTCAGAGTGTAACTGCAGGTTTGAATAATCTCGCCACGAAGGTACAACATTTGCAAGATTTTGTTTGTCATGCACCTGTATCTGAACCGAGAATTCCTTTGCCAGAATTTTTCTCGGGGAATAGATCTGGGTTTCAGAATTTTCGAAATAATTGCAAATTATTTTTGTCCCTGAAATCTCGCTCTGCCGGAGACCCTGCACAGCAGGTCAGGATTGTGATTTCCTTGCTCCGGGGCGACCCTCAAGACTGGGCTTTTTCATTGACACCAGGGGATCCTGCGTTGCTCAATGTGGATGCGTTTTTTCTGGCCTTGGGGTTGCTTTATGACGAACCTCATTTGGAGCTTCAGGCAGAAAAAACTTTGATGTCCCTATCTCAGGGGCAAGATGAAGCGGAAATTTACTGCCAAAGATTCCGTAAATGGTCTGTGCTTACTCAGTGGAATGAGTGCGCCCTGGCGGCGACTTTCAGAGAGGGTCTCTCTGATGCCATTAAGGATGTTATGGTGGGGTTCCCTGTGCCTGCGGGTCTGAATGAGTCCATGACAATGGCTATTCAGATCGATAGGCGTTTGCGGGAGCGCAAACCAGTGCACCATCTGGCGGTGTCCACTGAGAAGTCGCCAGAGAGTATGCAGTGTGATAGAATTCTGTCCCGAAGCGAGCGGCAGAATTTTAGACGGAAAAATGGGTTGTGTTTCTATTGTGGTGATTCTACTCATGTTATATCAGCATGCTCTAAGCGCACTAAAAAGCTTGATAAATCTGTTTCCATTTGCACCTTACCGTCTAAGTTTATTCTATCTGTGACCCTGATTTGCTCTTTGTCATCTATTACCACGGACGCCTATGTCGACTCTGGCGCCGCTTTGAGTCTTATGGATTGGTCCTTTGCCAAACGCTGTGGGTATGATTTAGAGCCTTTGGAGACTCCTATTCCTCTGAAGGGGATTGACTCCACCCCATTGGCTAATAATAAACCACAATACTGGACACAAGTAACTATGCGTATTAATCCGGATCACCAGGAGATTGTTCGCTTTCTGGTGCTGTATAATCTACATGATGATTTGGTGCTAGGATTGCCTTGGCTGCAATCTCACAACCCAGTCCTCGACTGGAGAGCTATGTCTGTGTTGAGCTGGGGATGTAAGGGGGCTCATGGGGATGTACCTGTGGTTTCCATTTCATCATCTATTCCCTCTGAAATTCCTGAGTTCCTGTCTGACTATCGTGACGTCTTTGAAGAATCCAAGCTTGGTTCGTTACCTCCGCACCGAGAGTGCGATTGTGCCATAGATTTAATCCCGGGTAGTAAATACCCAAAGGGTCGTTTATTTAATCTGTCTGTGCCTGAACATGCTGCTATGCGAGAATATATAAAGGAGTCCTTGGAAAAGGGACATATTCGTCCATCGTCATCTCCCTTAGGAGCCGGTTTTTTCTTTGTGTCAAAAAAAGACGGCTCTTTGAGACCATGTATTGATTATCGGCTTTTGAATAAAATCACTGTTAAATATCAATACCCATTGCCGTTGCTGACTGATTTGTTTGCTCGCATAAAGGGGGCCAAGTGGTTCTCTAAGATTGACCTTCGTGGGGCGTATAATTTGGTGCGAATTAGGCAGGGGGATGAGTGGAAAACCGCATTTAATACGCCTGAGGGCCACTTTGAGTATTTAGTGATGCCTTTTGGTCTTTCAAATGCTCCGTCAGTTTTCCAGTCCTTTATGCATGATATTTTTCGCGATTATTTGGATAAATTTATGATTGTGTATCTGGATGATATTCTGATTTTTTCGGATGACTGGGACTCTCATGTCCAGCAAGTCAGGAGGGTTTTTCAGGTTTTGCGGTCTAATTCTTTGTGTGTGAAGGGTTCTAAGTGTGTTTTTGGGGTACAGAGGATTTCCTTTTTGGGATATATTTTTTCTCCCTCTTCCATTGAAATGGATCCTGTCAAGGTTCAAGCTATTTGTGATTGGACGCAGCCCTCTTCTCTTAAGAGTCTTCAGAAATTTTTGGGCTTTGCTAACTTTTATCGTCGATTTATTGCTGGTTTTTCGGATATTGCTAAGCCATTGACCGATTTGACTAAGAAGGGTGCTGATGTTGCTGATTGGTCCCCTGATGCTGTGGAGGCCTTTCGGGAGCTTAAGCGCCGTTTTTCCTCTGCCCCTGTGTTGCGTCAGCCTGATGTTGCTCTACCTTTTCAGGTTGAGGTCGACGCTTCTGAGATCGGAGCTGGGGCAGTGTTGTCGCAGAAAAGTTCTGACTGCTCCGTGATGAGGCCTTGTGCCTTCTTTTCCCGTAAATTTTCGCCCGCTGAGCGGAATTATGATGTTGGGAATCGGGAGCTTTTGGCCATGAAGTGGGCTTTTGAGGAGTGGCGCCATTGGCTTGAGGGGGCCAGACATCAGGTGGTGGTATTGACTGACCACAAAAATTTGATTTATCTTGAGACCGCCAGGCGCCTGAATCCTAGACAGGCGCGCTGGTCATTATTTTTCTCTCGGTTTAATTTTGTGGTGTAATACCTACCGGGTTCTAAGAATGTTAAGGCGGATGCCCTTTCTAGGAGTTTTGAGCCTGACTCGCCTGGTAACTCTGAGCCCACAGGTATCCTTAAGGATGGAGTGGTATTGTCAGCCGTTTCTCCAGACCTGCGGCGGGCCTTGCAGGAGTTTCAGGCGGATAGACCGGATCGTTGCCCACCTGATAAATTGTTTGTTCCTGATGATTGGACCAGTAGAGTCATCTCTGAGGTTCATTCTTCTGCGTTGGCAGGTCATCCTGGCATTTTTGGTACCAGGGATTTGGTGGCAAGGTCCTTCTGGTGGCCTTCCCTGTCACGAGATGTGCGAGGCTTTGTGCAGTCTTGTGACGTTTGTGCTCGGGCCAAGCCTTGTTGTTCTCGGGCTAGTGGATTATTGTTGCCCTTGCCTATTCCTAAGAGGCCTTGGACGCACATCTCGATGGATTTTATTTCAGATCTGCCTGTTTCTCAGAAGATGTCTGTCATCTGGGTGGTGTGTGACCGTTTCTCTAAGATGGTCCATTTGGTTCCTCTGCCCAAGTTGCCTTCTTCTTCCGAGTTGGTTCCTCTGTTTTTTCAAAATGTTGTTCGTTTGCATGGTATTCCTGAGAATATCATTTCTGACAGAGGGACCCAATTCGTGTCTAGATTTTGGCGGGCATTCTGTGCTAGGATGGGCATAGATTTATCTTTTTCGTCCGCTTTCCATCCTCAGACGAATGGCCAGACCGAGCGGACTAATCAGACCCTGGAGACATATCTGAGGTGTTTTGTGTCTGCTGACCAGGATGATTGGGTTGCTTTTTTGCCATTGGCGGAGTTCGCTCTCAATAATCGGGCCAGCTCTGCCACTTTGGTGTCCCCGTTTTTCTGTAATTCGGGGTTTCATCCTCGATTTTCCTCTGGTCAGGTGGAATCTTCGGATTGTCCTGGAGTGGATGCTGTGGTGGAGAGATTGCATCAGATCTGGGGGCAGGTGGTGGACAATTTGAGGTTGTCCCAGGAGAAGACTCAGCTTTTTGCCAACCGCCACCGTCGTGTTGGTCCTCGGCTTTGTGTTGGGGATTTGGTGTGGTTGTCTTCTCGTTTTGTCCCTATGAGGGTCTCTTCTCCTAAGTTTAAGCCTCGGTTCATCGGCCCGTATAAGATATTGGAGATTCTTAACCCTGTTTCCTTCCGTTTGGACCTCCCTGCATCCTTTTCTATTCATAACGTTTTTCATCGGTCATTATTGCGCAGGTATGAGGTACCGGTTGTGCCTTCCGTTGAGCCTCCTGCTCCGGTGTTGGTTGAGGGTGAGTTGGAGTACGTTGTGGAGAAAATCTTAGACTCCCGTGTTTCCAGACGGAGACTCCAGTATCTGGTCAAGTGGAAGGGATACGGCCAGGAGGATAATTCTTGGGTGAATGCATCTGATGTTCATGCCTCTGATCTGGTTCGTGCCTTTCATAGGGCCCATCCTGATCGCCCTGGTGGTTCTGGTGAGGGTTCGGTGCCCCCTCCTTGAGGGGGGGGTACTGTTGTGAATTTGGATTCTGGGCTCCCCCGGTGGCTACTGGTGGAATTGAACTGGTGTCTTCATCTTCTCTGTTCACCTGTTCCCATCAAGATGTGGGAGTCGCTATATAACCTTGCTTCTCTGTTAGTTGCTTGCCGGTCAACAATGTTACCAGAAGCCTCTCTGTGCTTGTTCCTGCTCCTAGACAACTACTAGATAAGTTGGACTCTTGTCCATGTTTGTTTTTGCATTTTTGTTCCAGTTCACAGCTGTAGTTTCGTTACTGTGTCTGGAAAGCTCTTGTGAACAGGAATTGCCACTCTGGTGTTATGAGTTAATGCCAGAGTCCTAAAGTAATTTCTGGATGGTGTTTTGATAGGGTTTTCAGCTGACCATGAAAGTGTCCTTTCTGTCTTCTGCTATGTAGTAAGTGGACCTCAAATTTGCTAAACCTATTTTCATACTACGTTTGTTATTTCATCTTAATTCACCGCCAATATATGTGGGGGGCCTCTGTCTCCTTTCGGGGTATTTCTCTAGAGGTGAGCTAGGACTAATATTTTCCTCTGCTAGCATTATTTAGTCCTCCGGCTGGTGCTGGGCATCTAGAATCAACGTAGGCATGCTACCCGGCCACTGCTAGTTGTGCGTTAGGTTTAGTTCATGGTCAGCTCAGTTCCCATCTTCCAAGAGCTAGTTCCTATATATGCTGATGCTATGTTCTCTTGCCATTGAGATCATGACAGTTTCCTCTCCCAAATTTAAACCTCGTTTTATTGGTCCTTACAAGATATTGGAAATCCTTAATCCTGTATCCTTTCGTCTGGATCTTCCTGTGTCGTTTGCTATCCACAACGTGTTTCATAGGTCCTTGTTGCGGCAGTACGTTGTGCCTGTAGTTCCTTCTGCTGAGCCTCCTGCTCCGGTGTTGGTTGAGGGCGAGTTGGAGTACGTGGTGGAGAAGATCTTGGATTCTCGTCTCTCCAGGCGGAGGCTTCAGTACCTGGTCAAGTGGAAGGGCTATGGTCAGGAAGATAATTCCTGGGTGGTCGCCTCTGATGTTCATGCGGCCGATTTAGTTCGTGCCTTTCACGCCGCTCATCCTGATCGCCCTGGTGGTCGTGGTGAGGGTTCGGTGACCCCTCACTAAGGGGGGGGTACTGTTGTGAATTGCGTTTTGCTCCCTCTAGTGGTCATTAGTGATTTGACACTGGAGCTTCTGTCTTCTCCTATTTGCTCACCTGGGCCGTAGGGTTCAGGGGCGTTGCTATATAAGCTCTCTGGACCTTCAGTTCTATGCCTGGCATCGTTGAATTCAGAGCTAATCTGTTGTGCTCTTGTCCTTTGATCCTGGTTCCTGTATTTCAAAGCTAAGTCTGCTTCCTTGCTTTTTGCTTTGGTTTTGTTCTGTATTTTTGTCCAGCTTGTTCCAATCTGTATCCTGACCTTTGCTGGAAGCTCTAGGGGGCTGGTGTTCTCCTCCCGGACCGTTAGACGGTTCGGGGGTTCTTGAATCTCCAGCGTGGATTTTTATAGGGTTTTTGTTGACCAGATAAGTATCTTGCTTTATTCTGCTATTAGTAAGCTGGCCTCTCTTTGCTGAACCTGGTTCATTTCTGTGTTTGTCATTTCCTCTTACCTCACCGTTATTATTTGTGGGGGGCTTGTATCTTGCTTTGGGGTACCTTTCTCTGGAGGCAAGAGAGGTCTTTGTTTTCTTCTCCTAGGGGTAGTTAGATTCTCCGGCTGGCGCGTGTCATCTAGCGATCACCGTAGGCATGATCCCCGGCTACTTCTAGTGTTGGCGTTAGGATTAGCTATTTGGTCAACCCAGTTACCACAGCCCTATGAGCTGGATTTTTGTATCTCGCAGACTTACACGTTCCTCTGAGACCCTGTCCACTGGGGTCATAACAGCCCTGTGCCAGTGACATCGCCAACGAGTATGCCCCCCACCTGATGAAGGAACCTGCACTTTCATCTGCACCTTCCTCTTTGTCCCCGTGTAAGGTGGTATAGTATGCGGGAAGGGGAATCTGACTTTCAGCAGGGTCAGATTCTGGCTGTGTAGAGTGCAAGGGGAATGTAGTGGTCTGGGTCAATGTACCAGCAGACTCATCTAGCAGTGGCTGGGCAATGGGCAGGATGAGGAGGAAACACAGTTAGTAGGCCCAAATAATAAAGTAGGCTAAATGCAGTTCAAAATTGGTAACATGACTAAACTGGCGGCATTGCTTTGTTCAGTGGAGGACAACTGTAATGAGAGGCTGACACAGTGAGTAGGCCCAAATAAGTAACTAGGCTAAATGCAGGTCAAAATTGGTAACAAGACTAACCAGGCGGCATTGCTTTGTTCAGTGGAGGACAACTGTAATGAGTGGCAGACACAGTTAGTAGGCCCAAATAATAAAGTGGGCCAAATGAAGTTCAAAATTGGTAACAGGAGTAAACAGGTGGCACTGCTTTGTTCAGTGGAGGAGAACACCAAGGAGCAGCAGACACCGTGGCAGAAATCTGTAGTAGGGCCCAACCAAACAAGTAGGCCAAATGCATTTTCATATTCTAAATATAGGCCGAAAGCCTGAAGTTTGAAGGTCAGCTTTGTTCAGTGGAGGAGAACACCAAGGAGCGGCAGACACCGTTATTAGGCCCAACCAAACAAGTAGGCCAAATGCAGTTTAATATCTGATATATGCTGGAAATTGAAGCTCATCTTTATTCAGTGGAGGAGAAAAGCAAGCAGCGGCAGACACCGATAGTAGGGCCCAACCAAACTAGTAGGCCAAATGCATTTTCATATTCTAAATATAGGCCGAAAGCCTGAAGATTGAAGCTCAGCTTTGTTCAGTGGAGGAGAACACCAAGGAGCAGCAGACACCGTTATTAGGCCCAACCAAACAAGTAGGCCAAATGCATTTTCATATTCTAAATATAGGCTTTGTTCAGTGGAGGACAGCTGTATTGAGTGGCGCAGACAGACACAGGTAGTAGGCCTAAAATAAAAAAGTAGGCTCAATGCAGTTTAAAATAGGTTACAGGGGTACACAGGCAGCATTGGTTTGGTCAGCGGAGGACAACTGCAAGGAGTGGCGCAGACTTACTAGGCCTAAAATAAAAAAGTGGGCTCAATGCAGTTTAAAATGGGTTACAGGGGTACACAGGCAGCAATGGTTTGGTTAGCGGAGGACGATTGCAAGGAGTGGCACAGACTTACTAGGCCTAAAACAAAAAAAGTAGGCTCAATGCAGTTTAAAATGGGTTACAGGGGTACACATGCAGCATTGGTTTGGTCAGCGGAGGATGATTGCAAGGAGTGGAACGGACAGACTTACTAGGCCTAAAATAAAAAAGTAGGCTCAATGCAGTTTAAAATAGGTTACAGGGGTACACAGGCAGCATTGGTTTGGTCAGCGGAGGACGATTGCAAGGAGTGGCGCAGACTTACTAGGCCTAAAATAAAAAAGTAGGCTCAATGCAGTTTAAAATGGGTTACAGGGGTACACAGGCAGCATTGGTTTGGTCAGCAGAGGATGATTGCAAGGAGTGGCACAGACAGACTTACTAGGCCTAAAATAAAAAAGTAGGCTCAATGCAGTTTAAAACAGGTCACAGGGGTACACTGGCAGCATTGGTTTGGTCAGCGGAGGACAATTGCAAGGAGTGGCGCAGACTTACTAGGCCTAAAATAAAAAAGTAGGCTCAATGCAGTTTAAAATGGGTTAGAGGGGTACACAGGCAGCATTGGTTTGGTCAGCGGAGGACGATTGCAAGGAGTGGCGCAGACTTACTAGGCCTAAAATAAAAAAGTAGGCTCTATGCAGTTTAAAATGGGTTACAGGGGTACAC
Source organism: Ranitomeya variabilis (assembly GCF_051348905.1). Classification (NCBI taxonomy): domain Eukaryota; kingdom Metazoa; phylum Chordata; class Amphibia; order Anura; family Dendrobatidae; genus Ranitomeya; species Ranitomeya variabilis. The sequence goes on from NC_135233.1 coordinate 97,021,084, forward strand.
AGGCAGCATTGGTTTGGTCAGCGGAGGACGATTGCAAGGAGTGGCACAGACAGACTTACTAGGCCTAAAATAAAAAAGTAGGCTCAATGCAGTTTAAAATGGGTTACAGGGGTACACAGGCAGCATTGGTATGGTCAGCGGAGGATGATTGCAAGGAGTGGCGCAGACAGACCTACTAGGCCTAAAATAAAAAAGTAGGCTCAATGCAGTTTAAAATATGTTACAGGGGTACACAGGCAGCATTGGTTTGGTCAGCGAAGGAGGATTGCAAGGAGTGGCGCAGACTTACTAGGCCTAAAATAAAAAAGTAGGCTCAATGCAGTTTAAAATGGGTTACAGGGGTACACAGGCAGCATTGGTTTGGTCAGCGGAGGACGATTGCAAGGAGTGGCGCAGACTTACTAGGCCTAAAATAAAAAAGTAGGCTCTATGCAGTTTAAAATGGGTTACAGGGGTACACATGCAGCATTGGTTTGGTCAGCGGAGGACGATTGCAAGGAGTGGCGCAGACTTACTAGGCCTAAAATAAAAAAGTAGGCGCTATGCAGTTTAAAATGGGTTACAGAGGTACACAGGCAGCATTGGTTTGGTGAGTGGAGGACGATTGCAAGGAGTGGCACAGACAGACTTAATAGGCCTAAAATAAAAAAGTAGGCTCATGCAGTTTAAAATGGGTTACAGGGGTACACAGGCAGCATTGGTTTGGTCAGCGGAGGACGATTGCAAGGAGTGGCGCAGACTTACTAGGCCTAAAATGAAAAAAGTAGGCTCTATGCTGTTCTAAACTGGTAACAGGAGTAAACTGGCGGCACTGCTTTGCTCGGTGGAGGATAATTGGAAGAAGTGGCTGACACAGTAAGTTGGCCAAAATAGTAAAGTGGGCTAAAATGTCTGCTAAAAAATGTTCCTAAATAAACGGGTGGCAAAGCTAGGTACAGGGGTGGGTTCCTCTGCTGAGTAGCAGACAGTGGTAGTTCACGCACAGTATTCACAGGTCTAAATGGAGGGCAGGGCACCTGTATATTTTTACTATCATCTATCATTTCAACAACTTTGTATTGGCAGTGCCATTGAAGGATTTAACAGCACAGACTAAACAGTGGTGGAGCAGTGAGAGGTAAGATTTGCAAGTGGTAGAGCACTGTTTGAGCTGGGGGGAACACTCTCACGTGGGCAGCGGTACTGGCCCAGGACCCCTCATATTACGATGGTGTTTCTGACGTTGGGTGTGCACCACCACCGCCAGAGACACTTCATTGTACTATGAGGGACCCTGTGCCAGTGCCGTCGGCCAAAAGTGGGCACACCCACCTGTGCAGGCAAACGGCACTCGCAAGGGTGCTTGCGCCAAGTGGTGACCACGGCACTGTGGGGGGAGTCAGCCCATTTAGGGAGGCGTAAAAATGGCCTATGGTGGACATTCAGCAGCTGCAAATGGAGGAATTGGAGCAGTCAGTAAGAGGAGTCCAAAAGCAAGACCTTTTTACTGGAAAGCTATGTGTCAGCAGGGGAAGGTGGGGCAAAATAATTAGAAATCCATGATTGGTTCATTTTAATGAAGGTTAGATCATCAACATTTTGGGTAGCCAGAAGAGTCCTTGTTTCGGTCAGTATTGAACCAGCAGGACTGAATACTCTTTTTGATAGCACACTAGCAGCTGGGCAAGCGAGCTCCTGTAATGCATATTCTGCCAATTCAGGCCAGGTGTCTATTTTAGATGTCCAGTAATCAAAGGGGAATGACGTGTGAGGGAGAACATCGATAAGGGAGGAAAAATAGTTCGTAACCATACTGGACAAATGTTGTCTCCTGTCACTTTGAATTGATGCAGCAGTACCTGTCGTGTCTGCGGTCATTGCGAAATCACTCCACAACCTGGTCATAAAACCCCTCTGTCCAACACCACTTCTGATTTGTGCACCTCTAACACCTCTGCCATGTTGCCCCCTGCAGCTTGTGTGAGAACCATCATCGCCGCTGTGTGCTGGGAATGCCTGAACCAAACGGTCTACGAGAGTTGCATGTTTGGTAGCCAATATTTGCTCAAGGTTCTCATGTGGCATGATATTTTGCAATTTCCCTTTAGAGTGTGGATCCAGGAGGCAGGCCAACCAGTAATCGTCATCGGTCATCATTTTGATAATGCGGGGGTCCGTTTTTAGGATACGCAAGGCATAATCAACCATGTGGGCCAATGTTCCAGGTGTCAAATCACTGCTTGTGCTGGGTTGAGGAGCACTTTCTGGCAAATCAACATCACTTGTTTCCCGCAAAAACCCTGTACCTGACCTTGCAACACCACCAGTTTCTATTGCCCCCTGAGAAGCTTCCTCCTCCCATAAATATTCATCCCCATCATCCTCCTCCTCTTTGTCCGCCACCTCGTCCAGGAGAGCTCCCTGAGTAGACAATGGCTGACTGTCATCAAGGCTTCCCTCCTCCTCGGCTGCAGATGCCTGCTCCTTAATGTGCAACAAACTTTGCATCAGCAGACGCATTAGTGGGATGCTCATGCTTAGGATGGCGTCGTCTGCACTTACCAGCTGTGTGTATTCCTCAAAACACTGAAGGACTTGACAGAGGTCTTGTAGCTTCGACCACTGCACACCTGACAACTCCATGTCTGCCATCCAACTGCCTGCCCATGTATGTGTATCCTCCCACAAAAACATTACAGTACGCCTCTGTTCGCACAGCCTCTGAAGCATGTGCAGTGTGGAGTTCCACCTTGTTGCAACATCGATTATTAGGCAGTGCTGGGGAAGCTTCAACGATCGCTGATGGTTCTGCATACGGCTGGAGTGTACGGGCGACCGGCGGATGTGCGAGCAAAGTCTTCGCACCTTCAGGAGCAGGGCTGGTAACCCCGGATAACTTTTCAGGAAGCACTGCACAACCAGGTTCAAGGTGTGAGCCAGGCAAGGTATGTGTTTCAGTTCTGAAAGGGCTATGGCAGCCATAAAATTCCTTCCGTTATCACTGACTACCTTGCCTGCCTCAAGATGTACACTGCCCAGCCATGAATGAGTTTCTTGCTGCAAGAACTCAGCCAGAACTTCCGCGGTGTGTCTGTTGTCGCCCAAACACATCATTTCCAACACAGCCTGCTGACGCTTACCACTTGCTGTTCCATAATGGGACACCTCGTGTGCAACACTGGCAGCTGCAGATGGAGTGGTAGGGTGACTGCGCTCTGTGGACGAGCTTTCGCTTTCGGAGGAGGAGGAGGAGGGGTGTCGATCGCCTACTGCCAACTGTTTCCTAGACCGTGGGCTAGGCAGAACTGTCCCACTATGGCTGTCCCCTGTGGACCCTGCATCCACCACATTAACCCAGTGCGCCGTGATGGACACGTAACGTCCCTGGCCATGCCTACTGGTCCATGCATCTGTTGTGAGGTGCACCTTTCTACTGACTGATTGCCTGAGTGCATGGACAATGCGGTCTTTGACATGCTGGTGGAGGGCTGGGATGGCTTTTCTCGCAAAGAAGTGTCGACTGGGTAGGTCATAGTGTGGTACTGCGTAGGCCATCAGGGCTTTGAAAGCTTCGCTTTCAACCAACCGGTAGGGCATCATCTCTAACGAGATTAGTCTAGCAATGTGGGCGTTCAAACCCTGTGTACGCGGATGTGAGGATGAGTACTTCCTTTTCCTAATGAGAGTCTCTTGTAGGGTGAGCTGGACTGGAGAGCTGCATATGGTGGAACAAGCAGTGGTGGTGGTGGTGGTGGACATGGCGGATTGAGAGAGGGTTGGTGATGGTATTCTTGATGTTGACCTACATACAGTGTTTCCTACCAAAACCTTGTGATTCCCTGACTGCTTTGGCCTTGCGACGATACCTCCGCATTTGCTGAAGGTGGTGTCCTAAATGGTGGGCTTACAGTGAGGGAAGCAATGTAGCTTTGCTGCTGACTACCTTCATTCTAAGCGGGTGCACCAATGTCACAGGACTAGTGTTGAGCGATACCGTCCGATACTTGAAAGTATCGGTATCGGAAAGTATCGGCCGATACCGGCAAAGTATCGGATCCAATCCGATACCGATACCCGATACCAATACAAGTCAATGGGACTCAAGTATCGGACGGTATCCTTGATGGTTCCCAGGGTCTGAAGGAGAGGAAACTCTCCTTCAGGCCCTGGGATCCATATTAATGTGTAAAAGAAAGAATTAAAATAAAAAATATTGCTATACTCACCTCTCCGACGCAGCCTGGACCTCAGCGAGGGAACCGGCAGCGTTGTTTGCTTAAAATTCGCGCGTTTACTTCCTTACTTGAAGTCCCGGCTTGTGATTGGTCACGTGCCGCCCATGTGGCCGCGACGCGACCAATCACAGCAAGCCGTGACGTAATTTTAGGTCCTTCAGGCTTTTAAAATTACGTTCACGGCTAGCTGTGATTGGTCGCGTCGCGGCCACATGGGCGACGCGACCAATCACAAGCCGGGACGTCACGGGAGGCAGGACAAGCGCGCATTTTAAAATGCGCGCGTGTCCAGCCTCCCGTGACGTCACGGCTTGTGATTGGTTGCGTCGCCCATGTGACCGCGACGCGACCAATCACAAGCCAGAACGTAATTTTAAAATCCTGAAGGACCTAAAATTACGTCACGGCTTGCTGTGATTGGTCGCGTCGCGGCCACATGGGCGGCACGCGACCAATCACAAGCCGGGACTTCAAGTAAGGAAGTAAACGCGCGAATTTTAAGCAAACAATGCTGCCGGTTCCCTCGCTGAGGTCCAGGCTGCGTCGGAGAGGTGAGTATAGCAATATATTTTATTTTAATTCTCTCTTTTACACATTATTACATTAATGTTGTTTCGATACCGATACCCGATACCACAAAAATATCGGATCTCGGTATCGGAATTCCGATACCCGCAAGTATCGGCTGATACCCGATACTTGCGGTATCGGAATGCTCAACACTACACAGGACGCTTGGTAGTTAGTCCAGGCTTGCAAGTGCATGCTGGTTAAATGTCTACGCATGCACGTTGTATTTAAATTTTTGACATTCTGCCCTCTGCTAAAGGTCTTTGAGCATTTCCTACAGATAACTTTGCACTGATCATTCGGATCTTGGTTAAAAAATTGCCACACTACACTCTTCCTACTATCGAATACCTTTTCAGGCATTGCACGCTGTGCTACTTTCACAGGGTGGCCACGCTGTCCTAAAACTGGTTTTGTTATTGACACACGTTTTTGGCCTGATACGGGCCTGCCAGATGAAAGCTGTTGCGATGTAGATGCCTGCTGCGGATCATCCTCCTCCGCTTCTGAGCTACTGCCAGCGGCACCCTGTTCCCCCAATGGCTGCCAATCTGGGTCAACAACTGGGTCATCTATCACCTCATCTTCAATGTCCTGTGTACCTTCCTCTGTGTCACAGTGTAAGGTGCTATAGCGTTCGGGATGGGGCACCATAGTCTCATCAGGGTCAGATTCTGGCTCAGTACACTGCGAGGGCAATGTAGTGATCTGAGTCAATGGAACAGCATAATAATCTAGCTGTGGCTGTGCATCTGTGCACTTCACGTCCAATTCATCTTGTAATGGGCTGTTAACAATTTCCCTTTCTAACCCAGGCACGGTATGTGTAAAGAGCTCCATGGAGTAAACTGTAGTGTCGCCTGCCGCATCCTTCAATTTTGGTTTGGGTGAAGGACACAAGGAAGCGATTTGTTCCTGCCCGGGAGCACACACTGACGACTCGCTGCTTTTAAATTTGGAACTTTCGGAAGAGGAGGTGAAAGAGCTAGAGGCTGAGTCAGCAAGGAAAGCCAAAACTTTTTCCTGCTGCTCCAGCTTTAAAAGCGGTTTTCCTACTCCAAGATAAGGGAGCCTTTGAGGCCTTGTATAGCCAGACGATGACGCTGGCTCAACAACTCGAGCCTTAGGTGCTATTTTGCTTTTCCCACTACCACCAGATGCTCCACCACCACCACCATCATTACCAGCTGGCAATGACCGCCCACGGCCTCTTCCACCAGACTTCCTCATTTTTGGGAAAATGTAACCAAAGTAACAACCATTATATGGTACTGTAAAATAATGTGGAAGGTGTATATTAACTTGTTGAATTTAAATCTCCCTTTTTTGTGTGGGAGACTGCTGCAAAAAAAAAAAAAACAGGCCCACTGTATTACACTACACAGTATAAGTGGCTGAAATTGGCAGTCAGATATACGCCAAACAGAACGGACGCAGATGCACTTAGTGGCAATATAAATTTCCCTTTTTATGTGTGGGAGACTGCTGGAAAAATCAGGCCCACTGTATTACACTACATAGTTTCAGTGGCAGAAAGTGGCTGGAAGATATATAAAAAAAGAAGAACTGCCCCAGATGCACTTAGTGGCAATGTAAATCTCCCTTTTTATGTGTGGGAGACTGCTGGAAAAATCAGGCCCACTGTATTACACTACACAGTTTCAGTGGCAGAAAGTTCCTGGAAGATATATAAAAAAAGAGAACTGCTGCAGATGCACTTAGTGGCAATATAAATCTCCCTTTTTATGTGTGGGAGACTGCTGGAAAAATCAGGCCCACTGTATTTCACTACACAGTTTTAGTAGCAGAAAATGGCTGGAAGATATATAAAAAAAAAGGGACTGTACTACAATAACAATATCCCTACAATTTTCTCAGGAAAAATATGGCAGCCAGCAATACAAAGGACTGCTGCACACAAAAGTGTGGACAAATAAACAATAGAACTGTGCAGAAAGGAGCAACAGGACTTTTGCTTTTAAAAAAGCAGTTGGTTTGCACAGCGGCATACAAACAGCAATGCAGCTATCAGGGAGCCTTATAAGCTACAGACCTGTTGCACAGAAATCTAGCCTCCACTGTCCCTGCAAAGAAAAGCTGGTGTTGGACAGTGGAAATCGCTACAGCACAAGCGGTTTGGGGGTTAATATTTCCTCCCTAACAATATCCCTGCTTCTGACGAAGCTGCAGCAACCTCTCCCTATGCTCAGATCAGCAGCAGTAAGATGGCGGTCGGCGGGAACGCCCCTTTATAGCCCCTGTGACGCCGCAGAAAGCAAGCCAATCACTGTCATGCCCTTCTCTAAGATGGTGGGGACCGAGACCTATGTCATCACGCTGCCCACAGTCTGTGTCCACCTTCATTGGTTGAGAAATGGCGCTGAAAGCGTCATACGAAACGCGCCTTTGGTGCGAAGATCGCCGACAGCATGGCCGATCCCACGCTGGGATCGGGTCGGGTTTCACGAAACCCGACTTTGCCGAAAGTCGGCGATTTTTGAAAATGTCCGATCCGTTTCGCTCAGCCCTACGCACACCATCTTCTTCATATATATATATATATATATATACACTCACCGGCCACTTTATTAGGTACACCATGCTAGTAACGGGTTGGACCCCCTTTTGCCTTCAGAACTGCCTCAATTCTTCGTGGCATAGATTCAACAAGGTGCTGGAAGCATTCCTCAGAGATTTTGGTCCATATTGACATGATGGCATCACACAGTTGCCGCAGATTTGTCGGCTGCACATCCCAAAGATGCTCCATACAAGGCAGGATGGATCCATGCTTTCATGTTGTTTACGCCAAATTCTGACCCTACCATCCGAATGTTGCAGCAGAAATCGAGACTCATCAGACCAAGCAACGTTTTTCCAATCTTCTACTGTCCAATTTCGATGAGCTTGTACAAATTGTAGCCTCAGTTTCCTGTTCTTAGCTGAAAGGAGTGGTACCCGGTGTGGTCTTCTGCTGCTGTAGCCCATCTGCCTCAAAGTTCGACGCACTGTGCATTCAGAGATGCTCTTAGGCCTACCTTGGTTGTAACGGGTGGCGATTTGAGTCACTGTTGCCTTTCTATCAGCTCGAACCAGTCTGCCCATTCTCCTCTGACCTCTGGCATCAACAAGGCATTTCCGCCCACAGAACTGCCGCTCACTGGATTTTTTTTATTTTTCGGACCATTCTCTGTAAACCCTAGAGATGGTTGTGCGTGAAAATCCCAGTAGATCAGCAGTTTCTGAAATACTCAGACCAGCCCTTCTGGCACCAACAACCATGCCACGTTCAAAGGCACTCAAATCACCTTTCTTCCCCATACTGATGCTCGGTTTGAACTGCAGGAGATTGTCTTGACCATGTCTACATGCCTAAATGCACTGAGTTGCCGCCATGTGATTGGCTGATTAGAAATTAAGTGTTAACAAGAAGTTGGACAGGTGTACCTAATAAAGTGGCCGGTGAGTGTATATATATATATATAAGCTAAATACATTTATAGTTAATTACCTATGCACTGTAGTTATTATATATCTCCCTGACAAATTTCTATCTTTTCTATCTATCTATTCTATTCTGACTGTTGGGGCTGTGAATTTATTGTACGTGGCTGATAAAATGTTGGGTTTCCTTTGAGATGGGTGCATAAAAAATCAGACAGGACACGCATGGTTTATGTGTCATGCTTTTTTTTTTACTTACACCCATTGACTTGAATTGACAAGCTCAGAAAAAAATGTATAACATTGGTCAGAGTGCAATGCGATATTTTCCCGCATTGCACGAGTCCGGTTTATACACAAGTGTGAGTGAACCCGAAAAGCGATCAAAGAGCTTTATTCTTTGGTTTAGCACAATAACATTTATATAGTTTTTTTTATATTTTGCTGCCTTTACACATTAAAAACTATTTTATAGGAAAAAATTTGTTTTTGTATTGCCATATTCTTTTTATTTTTTAAGTGAAGTAGCTGAGTGATGTCGTTTTTTTGCAGGACAAGATGATGTTTTCAGGGTTGACATTTTTATTTACATATGACTTTTTGATCATATTTTATTCCACTTTTCGTTGTTCTGTATGATGAAGAACTTTTCCCATGTTCACTATTTATCTTACAGTGTTCACTGTACAAGTAAAATAGTATGACAGCTTTAAAAATCAGATCATTCTGGTCCCATTCTGGTCCCAGCAAAACCAAATATGTGCACTTTTTTGTTTATTATTATTATTATTATTATTATTATATAAATATGTGCACTTATTGGCATATTTTTTCATTATTTTTTTTTTTTATATTGTTATTTTTTTTTTTACTTCTTTTTTTACTCAGCTCCAATACAGGACTATAACTTTTGTTCACCTTATCACTGGTCTAATGCGCCACAATACTTATGCATTGTATTGTCTTAGAGCTGTCATTTATAATGTCTAACAAGCGACCATATTTGGCTGACCCGTTGGTTATTTTTTATCCTCCATCTCCGCTGCTGCTATGAAACCATTGGCTCCCCACGATCGCGTTGTGGGGGTGCCAATGGGCCAACCTTCTAATTACTGTGATCACTATTGATCATGTCATTAAGAAGATTAATCAGCCATGGGTGGTGCTGACACTGTCTCTGACTGTTGAAGCAGGAGCTCAGGTATCAGATAAGCCGAGCTCCTGGTGGTGATTGTGCAGGCAGAGCTCCTGTAATCACAATGATATACTGTTTCATCAATATACAGGAAGTACCTCTAAATTATGACGTACTAGCACATAATATTTTGTAAGGGCTTAAGTACAGTTTAAAAAGTAGACTAGCATATACCACCCAGTAATTACCAAAAGTATATGCTTTCAATATTTAGATACGTGTTCTATGAGAACATCCATTTCGTGTTAGGGTTGATCATTGTGCACAAGCAAGTGTTAACAGACCCTAATAAAAATAAACCACACTTTAGTAACACGGCTTATAATAAAAATTATAATGTAATCAAACAATATACAACATGTATTAGGTCAATTTCAGTTTATATTAAATCTAGCTTTATATAGTGTGCCCCTGTTTTCTGAATTACTTAGAGGAAGTACATTGCTTTTCTCATAAACCATTAATACAAACCATTTATTTGAAATATGTGATTTTTTTTGTGAATTTGCATTGTGTGTCATTAGTATCTGTGTGGAACAAGAGTTTCCCATTTTTACAGTTGTGGTTTGTCAGGGGAATGACAGCAAAATAGAAAAAAGGAGAAGTTTTCCATTTTAAAAATGCCATGTTTTCAGTATTTATGTTATCTGCGACCACACTGGAGGTGCAATATCCTTTCTGCAATAAACAGTATAATGCCAGATCTTCCTTCCTTCCTTGAAGAAATGCATGGGAGACTAGTTAGCCTGAGGGTCTGACACTGAAACTTCTTGTTTAGCTTATGAGACAAATAGCCTTGTGAGGCAATCATTCATTTGTAGAGGGGAACTGCAAAACCTAGAGGTACAAACATCTATCATCTGATATTACAAGAACAGGTGCTTAAAGAAAATCTAATTAGTGAAATTCTCATTTAGTGGATGGATATTTTCACTGTAAGCTTGGAGCCTAAACTACTTGTTCTTTTCTCATTGGAGAAGTAGCTGGAAATAAAGCAGAAAAAGACAATGCTCTTTTTGAATTTCTGGCTTTACTTTTCTAGACGTCTTATTGAACTTCTGCTAGATAATAGGCAATTTTACACAGTTCCTTAAACTTTCAATCTACGTGCTACTAATTATCGTGAAATAAATCTCCATCAGACCTACATGCCAGCCGTTTTGGGATGTGAACTACTCGTTCGACTTTCGCCTGCCTGTCAGTCAAATGGGGCTCAGCTGCAGCTCAGAATGAGAGGTATTAGACTCCCGCTAGGATGATTCTCCCAACCTTCCCTCTTCGAACATCACCTCCCAGCGATGCACCAAATTTGTACCTGTTAGACTAATCTGGTATTTTCTCTTGCTAATGTGAGTATTAAAGAAAAAGATAAAGTTGTTTTCTTTTAGGGGATATCTTCCAAGCAAGAAGATAAAAGAAAAGACATATTCAAATCTGAAAATTCATTGGGGAAGACTCTTACGTTGTATTGGAACTAAGAGCACTTGTCACAAAAATAGATAAAAAATAAACTATATAAAGATTGCAATAATGATCGGTGTAACCACGTTGCTTGCATACAATCTATTCTCACATACATTTAACTTAAGTAATGAGTCATCAGATTTATCAGAAAGTCTGAATCATTTCTTTACTGTTTTCAGCAGCACGTTTTTCTTTCGGGATTAGTAAAACCACAAACTGTAGACATATTGATCCTATCAAATGAGCTAAAAGAAATGGGTTATTAGGCCAACTAAACAGATCCCAGTGATATATGTGTTAAAAGAAGCCATTATTGGTATGTATATTCACTAATGAGATGAAAAAATGGTGAAATTAAATTAAACTCAACGTAACTGCTGTTCAATGGAAGATTTTTAAAGTTATTGTAAATGCTTGGTTATTTTTACTTGCATTAGGCTATAAAGTAAAAAGTACCATATAACTTGCATCGTTTTTATATGGGTTTTGTTTTTACACTTTTTCTTCATATTTTAAAGCATTTTTTAAAATGTATTTCTTTTTCTGCCTGAGCTTTCTGCTTGTGTTGTCTTTTCTTTCTTTTTTTTGTTTAATGTTTATTCTTAATGTCTTGCTATTAGAGATGGGTGAACCTGAACGGTAAAGATTGGGCTCCCGGATACCGATCAAGGACTTCTCATGGAAGTCCGTGTTAGGCTGGGATCACACATGCTAAACATACTGCCGAGTCTCACATGTTAATACGCGCCCTCACTTAGGAGCGGAGCGTGCGGCTGCATAGCAATACAAGGACCCATTTGAAGTGACTTTGAGGGTCTATATGATAGAAAATACTCAACAGTGACACCATTCTAAAAACTACACCCTTCAAGGTGCTCAAAACCACATTTAAGAAGTTTATTAACTTTGCAGGTGCTTCACAGGAATTTTTGGAATGTGGAAAAAAATGAACATTTAATTTTTTTCACTAAAAAATTAATTTAGATTCTAATTTTTTTATTTTCACAAGGCTATCAGGAGAAATTGAACCCCAAAATTTGTTGCGCAATGTGTCATGGGCATGCCGATACCCATATGTGGGGGCAAACGACTGTTTGGGTGTATGGCAGAGCTCCGAAGTGAAGGAGCGCCATTTGACATTTTGAATGCAAAATCTGCTGTAACAATTAGCGGATGCCATGTCACATTTGGAGAGCTACTGATGTGCCAAAACAGTGACAATTACCAACATGTGAAAAAATTTTGGAAAATAATCCCAACAGGGAACTTATCTAGATGTATGGTGAGCACCTTGAACCCTCAGGTTCTTCACAGAAGTTTATAACATTGAGCCATGAAAACAAAAAAAAAAATCAAATTTTCCCAACAAAAATGTTTTTTAGCCCCAAATTCTGCATTTTCATCAGGGTAACATGAGAAATTGCACCATTCAATTTGTTGTGCAATTTCTCCTAAGTACTCCAATACTTCATAAGTTGGAGAAAACTACTGTTTGGGTGCATGGCAGAGCTTGGAAGGAAAGGAGCACCATTTGACTTTTTGATTGTAAAATTTCCTGGAATCTTTAGGAGACACCATGTCCGTTTGGATCGCCCCTGATGTGCCTAAACAGTGGAAACCCCCCCAAAGTGACCCCATTTTGGAAACTAAACCCCTCAAGGAATGTATATAGATGTGTGGTGAGCACCTTGAACCCACAGGTGCTTCACAGAAGAATATAATGTTGAGCAGTGAAAATAAAAAAAATCTCATTTTCCCCACAAAAATGTTATTTTAGTCCAATATTTTTTATTTTCACAAGGGTAACAGGATAAATTGGACCATACAATTTGTTGTGCAATTTCTCTTGAGTATGCCAACACCCCATAAGTGGAGGAATTCTACTTTTGAGGCACAGTGCAAAGCTCAGAAAGGAAGAAGCGCCATATTGGAGTTCAGATTGTGCTGTAATGGTTTTAGGGTGCCATGTCACATTGTCAGAGCTCTTGAGGAGCCAGAACAACAGAACCCCCCATATGTGAACACATTTTAAAATTGCCACTCCCCAATTAGTCATCTAATGATGCAGTGATCATATTGACACCATATGTGCCTTGTAGAATTTTATACCATTGAGCAGTGAAGAAAAATAATTGAATTTTTACCTGCAAAATCTTGTTTTAGCCCCAGAATTTACATTTTTCACAAGTGGGTAATTATGGCACCATAAGTTGTCCCACAATTCCTACTAAACGTGGCAGCACCCAATATGTGTTTGTACAGTACTGCTTAGCTATACTGAGAAAATCGGGAGGGACGCTATTTGCTTCCTGGGGCACAGATTTTCCTAGAATTTTTTGCAGACTCCACATACAAAACCCCTAAGTGCTAGTAGAGCAGAATCCCTCCCTCAAGTAAACACATTTTGAAAATTACACCCCTTTTATCTACAGGTGTAGGGACGATATTGACTCCATGGGTGTTTTCCAGAAATGAGCAGCATTGAATGTTGCTGAGTGAAAATTTCAAACTACTGATGTAGCAACCAGTACACTGTAGTGATGAGTACCTTATAGTGACCTGTACGTTATGCACAGCTCTTGCTTGCGGAGATATACACTGATAAATTAGGCAAGCTGTCATCATCATTTAGAAATGCCAAACATGTAGATGCTATATGTGGTTTAAGTACACTGTGGGTCTCCAAAGGGAGGGGGGCATTTGGATTTGAGATTGCAGAATTTGCTGAATTTCTTTTGAGGGGCGAAGAGCCATTTAGCTTTTCCAGAGCCTTTGTGCTACCAGTAACATGAAAGCCCCTATATTTCCATGACAGACCTGAGTGGATGATAGACCTGAGTGGGGACTTGCTTTTCTTGTGGATTGAGTTAAAGCATTTGTTAGAAGCATTTTACATAACATTTAGGATCACATTTATCCTGCACTCTACGCTGAGCACAGGGTTTCCATCAAAATCTCTGAGTGACATGATTCAGATGAAACCCCCAAGTGATCCATTCACTATAATGAAGCAGCAATAAAGCATTGTTTTTGCACAATTTTTTATTTTTTTTTTTTTATAGTGTTCACTAAAGGGATTAACTACAAGGACAGTTTTATAGCTTGGATCGTTCCAGATGCGGCAATACTAAATATGTGTAAATTAACAGTTTATTGTTTTTTTTGTCATAAAAAAAAAGTTTATTAACCCCTTTACCCCCAAGGGTGGTTTGCACATTAATGACCGGGCCAATTTTTACAATTCTGACCACTGTCCATTTATGAGGTTATAACTCTGGAAAGCTTCAACAGATCTTAGCAATTCTGACACTGTTTTCTCATGACATATTGTACTTCATGATAGTGGTAAAATTTCTTCGATATAACTTGCGTTTATTTGTGAAAAAAACAGAAATTTGGTGAAAATTTTGAAAATTTCGCAATTTTCCAAATTTGAATTTTTATGCCCTTAAATCACAAAGATATGTCACACAAAATACTTAATAAGTAACATTTCCCACATGTCTACTTACATCAGCACAATTTTGGAACCAAAATTTTTTTTGTTAGGGAGTTATAAGGGTTAAAATTTGACCAGAAATTTCTCATTTTTACAACACCATTTTTTTTAGGGACCACATCTCATTTGAAGTCATTTTGAGGGGTCTATATGATAGAAAATACCCAAGTGTGACACCATTCTAAAAACTGCACCCCTCAAGGTGCTCAAAACCACATTCAAGAAGTTTATTAACCCTTCAGGTGTTTCACAGGAATTTTTGGAATGTTTAAATAAAAATGAACATTTAACTTTTTTTCCACACAAAATTTATTTCAGCTCCAATTTGTTTTATTTTACCAAGGGTAACAGGAGAAAATGGACCCAAAAAGTTGTTGCACAATTTGTCCTGAGTACGCTGATACCCCATATGTGGGGGTAAACCACTGTTTGTGCACATGGCAGAGCTCGGAAGGAAAGGAGCGCCATTTTACTTTTCAATGCAAAATTGACTGGAATTGAGATGGGACGCCATGTTGCGTTTGGAGAGCCCCTGATGTGACTAAACATTGAAACCCCCACAAGTGACAACATTTTGGAAAGTAGACCCCTTAAGGAACTTATCTAGATCTGTGGTGAGCACTTTGACCCAACAAGTGCTTCACAGAAGTTTATAATGCAGAGCCGTAAAAATAAAAAATCATATTTTTTCACAAAAATGTTTTTTCGCCCCCAATTTTTTATTTTCCCAAGGGCAAGAGAAGAAATTGGACCACAAAAGTTGTTGTTCAATTTGTTCTGAGTACACAGATACTGCATATGTGGGGGTAAATGACTGTTTGGGCGTAAGGCAGAGCTCGGAAGGGAAGGAGCGCTGTTTGACTTTTCACTGCAAAATTGACTGGAATTGAGATGGGACACCATGTCGCGTTTGGAGAGCCTCTGATGTGCCTAAATATTAAAACTCCCCACAAGTGACACCATTTTGGAAAGTAGACCCCCTAAGGAACTTATCTAGATGTGTTTTGAGAGCTTTGAACCCCCAAGTGTTTCACTACAGTTTATAACGCAGAGCCGTGAAAATAAAAATTCTTTTTTTTCACAAAAATGATGTTTTAACCCCCAGTTTTGTATTTTCACAAGGGTAACAGGATAAATTGGACCCCAAACATTGTTGTCCAATTTGTCCTGAGTACACTGATACCCCATATGTGGGGGGAACCACTGTTTGGGCGCATGGCAGAGCTCGGAAGGGAAGGAGCGCCATTTGGAATGCAGACTTAGATGGATTGGTCTGCAGGCATCACGTTGCATTTGCAGAGCCCCTGATGTACCCAAACAGTAGAAACCCCCATAAGTGACCCCATATTGGAAACTAGACCTCCCAAGGAACCTATCTAAATGTGTTGTGAGAACTTTGAACCTCCAAGTGTTTCACTACAGTTTACAATGCAGAGCCGTGAAAATAAAAAATCTTTTGTTCCCACAAAAATGATTTTTAGCCCCCCGAATTTTTATTTTCCCAAGGATAACAAGGGAACTTGGACCCCAAAAGTTGTTGTCCAATTTGTCCCGAGTACACTGATACCCCATATGTTGGGGTAAACCCCTGTTTGTGTGCACGGGAGAGCTCGGAAGTTAAGGAGCACAGTTTTACTTTTTCAACGCAGAATTGGAATTGAGATTGGACGCCATGTCGCGTTTGGAGAGCCCCTGATGTGCCTGAACAGTGGAAACTCCCCAATTCTACCTGAAACCCTAATCCAAACACACCCCTAACCCTAATCCCAACGGTAACCCTAACCACACCCCTAACCCTGACACACCCCTAACTCTAATCCCAACCCTAATCCCAACCATAAATGTAATCCAAACTTTAGCCCCAACCCTAACCCTAACTTTAGCCCCAACCCTAACCCTAACTTTAGCCCCAACCCTAACGCTAACTTTAGCCCCAACCCTAACGCTATCCCTAGCCCTAACCCTATCCCTAACTCTAGCCCTAACCCTAGCCCTAACCCTAGCCCTAGCCCTAGCCCTAACCCTAGCCTAACGGGAAAATGGAAATAAATACATTTTTTTAATTTTATTATTTTTCCCTAACTAAGGGGATGATGAAGGAGGGTTTGATTTACTTTTATAGCGTTTTTTATAGCGGATTTTTATGATTGGCAGCTGTCACACACTAAAAGACGCTTTTTATAGCAAAAAAGTTTTTGCATCTCCACATTTTGAGATCTATAATTTTTCCATATTTTGGTCCACAGAGTCATGTGAGGTCTTGTTTTTTGCGGGACAAGTTGACGTTTTTATTGGTAACATTTTCGGACACATGACAGTTTTTGATCGCTTTTTATTCCGATTTTTGTGAGGTAGAATGACCAAAAACCAGCTATTCATGAATTTCTTTTGGGGGAGGCGTTTATACCGTTCCACGTTTGGTAAAATTGATAAAGCAGTTTTATTCTTCGGGTCATTACGATTACAGCGATTTCTCATTTATATCTTTTTTTATGTTTTGGCGCTTATATACGATAAAAGCTCTTTTATAGAAAAAATAATTATTTTGGCATCGCTTTATTCTGAGGACTATAACTTTTTTATTTTTTTGCTTATGATGCTGTATGGTAGCTCGTTTTTTGCGGGACAAGATGACGTTTTCAGCCGTACCATGGTTATTTATATCCGTCTTTTTGGTCGCGTGTTATTCCACTTCTTGTTCGGCGGTATGATAATAAAGCAATGGTTTTTGCCTCGTTTTTTTTTCCTTCTTACGGTGTTCACTGAAGGGGTTAACTAGTGGGACAGTTTTGTAGGTTGGGTCGTTACGGACGCGGCAATACTAAATATGTGTACTTTTATTGTTTGTTTTTTTATTTAGATAAAGAAATGTATTTATGGGAATAATATATATTTTTTTTCTTTATTTAGGATTTTTATTTTTTTTTTTTTACACATGTGGAATTTTTTTTTTTTAACTTTTTTACTTTGTCCCAGGGGGGGCATCACAGATCGCTGATCTGACAGTTTGCACAGCACTCTGTCAGATCAGCGATCTGACTTCCAGCGCTGCAGGCTTACTAGCGCCTGCTCTGGACCCGGAAGTAGTCCCTGCAGGACCCGGATGCAGCCCCGCGGCCATTTTGGATCCATGGCCTGCAGGGATAGAAGGTAAGAGACACTCGGAGCAATGCAATCACATCGCGTTGCTCCGTGGGTCTCAGGGAAGCATGCAGGGAGCCCCCTCCCTGCGCGATGCTTCCCTATACCGCCGGACCACTGCGATCATGTTTGATCGCAGTGTTCCGGGGGTTATTGTGCCGGGGGCGGTCCGTGACCACTCCTGGCACATAGTGCCGGATGTCAGCTGCGATAGTCAGCTGACACCCGGCCGCGATCGGCCGCACTCCCCCCATGAGTGCGGCCGATCGCTATGACGTACTATCCCGTCGAGTGTCAGATAGGCCCAGGTCACCTCGACGGGATAGTACGTCTAAGGTCAGAGAGGGGTTAATTGGTACAATATATATAGATTTTTTAACAATTTTTTTATACTTTTGCAATTTTTAAAAAAAACTTTTAAAACTTTTTTTTTACTTTTTTCTTTTTCACACTATGGGACATTCTTTTTTTACAGGATGATGCATAGAGTTGCATGACCATCCCTATGCTTTGCAAACTGTCAGCGCTGTACTGAAAAAAAATGTTGCTTCGTCATGCTCTGAGCATGATCAAGCAACTTTGCTAGCTCTTGTGACCCAGATGTCGCCATGATGACATTAGGTCACCATGGCAATGATGGGGACCCCGCAATAACTTCACGGGATCTCTTATCTAAGTGCAGAGGTTTTTCTTCCCTCTGCCTGCTCACAAAATGCTGTGATGGAGTTCGATCGCAGCATTTAGGGGGTTAAAGCGTCGAGAGCGGTGCAGGACCGCTGTTGGCCCTGAGTACTTGGTGTCAGCTGTCAGAATTAGCTGACAACTGGTGGCGATCGTTCACACACAGCTTCTGTGGGCGCCAAATCAACAAGACGTATCCATACGTCCCAAGTCAATAAGTACCAGGTCACAGAGACGTATGGATACGTCTCAGATGGTAAAGGGTTTAAAGGGGTTTTTACATGTACAAAAGTTCATTTTAATCAATACATCTTGTAATAATATTAATTTCCACAATCTAATATCTCTAAATAAAATGTTCCTGTGCTGAGATAATCTGATAAATGTGTCTCTGCTGTGTACTGTTTAATGGCCATGTCTGACCGTACAGGGTTGGGGTTTCACATCCCTATCTGCTCATTGACATGGTCAACCTTAATTTTTTAGGTCCTTAATCATGTTCTCCATATTGTGTCAGCTGCATAGGGCAAGGTAGGTTGCAATGCAAACTCCCATTTTATTTCCCATATGCATACAATTGTGTACATTTTTGCACATGCACTTTATTGTCTTTATACAGTATATTGTACTTGACAGTCTATTAGGGGTTAAACGTCTATTACATTGATTGTTCTAGCTATTGTATATATGCGTTATCATGAATATATAGGATGTCTTATCTCCTTGCTTGCTAATGGAAGAATACTCTATATACACTGCTCAAAAACATAAAGGGAACACTAAAATACACCATCCTAGATATCACTGAATGAAATATTTTAGGTGCAAGTCTTTCTTCATTACATAGTGGAATGTGTGAAGAACAATAAAACAAAAATGATCAATGTAAATCAAAATGAATATCCCATGGAGGTCTGGATTTGGAATGATACTAAAAATCAAAGTGGAAAATCAAATTACAGGCTGTTCCAACATTAGTGGAAATGCCTCAAAACAAGGAAACGATGTTCAGTTGTGTGTGTGTTGCCTCTATGTGCCTGTATGAGCTCCCTCCAATGCCTGGGCGGGTTGTCTCCTGAGGGATCTCCTCCCAGACCTGGACTAAAGCATCCGCCAAATCCTGGACAGTCTGTGGTGCAACGTGACGTTGGTGGATGGAGCGAAACATGATGTCCCAGATATGTTCAATCGGATTCAGGTCTAGGGAATGGGTGGGCCAGTCCATAGCTTCAATGCTTTCATCTTGCAGGAACTGCTGACACACTCCAACCACATGAGGTCTGGCATTGCCTGCATTAGGAGGAACCAAGGGCCAACCGCACCAGCATATGGTCTCACAAGGGGTCTGAGGTTCTCATCTCGATACCTAATAGTAGTCAGGATACCTCTGGCGAGCACATGGAGGGCTGTGCGGCCCTCCAAAGAAATGCCACCCCACACCATTACTGACCCACTGCCAAACCGGTCATGCTGAAGGTTGTTGCAGGCAGCAGATCGCTCTCCACGGCATCTCCAGACTCTGTCATGTCTGTCACATGTGCTCAGTGTGCACCTGCTTTCATCTGTGAAGAGCACAGGGCACAAGTGGTGAATTTGCCAAACCTGGTGTCCTGTGGCAAATGCCAATCGTCCTGCATGGTGTTGGGCTGTGAGCACAACCCCCATCTGTGGACGTTGGGTACTCAGACAATCCTCATGGAGTCAGTTTCTCTCCGTTTGTGCGGACACATGCACACTTGTTGCCTGCTGGAGGTCATTTTGCAGGGCTCTGGCAGTGCTTCTCCTGTTCCTCCTTGCACAAAAGGCTGAGATAGCAGTCCTGCTGCTGGGTTGTTGCCCTCCTACGGCCCCTTCCATGTCTCCTGGTGTACTGGTCTGTCTCCTGGTAGCACCTCCAGCCTCTGGACACTATGCTGACAGACACAGCAAACTTTCTTGCCACAGCTCGCATTGATGTGCCATCCTGGATGAGCTGCACTACCTAAGCAACTTGTGTGGGTTGTAGAGTCCGTCCCATGCTACCACGAGTGTAACAGCACAACCAACATTCAAAAGTGCTCAAAATATCAGCCAGAAAACATTGGTACTGAGATGTGGTCTGTGGTCCCCACCTGCAGAATCACTCCTTTATTGAGTGTGTCTTGATAATTGCCAATAATTTCCATCTGTTGTCTATTCCATTTGCACAACAGCATGAGAAACTGATTGTCAAACAGTGTTGCTTCCTAAGTGGACAGTTTGATTTCACAGAAATTTGATTTACTTGGAGTTATAGTCTGTTGTTTAAGTGTTCCCTTAATTTTTTGGAGCAGTGTGTCATGCTTTGTCACTCTCAAGCAAATAAGGCAGCACACTGCAGCGCTGAAACATGCAAAGATGAAACATGAAAATTAAACTGCATTACTACACTAGAAATATGAAAAATGAGAGCCTTTAGCGCATAAAAATGGCCAATTTTATGTGTACCTGGTAGCCACTTTACGGCATCTCTCTTATACCAGGTCCTACGCTTTCCTTTCCTCGCTGAGAATAAACATCTCCATCTGAATGGGTACCTATGAAAACCTCTTCTTAGACTAACATTCTCTCTCTCTCTCTCTGTGGAGGGGTAATGGACCTGTTGCAATTAAAACACCTGTGGCTAGGAGGCGGAGTGCTCGGTCAGAAGGCTAAATAATACATTTGAAAAAACTGACCATCACATCCAAACATAGACTAAGTGTGAACAGGTGCTGAACCTAGAGTCACCAACTCTTATACAGTCAAGCAAATAAGGCAGCACACTGCAGCGCTGAAACATGCAAACATGAAACACGAAAATTAAACTGCATTACTGCACTAGAAATATTAAAAATGAGAGCGTTTAGTGCATAAAAATGGCCAATTTTATGTGCACCTGGCAGCCACTTTACGGCATCTCTCTTATACCAGGTCCTACGCTTTCCTTTCCTCGCTGAGAATAAACATCTCCATCTGAATGGGTACCTATGAAAACCTATTCTTAGACTAACATTCTCTCTCTCTGTGGAGGGGTAATGGACCTGTTGCAATTAAAACACTTGTGGCTAGGAGGCGGAGTGCTTGGTCAGAAGGCTAAATAATACATTTGAAAAAACTGACCATCACATCCAAACATAGACTAAGTGTGAACAGGTGCTGAACCTAGAGTCACCAACTCTTATACAGTCAAGCAAATAAGGCAGCACACTGCAGCGCTGAAACATGCAAACATGAAACACGAAAATTAAACTGCATTACTGCACTAGAAATATTAAAAATGAGAGCGTTTAGTGCATAAAAATGGCCAATTTTATGTGTACCTGGCAGCCACTTTACGGCATCTCTCTTATACCAGGTCCTACGCTTTCCTTTCCTCGCTGAGAATAAACATCTCCATCTGAATGGGTACCTATGAAAACCTATTCTTAGACTAACATTCTCTCTCTCTGTGGAGGGGTAATGGACCTGTTGCAATTAAAACACTTGTGGCTAGGAGGCGGAGTGCTTGGTCAGAAGGCTAAATAATACATTTGAAAAAACTGACCATCACATCCAAACATAGACTAAGTGTGAACAGGTGCTGAACCTAGAGTCACCAACTCTTATACAGTCATGCAAATAAGGCAGCACACTGCAGTAGGGTTGAGCGAAACGGGTCGATCATTTTCAAAAGTCGCCGACTTTTGGCTAAGTCGGCGTCTCATGAAACCCGATCCGACCCCTGTGCTTGTCGGCCATGCGGTACGCGACTTTCGCGCCAAAGTCGCGTTTCAATGACGCGAAAAGCGCCATTTCTCAGCCAATGAAGGTGAACGCAGAGTGTGGGCAGCGTGATGACATAGATCCTGGTCCCCACCATCTTAGAGAAGGGCATTGCAGTGATTGGCTTGCTGTCTGCGGCGTCACAGGGGCTATAAAGGGGCGTTCCCGCCGACCGCCATCTCACTGCTGCTGATCTGAGCTTAGGGACAGGTTGCTGCCGCTTCGTCAGAAGCAGGGAGAGCGTTAGGCAGGGTCCACTAACCACCAAACCGCTTGTGCTGCAGCGATTTCCACTGTCCAACACCACCTTCGGTGTGCAGGGACTGTGGAAGCTATTTTTTTTTTTTTTCCCCTCAGCGCTGTAGCTCATTGGGCTGCCCTAGAAGGCTCCGTGATAGCTGTATTGCTGTGTGTACGCCACTGTGGAAACCAACTGCTTTTTTCAAAGCACATATCCTCTTGTTCCTTCCTTTCTGCACAGCTATCTTTTTTGTTTGTCCACACTTTTTATTTAATTTGTGCATCAGTCCACTCCTATTGCTGCCTGCCATACCTGGCTTACATTACTGCAGGGAGATAGTAATTGTAGGACAGTTTTTTTTTTTTTTTGTTTTTTTTTGTGGGAGATTAAGATTGGCATTTCTGCTACAGTGCCATCCCTGTGTGTGCCATCTCTCACTGAGTGGGCCATAGAAAGCCTATTTATTTTTTCCGTGATTTGTGTTCTAAAATCTACCTCAACACAAAAACACTACATCAATCAGTGGGAGAAAAATATTGACCTCAGTCAGGGCTTGTGTGCCACTGCTGTGTGTGCTATCTCTCATTCAGTGGGCTATAGCAAGCCTTTTTTTTTTTTTTTTTTTTTTTTTTATATTATTTGGTTTCTAAAGTCTCCCTGAAAAAAAAAAAAAAACCTAAAAAAACAGTGGGAGAGTAATATTGCCCTTTCAGCTTGTGTGCCAGTCTTGACTCCTGGGTGTGCCACCTCTCTCCCTCTCATTCAGTGGGCCATAGAAAGCCTATTTATTTTTTTTTTAAATATTATTGGGTTTCTAAAGTCTCCCTTAAAAAACAAAAAATACATAAAAAAACAGTGGGAGAGTAATATTGCCCTTTCAGCTTGTGTGCCAGTCTTGACTCCTGGGTGTGCCACCTCTCTCTCTCATTCAGTGGGCCATAGAAAGGCTATTTTTTTTTTTGTTTTTTTAATATTATTTGGTTTCTAAAGTCTCCCTGAAAAAAAAAAAAAAAACATACAAAAAACAGTGGGAGAGTAATATTGCCCTTTCAGCTTGTGTGCCAGTCTTGACTCCTGGGTGTGCCACCTCTCTCTCTCATTCAGTGGGCCATAGAAAGGCTATTTATTTTTTTGTTTTTTTTAATATTATTTGGTTTCTAAAGTCTCCCTGAAAAAAAAAAAACATAAAAAAACAGTGGGAGAGTAATATTGCCCTTTCAGCTTGTGTGCCAGTCTTGACTCCTGGGTGTGCCACCTCTCTCCCTCTCATTCAGTGGGCCATAGAAAGCCTATTTATTTTTTTTTTTAAATATTATTGGGTTTCTAAAGTCTCCCTTAAAAAACAAAAAATACATAAAAAAACAGTGGGAGAGTAATATTGCCCTTTCAGCTTGTGTGCCAGTCTTGACTCCTGGGTGTGCCACCTCTCTCTCTCATTCAGTGGGCCATAGAAAGGCTATTTTTTTTTTTGTTTTTTTAATATTATTTGGTTTCTAAAGTCTCCCTGAAAAAAAAAAAACATAAAAAAACAGTGGGAGAGTAATATTGCCCTTTCAGCTTGTGTGCCAGTCTTGACTCCTGGGTGTGCCACCTCTCTCCCTCTCATTCAGTGGGCCATAGAAAGCCTATTTTTTTTTTTTAAAAAATATTATTGGGTTTCTAAAGTCTCCCTTAAAAAACAAAAAATACATAAAAAAACAGTGGGAGAGTAATATTGCCCTTTCAGCTTGTGTGCCAGTCTTGACTCCTGGGTGTGCCACCTCTCTCCCTTTCATTCAGTGGGCCATAGAAAGCCTATTTATTTATTTTTTTAAATATTATTGGGTTTCTAAAGTCTCCCTTAAAAAACAAAAAATACATAAAAAAACAGTGGGAGAGTAATATTGCCCTTTCAGCTTGTGTGCCAGTCTTGACTCCTGGGTGTGCCACCTCTCTCTCTCATTCAGTGGGCCATAGAAAGGCTATTTTTTTTTTGGTTTTTTTAATATTATTTGGTTTCTAAAGTCTCCCTGAAAAAAAAAAAAAAACATACAAAAAACAGTGGGAGAGTAATATTGCCCTTTCAGCTTGTGTGCCAGTCTTGACTCCTGGGTGTGCCACCTCTCTCCCTTTCATTCAGTGGGCCATAGAAAGCCTATTTATTTTTTCCGTGATTTGTGTTCTAAATTCTACCTCAACACAAAAACACTACATCAATCAGTGGGAGAAAAATATTGACCTCAGTCAGGGCTTGTGTGCCACTGCTGTGTGTGCTATCTCTCATTCAGTGGGCTATAGAAAGTCTATTTATTTATTTATTTTTTTTCTTATTATTTGGTTTCTAAAGTCTCCCTGAAAAAAAAAATACATAAATTAGGTGGGAGATTAATATTGACATTAGTGCTTGAGTGACAGTCCTGCGTGTGTGTCATCTCTGTGATTTTGTGCCACAGAAAACAGAGTGTGTAACATTGTGCCTGATTTTCCTTGTGGTCTCACCAACCTGTTAAGGGATATTGAAATCATACTGAAGTTATAGCTCACCGTGTAAGTTGTTTGACAGCAACAAATAAAGTTACTTTGGTTAAGATTTTAAAACAATGAGGAAGTCTGGTGCAAGAGGTCGTCGTGGGCGTTCATTGTCAGCTGGTAATGATGGTAGTGGTAGTGGAGCATCAGGTGGTCGTGGGGATAAAAATATTCCACCTAAGTCTGGAGCTGTGGAGCCAGTTTCGTCGTCAGGCTACACAAGGCCTCGAACGCTCTCTTTTCTGGGAGTAGGAAAACCGCTTTTAAAGGCGGAGCAGCAACAGCAAGTTTTGGCTTACATTGCAGACTCAGCCTCTAGCTCTTTTGCCTCCTCTTCCGAAACTGGTAAATGTAAAAGCAGCGCGTCGCTTGTGGATGTTCACGGTCAGGGACAAGTCGCTTCCTTGTCCTCCTCAGCAAAAACTACAACAAGAGAGAAGGATGCAGCAGGCGACACAACGGGTCACTCCATGGAGCTCTTTACACATACCGTCCCTGGCTTAGAAAGTGAAACATTTAACAGGCCATGCCCATTACAAGTATATTCTGACATGGAGTGCACTGATGCACAGCCACAGCCAGAGTACTATGCTGCTCCTTTGACTCAGACCCCCACATTGCCCTCTCAGGGTACAGATCCACAATCAGACCCTGATGAGACTATGTTGCCCCGCCACGAACGCTATACCACCGACCGACACAGTGACACAGACGAAGTTGCACACGAGCTCGAAGAGGAGGTAATAGATGACCCAGTTATTGACCCCGATTGGCAGCCATTGGGGGAACAGGGTGCAGGCGGCAGTAGTTCAGAAGCGGAGGTGGAGGAGGGGCCGCAGCAGGCATCAACATCGCAACAGGTTCCATCTGCCGGGCCCGTATCTGGCCCAAAACGCGTGTCAAAGCCAAAACCTGTTGGAGCACAGCGTTGCCATCCGGTTAAAGCTCAGTCTGCAATCCCTGAAAAGGGATCCGAGTCTTGGAAGAGTGCAGTCTGGCATTTTTTTAAACAACATCCAACTGATCAGCGCAAAGTCATCTGTCAAAAATGTTCAACTAGCTTAAGCAGAGGTCAGAATCTGAAAAGTCTAAATACTAGTTGCATGCATAGACACTTAACCACCATGCATTTTCAAGCCTGGACTAACTACCAAACGTCCCTCAAGGTTGTAGCACCCTCGGCCAATGAAGCTAGTCAGCAACGCAACATCCCTTCCGTCACTGTAAGGCCACCATTTTCCGCACCACCGGCAGTATCTGTGCAGGTTTCTTTGCCAGCCAAAAGCAGTCAGGGTCAGGGAATCACCAGTTTTGTAGGAGGAAATATTGCATCTAGGGCACCGGCGGAAACAATACCGTCTCCAACCGTCTCTCAGTCTGCCATGTACACCGGCACACCCGAAAGTTCCACGATCTCCAGCTCTCCAGTCCAGCTCACCCTACATGAGACTCTGGTTAGAAAAAGGAAGTACTTATCCTCGCATCCGCGTACACAGGGTTTTAACGCCCACATAGCTAGACTAATCTCGTTAGAGATGATGCCCTACCGGTTAGTTGAAAGCGAAGCTTTCAAAGCCCTGATGGAGTACGCTGAACCACGATACGAGCTACCCAGTCGACACTTTTTTTCCAGAAAAGCCATCCCAGCCCTGCACCAGCATGTTAAACAGCGCATCGTCCATGCACTCAGGCAATCTGTGAGTACAAAGGTGCACCTGACTACAGATGCATGGACCAGTAGGCATGGCCAGGGACGTTATGTGTCCATCACGGCACACTGGGTGAATGTGGTGGATGCAGGGTCCACAGGCGACATCAATTTAGGGACAGTTGTGCCTAGCCCACGGTCTAGGAAACAGTTGGCTGTAGGCGTTCGCACCCCCTCCTCCTCCTCCTCCTCGTCCTCCTGCAGAAGCTACAGCTCTTCCACAGAACGCAGTCTGCCAACCACTCCATCGGCAGATGACACTGTTGCACACCAGTTGTCCCATTATGGGCCAGCTACTGCCAAGTGTCAGCAGGCTGTATTGGCTATGAAGTGCTTGGGCGACAACAGACACACCGCGGAAGTTCTGTCCGAGTTCTTGCAACAAGAAACACAGTCGTGGCTGGGCACAGTAGATCTTGAGGCAGGCAAGGTAGTGAGTGATAACGGAAGGAATTTCATGGCTGCCATCTCCCTTTCCCAACTGAAACGCATTCCTTGCCTGGCTCACACCTTAAACCTGGTGGTGCAGTGCTTATTGAAAACTTATCCTGGGTTCTCCGACCTGCTCCTCAAAGTGCGTGCACTTTGCTCACATATCCGACGTTCGCCTGTACACGCCAGCCGTATGCAGACCTATCAGCGGTCTTTGAACCTTCCCCAGCATCGCCTAATCATAGACGTTGCAACAAGGTGGAACTCAACACTGCACATGCTTCAGAGACTGTGCGAACAGAGGCGTGCTGTTATTTATTTGTGGGAGGATACACGGGCAGGCAGTAGGATGGCAGACATGGAGTTGTCAGGTGTGCAGTGGTCTAAGATACAAGACATGTGTCAAGTCCTTCAGTGTTTTGAGGAATGCACACGGCTGGTTAGTGCAGACAACGCCGTAATAAGCATGAGCATCCCCCTAATGCGTCTGCTGATGCAAAGTTTGACGCACATAAAGGAGCAGGCGTCTGCACCAGAGGAAGAGGAAAGCCTTGATGACAGTCAGCCATTGTCTGGTCAGGGCAGTGTACAGGACGAGGTAGCGGGCGAAGAGGAGGTGGAGGACGAGGAGGATGATGGGGATGAGTATATTTTTAATGCCGAACCTTTCCCGGGGGCACAGGAAATTGGTTGCGTGTCACGGCCGGGTTCTGGTTTTTTGAGGGACACAAGTGACGTAGATTTGCCTGCAACTGCCCCTCAACCAATCACAACCGGAGATTTGACAACTGGAACTTTGGCCCACATGGCGGATTATGCCTTACGTATCCTAAAAAGGGACACACGCATTACGAAAATGATGAACGATGACGATTACTGGTTGGCCTGCCTCCTTGATCCACGCTATAAAGGCAAATTGCAAAATATTATGCCACATGAGAACTTGGAACTAATATTAGCAACCAAACAATCAACTCTTGTTGACCGTTTGCTTCAGGCATTCCCAGCACACAGCGCACGTGATCGTTCTCACACGAGCTCCAGGGGGCAGCAGACTAGGAGTGTTAGGGGTGCACACATCAGAAGTGGCGTTGGACAGAGGGGTTTTCTGACCAGGTTGTGGAGTGATTTTGCTATGACCGCAGACAGGACAGGTACTGCTGCATCAATTGAAAGTGACAGGAGACAACATTTGTCCAGTATGGTTACTAACTATTTTTCATCCCTTATCGATGTTCTCCCTCAACCGTCATTCCCATTTGATTACTGGGCCTCCAAATTAGACACCTGGCCAGAATTGGCAGAATATGCATTGCAGGAGCTTGCTTGCCCGGCAGCAAGTGTCCTATCAGAAAGAGTATTCAGTGCTGCAGGTTCAATATTAACCGAAAAAAGGACTCGTCTGGCTACCCAAAATGTTGACGATCTAACATTCATTAAAATGAACCACAACTGGATTTCGAAATCTTTTGCCCCACCTTGCCCGGCCGACACCTAGCTTTCCTATGAAAAGCTCTTGCCTGTGAATTACTTTTCTAATGTCTAATTTGCTGCAGCTGATTGTACAGCATACGACATGTTTACACCTCCCTAAATGGCAAAACTCCCCACACGGGGCCGTGGTATCGCGACTTGGCGCAAGCACCCGTGAGACTGCTGTTTGTCTGAAGAGGTGGGTGTGCTCGCTTTTGGTTGACGGCATTGCTACTGGGTCCCTCATAGTACAATGTAGTGTCTCTGGCGGTGGTGGTGCGCACCGAACGTCAGACACACCGTTGTAACATGAGGGGCCCTGGGGCGGTCCCGCCGGCCTCAAGAGAGTTCCCCCCTACCCCAGCTCAAAATGTGCTCTACCACGTCCAAAATTATGTCGCACAGCTCCACCAATCTTTAGTCTATTCGCTGACATCATTCAATGTCTGGCACTGACAATACAAATTTGTAGACATCTATGATGCAACTTAAAGTAGTCTGTGTCTGTGTCCTATATTGGCACCATTAAATAGTTACTGCCAAATTACTATGTCAGAAACTCAGTAGATGAGCCCACCCCTGTACCTAAGTATGCCACCTTTTTTTTTGTTGTGGTTGTTTTGCGAGACATTAACATCTATTTATATTTTGGGAGTACTGGGACAGACACTCCTTGCACTACTCCTCCACTCACCACCAAGCTGCCTGTGTATCCATGTAACCGCTGTAAAGCTGCCATGAGCCTATTGTTTGTTATTTTAGGCCTTTGATAGCCTGTCTGCGGTCCCTACTTTAAATACTCCTCCACTGACCACCAAGCTGCCTGCCCGTGTATCCATGTAACCGCTGTAAAACTGCCATGAGCCTATTGTTTGTTATGTTAGGCCTTTGATAGCCTGTCTGCGGTCCCTACTTTAAATACTCCTCCACTCACCACCAAGCTGCCTGCCCGTGTATCCATGTAACCGCTGTAAAACTGCCATAAGCCTATTGTTTGTTATTTTAGGCCTTTGATAGCCTGTCTGCGGTCCCTACTTTAAATACTCCTCCACTGACCAGACCACTGCTGCCCGTGTACCCCTGGAACCAATTATAAAGTGCCTACAGCCAGCCCATTTTCTTATGTTAGGCCTTTGAAGCCTGTCTGCGGTCCCTACTTTAAATACTCCTCCACTGACCACCAAGCTGCCTGCCCGTGTATCCATGTAACCGCTGTAAAACTGCCATGAGCCTATTGTTTGTTATGTTAGGCCTTTGATAGCCTGTCTGCGGTCCCTACTTTAAATACTCCTCCACTCACCACCACCAAGCTGCCTGCCCGTGTATCCATGTAACCGCTGTAAAACTGCCATGAGCCTATTGTTTGTTATTTTAGGCCTTTGATAGCCTGTCTGCGGTCCCTACTTTAAATACTCCTCCACTCACCACCACCAAGTTGCCTGCCCGTGTATCCATGTAACCGCTGTAAAACTGCCATGAGCCTATTGTTTGTTATGTTAGGCCTTTGATAGCCTGTCTGCGGTCCCTACTTTAAATACTCCTCCACTGACCACCAAGCTGCCTGCCCGTGTATCCATGTAACCGCTGTAAAACTGCCATGAGCCTATTGTTTGTTATGTTAGGCCTTTGATAGCCTGTCTGCGGTCCCTACTTTAAATACTCCTCCACTCACCACCAAGCTGCCTGCCCGTGTATCCATGTAACCGCTGTAAAACTGCCATAAGCCTATTGTTTGTTATTTTAGGCCTTTGATAGCCTGTCTGCGGTCCCTACTTTAAATACTCCTCCACTGACCAGACCACTGCTGCCCGTGTACCCCTGGAACCAATTATAAAGTGCCTACAGCCAGCCCATTTTCTTATGTTAGGCCTTTGAAGCCTGTCTGCGGTCCCTACTTTAAATACTCCTCCACTGACCACCAAGCTGCCTGCCCGTGTATCCATGTAACCGCTGTAAAACTGCCATGAGCCTATTGTTTGTTATTTTAGGCCTTTGATAGCCTGTCTGCGGTCCCTACTTTAAATACTCCTCCACTCACCACCACCAAGTTGCCTGCCCGTGTATCCATGTAACCGCTGTAAAACTGCCATGAGCCTATTGTTTGTTATGTTAGGCCTTTGATAGCCTGTCTGCGGTCCCTACTTTAAATACTCCTCCACTGACCACAATGCTGCCTGGAGTGCCTGCCTGTGTATCCATGTAACCGATGTAAAACTGCCATGACTGCCTACTGTTTGTTATTTTAGGCCTTTGATAGCCTGTCTGCAGCCCCTACTTGCAATACTCCTCCACTGACCACACCAATGCTGCCCGTGTACCCCTGGAACCTATTTAAAAGTTCATAGAGCCTAGTTATATATTTTATTTACTATTAATAAGGCCATGATGGACTACGCTGTACCACGCTACAAGCTAACCAGTCGACACTTCTTTTGCGAGAAAAGCCATCCCAACCCTCCACCAGCATGTAGAAGACCGCATTGTCCATGCACTCTGGCAATCTGTGAGTACAAAGGTGCACCTGACAACAGACGCATGGACCTGTAGGCATGGCCACGGAAGATTACGTGTCCATTACGGCGCAATGGGTTAATGTGGTGGATGCATGGTCCACAGGGGACAGCCTACTAAGTCTGTCTGCAGTCCCTAATTCAAATTGTCCTCCACTGTCTAAATCGGAGCTTCCACCTTCTGGCTTTCGGCCAATAGTATCAGAAATTAAACTGCATTTGGCCTTCAACTTTGGTTAGGGCCTACTAACGGCTTCTGCCCCTCCCTGGTGTTGCCCTCAACTAAATAAAGCTGAGCTTCAACCTTCTGCTCCAAATTACCATTTTGAAAAATGCAATAGGCTTTTCCGGCCTACTAAAGGTGTCTGTCTGTGTGCCCCTGCCTGGTGTTGCCCTCAACTAAATAAAGCTGAGCTTCAACCTTCTGCTCCAAATTACCATTTTGAAAAATGCAATAGGCTTTTCCGGCCTACTAAAGGTGTCTGTCTGTGTGCCCCTGCCTGGTGTTGTCCTCAACTAAATAAAGCTGAGCTTCAACCTTCCGGCTCTCATTAAGTGGTTTTAAAAAAAAAAAATGGTGGTTAGGGCCTACTAACGGCTTCTGCCCCTCCCTGGTGTTGCCCTCAACTAAATAAAGCTGAGCTTCAACCTTCTGCTCCAAATTACCATTTTGAAAAATGCAATAGGCTTTTCCGGCCTACTAAAGGTGTCTGTCTGTGTGCCCCTGCCTGGTGTTGTCCTCAACTAAATAAAGCTGAGCTTCAACCTTCTGCTCCAAATTACCATTTTAAAAAATGCAATAGGCTTTTCCGGCCTACTAAAGGTGTCTGTCTGTGTGCCCCTGCCTGGTGTTGCCCTCAACTAAATAAAGCTGAGCTTCAACCTTCTGCTTCAAATTACCATTTTGAAAAATGCAATAGGCTTTTCCGGCCTACTAAAGGTGTCTGTCTGTGT
Organism: Ranitomeya variabilis; assembly: GCF_051348905.1. Taxonomy (NCBI): domain Eukaryota; kingdom Metazoa; phylum Chordata; class Amphibia; order Anura; family Dendrobatidae; genus Ranitomeya; species Ranitomeya variabilis. The sequence continues at coordinate 97,052,880 of NC_135233.1, forward strand.
GCCCCTGCCTGGTGTTGCCCTCAACTAAATAAAGCTGAGCTTCAACCTTCTGCTCCAAATTACCATTTTGAAAAATGCAATAGGCTTTTCCGGCCTACTAAAGGTGTCTGTCTGTGTGCCCCTGCCTGGTGTTGTCCTCAACTAAATAAAGCTGAGCTTCAACCTTCCGGCTCTCATTAAGTGGTTTTAAAAAAAAAAATGGTGGTTAGGGCCTACTAACGGCTTCTGCCCCTCCCTGGTGTTGTCCTCAACTAAATAAAGCTGAGCTTCAACCTTCTGCTCCAAATTACCATTTTAAAAAATGCAATAGGCTTTTCCGGCCTACTAAAGGTGTCTGCCCCTCCCTGGTGTTGTCCTCAACTGAACAAAGCTGAGCTTCCACATTCTGGCTTTCGCCCTATACTATCAGATATTAAACTGCATTTGGCCTACTAGTGTGGTTAGGCCCTTGAAACAGTGTCTGCTGCTCTTGGGTTTGCTACTCCACTGAACAAAGCAATGCCGCCTGTTTAGTCCTGTTACCAATTTTGAACTGCATGTAGCCTACTTTATTCTTTGGCCCTATATCTGTTTCCTCCTCATCCTGCCCATTGCCCAGCCACTGCTAAATGAGTCTGCTGGTACATTGACCTAGACCACTACATTCCCCTTGTACTCTACACAGCCAGAATCTGTCCCTGCTGAAAGTAAGGTTCCCCTTCCCGCATGTTATACCACCTTACACAGGGACAAAGAGGAAGGTGCAGATGAAAGTGCAGGTACCTTCATCAGGTGGGGGGGCATACTCGTTGGCGACGTCACTGGCACAGGGCCCCTCAGAGTACGCAAAAGTGTCGCTGCTGGTGGGAGGCGCCCCCGCCATGCAAACACACCGCCGTACTTTGAGGGGCCCTGTGCCAGTGGCAATGCGAACGAGTGGGCCCCCCCCTGCTTGCTCAGGATCACAGCACTTGCAACTTTTAAATACTTACCTTTCCCTGCAACACCGCCGTGACGTAGTCCGCATTTCCTGGGCCCACGAAAAACTTGAGCCAGCCCTACTCCCCCCACAACTTTCCCCCAATTCCCTATGCCCAACTATTATTATACAGTTAATTAAGATTGGCAAGCTTCAGAAACAAGAATGGATGTTTTTGGCATTAAAATGGGCACTGTAGGTGTTTTCCTGGCCTCCACTCACTGCCGACTATGCTTCCCCATTGACTTGCATTGGGTTTCGTGTTTCGGTCGATCCCCGACTTTTAGCGATAATCGGCCGACTGCACTCGACTCGACTCTGGACAAAATCGGGTTTCCCAAAACCCTACTCGATCTTAAAAAAATGAAAGTCGCTCAACCCTACACTGCAGCGCTGAAACATGCAAACATGAAACACGAAAATTAAACTGCATTACTGAACTAGAAATATGAAAAATGAGAGCGTTTAGCGCATAAAATTGGCCATTTTTATGCGCTAAACGTTCTCATTTTTCATATTTCTAGTGCAGTAATGCAGTTTAATTTTCGTGTTTCATGTTTGCATGTTTCAGCGCTGCAGTGTGCTGCCTTATTTGCTTGACTGTATAAGAGTTGGTGACTCTAGGTTCAGCACCTGTTCACACTTAGTCTATGTTTGGATGTGACGGTCAGTTTTTTCAAATGTATTATTTAGCCTTCTGACCGAGCACTCCGCCTCCTAGCCACAGGTGTTTTAATTGCAACAGGTCCATTACCCCTCCACAGAGAGAGAGAATGTTAGTCTAAGAAGAGGTTTTCATAGGTACCCATTCAGATGGAGACGTTTATTCTCAGCGAGGAAAGGAAAGCGTAGGACCTGGTATAAGAGAGATGCCGTAAAGTGGCTACCAGGTACACATAAAATTGGCCATTTTTATGCGCTAAACGCTCTCATTTTTCATATTTCTAGTGCAGTAATGCAGTTTAATTTTCGTGTTACATGTTTGCATATTTCACCGCTGCAGTGTGCTGCCTTATTTGCTTGACTGTATAAGAGTTGGTGACTCTAGGTTCAGCACCTGTTCACACTTAGTCTATGTTTGGATGTGATGGTCAGTTTTTTCAAATGTATTCTTTGTCACTCTGGCTTGAATGGTTTGGGCCGATATACTATTGTATAAATTGTTGACATATGTACAATTTTTTGACCCACATCACTTTCAGGTTTAGAATTTGGACTCACAACACTACAATGTTGAGGTCTGGCATGGTTGCATAATCCCATTATGCTTTTAAATGTTTTCATAATTTTGGTTTGGCTTGTTGTTAATAAATATTTTTTGCTTTATTCTGGTGATCAATGTCATTTCTAACTGCCTCTTTTTTATATATATTTTGATGAATCATTGAATTATACCATGTTGTCCTCTTGCTCTGTAAAACCATGCTCTACAACTGAATAGCAGCCTTCTGCCTATGCACCGTATACACAGAAAACTACCAATCAGTGGGTGAGTTAGATGGAGATTAGCATTCAGAGAACTGCTAGATCTGCAGAAAATAATACAGTGATTTAATCAAAATTACACCGAGCAGCACAGTAAGTGACACGTAGCAGAAATCAGGGTCTCTGTCATTACAGAATATGGCTCTCAGATTACATAGTAAAAACCCATAACAGATTCTCTTTAATTCAATTTTTTTCCATTCAATATTGCAACTTAGGAGGAGGGAGGAGAATTGTAATTTTGCTGTAGAAGTGACCTCATATTTGCAATACATGAAAAACAGTTAAAAATAAGAAGCTATAAATATGATATAAAGAAAAAAATGCATTTCAATGACTGGTAGGGAAAAATATAAAATACGTACATATAGTAGAATACAGATATCCATTAATATACATTAATAAATTAGCCTGGAATTATATAATGAATTAAATCTGTGGCCTATGTGAGGGCTGGAAAAAGTCAATGTAAGACACACATGTGTTATGTATGTGCCTTGTCTGTTTCTCCAGCTGTCATAAATAGTCAATGTCATTGGCAGCAAAGAGATTATGAGAAACAAGAATAAAATACAGTGGTCTCACCCTTGACAAGTGTTATCTAGTGTGTCATTGGTTCTAGCTCACTTAGCACAGTTCTTTCCATCTCACAACACATGTGAAGAAAGGGTAATGCCTGCGAACATATGTCACAAATATGTTACATTTCGCTAATATATACTAAGAAAACTTTGCCTTGAAATGTTTAGAAGTGGCGGAGATTTATTTATAATATAGTACAAATTGAAGATTACATTTCTTGTTTTCTGGGGCCATATGTCAATTTTAAATGTCAAAGTATTTTTAGTAGATTGCTTTAATTTTTATGAATTTTATTTATCTCTATTATTTTATTTCTTCTTTTTTCTTCTGTTCTTATTATTATTACTACTATCTGGCTCTACCCAGTTATCATTTTTTTTAGATCCATTTTGGGATCATAGAAAAGTAAAAATAATGTTAAAGTAATTTGAACTACATCAAATTAAAATATGAATGGGAACAGAAGTGTCATGAAAATGTCTTCTGTTTACCTCATTTTCAGTTGCTATCAATTTTTTTTCGCAAGATCAAAAACCATAGACCTGCACAACTTTTTTGTTTGGCCCAAACAATGGGTGGCAAAATTGTTATGTTGTTTTTTTTTTCTTTGAAGTCTGTGGGAAATAGATTATAACAGATATTCATGAATTATGTCTCTGATAAGGGCATTTTTTTGCACTCCACATGCCCTGAACACTAGTGGTGTTCAGAGACAGTTACCATTAGTATGGATGAATGAGCACTAAAATGCTCGGATGCTCGCTACTCGAACTGAGCAATTCCTAATACTCAGATGCTCATTTCAAGTAATGAGTAAATGGGAGAAAAAGGAAAATCCGAGCATTTTTCCGACAGACCCTACAAGGCGGTCTGGGTGACAGTGAAAATGTTGAAATGGATGGAAAAAGTGATTAATGGAAGGAGAACAGCATGAAGAAGACCCCTGGAAGCACATCCAGATAGCTGCTAAGAACAATGGTGTCACACTTTTACTCCACTTTAAAGACTGACAATAAAACATTCAAAATTGATGAGAAATTGAAGTTTACAGGAAAAAAAGCTTAAGAAATTTTTTTTCTGTAAAATGACTTGTAAATAAGGCAACATTTAAAAAGGATTTAAAAAAATAATATAAGTAAACCAAAATATATTTTTTTATCAAAACAGTGGAAATTTCAGTGTAATTTATGAAGGAAACAAGGTTTGTGTAATATCCGCTCCCAAACTGATTGACATGACCAAGGATTGTGGCACCACTGTGCCACAAACCAGACTTACCCTGGAAGGGCGTGACTAAGCAGCTAACTTGATGTTCAGTGGAGCCTCTAGTGGTGAGTTCAGGCTGGTGCAGCAGGCAGTTGCCAGGTACCACTCCATTGTGGTGTCTGGCAGTAGAAGCTAACCTCCAGGGGGACAGGATGCTGTAACAACAGATGCAGGCAAGTACTGTGGATATACTGTCTGGCTCAGCTGATGTATAGACAGGCAAGTACTGACGGACATGGGTGGTGTACAGGCGGACCCTTGCATGTGGGCATGGCTAACACTCTGGCAGGCAGGCGGCCACAGATGACATTCTGGCAGCAAGGCGGGCATGGCTGACACTCTCGCAGGCAGGCTGGCATGGCTCAGACTGGAGGCACAGGAACCATTTCAGGAAGGAGTGGGAAACAGGCAGGTATGACTTGAATGCAGGGACGGCTAGGACCCAGTTCAGACTAGCAACAGTTTTAGGAAGGACTGGGACACAGACAAATATGAAAATAGATAGGACCCAGTTAAGACTGGACAGACAAGGAGCCGCAGATGCAGACCCACAGGTACAGAGCAGAATCAGAGCAGCTGGTGTGGGTCAGAGACAGAGCCGCATGTGCGGCGCAGAGGCAGAGCCGCAGGTACTGTGCAGATGTTGTGCTGCAGGTGCGGAGCAGAAGCAGAGTCACAGGTGCAGCACAGAGCCAGAGCCGCAGGTGCGAACAAGCATAGGAAACCGCAAATGCAGTAAAGCATAGGAAACCGCAAACATGGTCAAGCATAGGAAAAGGCCAAACAGGATCAAGTACACACAACACCAATATGAAGACAGGTACAAACAGGACAGACAGGATCAGATTCACACAAGGTACTTACAATGAAGTAGCAAGGGTACACAAGAATCACTGACACTGTACAAAATAACAGAAAAGAGATAGGTGCTGGTACAGATACTACAGGTTTAAGGACTAGAATTTCCAGAAGAAAACGGAGTTCAAGTCTAAATAAAAAGAGCACAGATTTTATTCCACAATGAATCACATACAAAAAATAGTCAGAATTTAATCACAAAACAATAAGCTGTTAGCTTTTACAGCAAGGGAAACTGAAAAAAACACTGAAAAGCGGTGAGAGCCCCAATTGATGCCCCATGCATTCATTAATAAAGTGCAATAGTGCATATCTTAGCAGGATTCACAGGACTGGGTAATCAGTATATATATTATATGGATCCCTCTCATGGATCCAGAATCAAGTGTTCCACAAAAAACTGTCCTCCCCAGCCCTAGATTCCTTACCAATATTGCAGCATCAAGGGGGTCCACACCGTAGCCCCAACGCTTGTTTCGCGTCGGCTTCGTCAGGGGGTGGTGATGTACAGTGTGTTAGGCATGTTCTTATAGAACCCCAAATTGTCCCTCAGGTGCCACTAATTGCGGAGCATGTGCCTCATCAATCCCGCCGGGAGTTGCATCGCTTCTGGCACCCACCATGGCACTGCGGTTCACAGTCCCATCAAGATGACGTCACTGGACTGCATGCGTCACTTCTGGGCACCGTCTACAATGCCCCGGAGTATAGACAGTGAGGGAGACATGTGCACTGTGGATCACTGTCAGGTAACGCTTGCGCAAATGTCCAAAATAGGACTTGTACACAAGCGCCATGTGTTAGGAGTCAAGTTCCTGCCACTGCACTGCACTGCGCTGTGGAACCTGCTCAGCAGAGATATCGGTCCCAGCATCTGGCTCAAGCTGATACTGTGCGCTTGGTTACTGCTGCCTTTCCAGGCTCTACCTTTGTAGCCAGTACTGATCAGCAGTGAGCAGGCGTTTCAGGGACTAAGTCCTGCTTTTCCCATACTGAGCATGCCCCATTGGAAGTCGGGGGTCACACGCTCAGGTCCTGTAGCAGCTCCTATTGGACCTCTAGGAAGGTTCTTGAGAGCTACAGCTATAAAAGGTCAGTGTAGGGTGGGAATTCCCGCTTAGACTCAGCATCTGACTCAGGGCGTCCTCAGGCGCTGGCTCAAAAGCCACCAAGGGTCAGAGCGAGGCCAATCACCAGTTTAGTGGGGGTGATTCATAGGGATCACACTAGTGTCTTTCAGCTGCACCCTGTGACAGCTAACTGGGCAGCACGTATTTATCGCGACTCTGTGAAGCAACAGAGTTCGCTTCCATTCACACGGGGTGAGGTCTAACCCACGTATGAGCAAGCGTCCGTCCGCCATTACTCAGCAGCAGGTGTCAACTCTGCACGGTGGACCCCGGACTGCAAACGTACCTCATATTCTCTAATATTATTATTTGGTGCATTCCGCCAGTCCTAACATTATACTAGCGCCAGTGTCTGGCTAGTAATGGCGGATGAACAGCGACTGCAGCAGTAAATCCAGCAGCTGGAGGGTAGGTTGGCATACAACCTCAGCTGTGGATGTTACCGCAGTAACTGTTCAGGCTACTAGCATGGCTGCAGCAAGTTTGTCCACTGCCATCCCTGTTCCGACCTTATCCCGCCTCCCGCTGCCAGATAAATACTGTGAAAGCAAGTCATGTAGGGGATTCGTGAGCCAGTGAGCTACACACCTCGAACTCCTGGCTGCACATTTTCCCACAGACCGGGCAAAGGTGGGATTCATTATATCCCTCCTGTTGGACAGGGCATTGGAGTGGGCTACACCGCTGTGGGAGCGCAATGATCATGTGGTGCAGAGTGCTCCGCTGTTTCTGAGCACTCTAAAACAGGTTTTTTTAGGACCTCGAGTCACCCATGATATGGCGCTCCAAGTGCTGGCATTGACCCAGGGCTCGTCCATGGTCAGCCACTTTGCCGTCCACTTCCTGACTTTAGCATCTGAGCTGGAGTGGCCAGATAAAGCCCTCATCCCTGTATTTTGGAGGGGGCTGGCTGACCATGTGAAGGACTCTTTGGCCACCAGCTGTATCAACTCGCATCAACCTTCGTTTTAACGAGCGAAGGTTGAAGCGAGCCCAGTGTAGGCAGAGGTTTCGGCTGGCTGCCACCTTCGCCAAACCTCTGGAATGGAGATTCCAGTCCAGATGTCAGAGTCACATGAGGCCATGGAGGTGTTACGAGCGGGATCTAACTCCCGGACCGCTTATGCACTCAAGGTCTGTCATGTCTGCTGGTGGTCAGGACATCTTGCCTCCAGATGTTCCCAGCTGTCGGGAAAACGTTAGCGTCTAGTGGTTGTAGGAGGAGGTACACTAGACAAGGTGATGTTTTCCTCCAAACTGTCCTTCAAGGGGGAAATTACCATAGGCCCATCCACTCTTACGTTAGAGCTTTGCGTGGATTCCGGGGCGGAGGGCAATTTTATGTCATCTGCCTTTGCCCAGCGACACGCAATACCCCTGGTGATGCTCGCCAAACCTGTGACCGTATGAGTGGTAAATGGGTCGACACTGCCCTCACAGATAACACACCAAACCATCCCATTTACTTTATCCATGTCTCCATCTCATAAGGAGATTATCCCGTCTAGTAATTCCCGAGAGAATTGATGAGGTCCTGTTGGTGATACAATGGCTACACTACCACTCTCTTCATATAGAGTGGTCCTCAGGGAGAATTCTGGGATGGAGTGAATCTTGTGAGGGTAGATGTCTGAGGGAGTGCATTCAGGTTGCTACAACTGAAGTACCCGCAGATCTTTCCTCTCTCCCCAATCACTATTGGCCATATGCGGACGTGTTCTCCAAGAGGGCTGCAGAGACCCTTCACCGCTCTTATGACTGTCCTATTGATCTCTTGCCTGGTGCTGAGCCTCCTCGGGGTCGAGTTTACCAGTTATCTCTCTCGGAGATGGAGGCAATGTCTCAGTACATTCAGGAGAATCTGGCAAGAGGATTCATTAGAATGTCAGTGTCACCTGCAGGGCGGGCTTCTTTGTGCAGAAGAAGAACGGAGAACTACGTCCATGCATAGATTACAGGGGTCTTAACGCCATCACCGTTAAGAATAAATACCCTCTGCCCCTGATATCTGAGCTCTTCGATAGGTTGCGAGGAGTGAGGGTATTTACTAAGCTTGATCTGTGGGGTGCTTACAACCTGATTCGCATCCGTGAGGGGGAGGAATGGAAAAAGGCTTTTAACACCAGGGATGGGCACTATGAATACCTGGTGATGCCTTTCAGGCTTTGTAATGCCCTAGCCATTTTCCAAGACTTTGTAAACTATATCTTCCGGGATATGCTCTCCACCTCTGTTGTAGTCTATCTGGATGATATTCTCATATACTCTCCAGATATAGACTCCCACCGGAGAGATGTTTTCAAAGTCTTCGACCTCCTACGGGCAAACTCCCTCTATGCCAAGTTGGAGAAGTGTGTGTTTGAGCAGGAGTCTTTGCCTTTCCTGGGCTATATAATCTCTGCCCAAGGATTGGCTATGGATCCTACCAAGCTACAGGCTGTGATGGACTGGCAGGAACCCCATTCTCTCAAAGCGGTGCAGCGCTTTATAGGGTTCATCAAATATTATCGCCAGTTCATTCCCCACTTCTCAACTTTGGTAGCTCCCCAGGTTGCCCTCACCAAAAAGGGAGCTAATCCCAAATTGTGGTCGGAGGTGGTCTCCAAAGCCTTTCTCTCTATCAAATCACACTTCGCTGCTGCTCCCATTTTACATCGCCCTGATGTTGATAAACCATTTATCTTGGAGGTGTATGCCTCTTCCATCGGAGCTGGAGCAGTCCTCTTCCAGAAGGATGCTCAAGGTCGGAAGCATCCTTGCTTCTTCTTCTCCAAGACCTTCACTCCGGCGGAGAGAAATTATTCCATTGGGGACAGGGAGCTGCTAGCCACGAAGTTGCCTTTTCGGAGTGGAGACATCTTCTGGAGGGTGCTCGATACCCCTTCCAAGTATTCACTGACCACAAATATTTGGTGTATTTACAAACCGCCCAGCGGCTAAACTCTCGCCAGGCCAGATGGTCCCTGTTCTTCTCCCGGTTCCACTTTACCCTCCATTTTCTCTCTGGGGAGAAGAACACTCGGGCCGATGCTCTCTCTCACTCCTCTGTGTCATCAGAGGAGGAGGAGCCTCGGCTTATTGTTCCTTCAAAGAGCCTGAGAACTGTGGCTCCATTTTTGCTAGAGTGTGTGCCCCCAGGCAAGACTTTTGTACCATCTAATTTGCGACCGGAGGTTCTCTCTTGGGCTCACTCGTCCAGGGTGGGAGGACATTTTGGGACCAAGAGGACATTTGAGCTTCTGGCGAGGACGTACTCGTGGCCGCATATGGCCCGTGACATCGGGGACTATATTCAGGCGTGTGTCTCCTGCGCCAAGAATCGGTCTCCTCAGCAATGGCCTGCTGGGGTACTTTACCCCCTGATGGTGGCAGACAGGCCCTGGGAGATGGTCAGGATGGACTTCGTGGTGGGCTGACCCAAGTCTTGTAGCTGCACCGTTATCTGGGTAATCACCGATCATTTTTCTAAAATGGTGCACTTGGTGCCGCTTCCACGGTTACCTTCTGCATGGGCCTTGGTGGCGCTGTTCATTAAACATGTTTTCCACCTACATGGCATACCAGACAAAATTGTCAGTGACCGGTGTCCCCAGTTTGCGTCTCGCTTCTGGAGAGAGCTCTGTCGTTTACTCAGCATTGAGCTGAATCTCTCTTCTGCGTACCACCCCGAGACAAATGGGTTGGTAGAGAGGGCCAACCAGACTCTGGTCACATACCTGCGACATTTTGTCTCCACCAGGCAGGATGACTGGGCATCCTTTCTACCATGGGCGGAGTTTGCATTGAACAATGCCATAGCCGACTACACTGGGCAGACCCCATTCCTCTTTAACTACGGCCAGCATCCGCGTGTCCCTGTGCCCATGCCCATGTTATCCATTGATTCTAGGGTGGCAGACTGGGCGGTGGAGGCATGTGACATTTGGGACCACACACAGGATGCCATCCAGGCCTCAAAGGAAAGAATGAGGGTTTCTGCCAATGCACATCGGCGCCCTGCTCCGACCTTTGCTCCTGGCGACTTAGTGTGTCTCTCTGCCCGTAACATCAGGCTGCGAGTTGAGTCCACTAAGTTTGCACCTCACTACATAGGCCCCTTCAAGATCCTGGAACGAGTCAACCCTGTGGTCTTTCGGTTGGCCCTTCCTCCACGCCTAGGTATCACCAACACCTTTCATGTGTCCCTCCTAAAACCCGTTCACATGTCCCGGTTTTCCGAATCATCTTTCGGGACATCGGGCTCATCCATGGATGATTACGAGGTGAATACTATTATGGGGTGTAAGGTGGTACGTGGCAAAAAATTCTATCTGGTGGATTAGAAGGGTCATGGCCCTGAGGACAGGACCTGGGAGCCTGTTGAGCACATTCGGGCTCCGCTGTTCATTGCGGCCTTTAAGCATAGCGAGGCCCAGGGAGGGGGGCCTAGGAGGGGGGGTAATGTTGGGAGTCGAGTTCCCGCCGCTGCACAGGGAGAATCTCGAATCATGTCCGCTGCGGTCTCCCATTCTCCTCCTGCCGCAGTGGAAAATGTTCAGCGGAGACGTCAGCCCCAGCGCCTGGCTCAAGCTGATGCTGTGCGCTTGGTTACTGCTGACTTTCCAGGCTCTGCCTTTGTATCCAGTACTGATCAGCAGCGATCAGGCGTTTCAGGGACTAAGTCCTGCTTTTCCCATACTGAGCATGCCCACAGGATGACCTCCCATTGGAGGTCGGGGGTCACATGCTCAGGTCCTGTAGCAGCTCCTATTGGACCACTAGGAAGGTCCTTGAGAGCTACAGCTATAAAAGGTTTCCATGGCCGCACGGCCATGCGCTAGTATAAACTTGATAATGTGTGCGTAGATGAATGTCTGTTGATGGATGAAAGCTCCGTAATCATTCCCATTCCTTGTGTTGATGACTGCTCGCGAATGGTGGAAGCTACCTAGCGCCCGACAGTGCTACCTGCACACTTAGCAAACGTTGCAGAGTCTATTCGCAGTGCCTGCCTGTACGGCACCATGCGCAATCAGTGCGCTTTCCTGACAGCCGGTCAGTGTAGGGTGGGAATTCCTGCTTGGACTCAGCATCTGACTCAGGGTGTCCTCAGGCTTGGGCTCAAAAGCCAAGGGTCAGAGCGAGTCCAATCACCAGTTTAGTGGGGGTGATTCATAAGGATCCCACTAGTGTCTTTCAGCTGCACCCTGTGACTGCTAACAGGGCACCGCGTATTTATGGCGACTCTGTGAAGCAAAAGAGTTCGCTTCCATTCACACTGGGTGAGGTCTAACCCACATGTGAGCAAGCGTCCATCCGCCATTACTCAGCAGCAGGTGTCATCTCTGCATGGTGGACCCCGGACTTCGAACGCACCTCATATTCTCTAATATTAATATTTGGTGCATTCCGCCAGTCCTAACACCATGTTTGCTACAGATCAAGCTACCAACCTATAACACAGGGAGCCCATAAAGTGCAAATAGTGCCTATCACTATAAAGAAGTCCCAATCAGAGACCCTTAAAAGAGAGACCACTGGGATATATAAAGTGCCAAAGGTAAATTCTCAAAGTGACACAAATTATTTTACTACATATTATTAAATAACCAGCAATATGATATAGTGAAATTAGTACATTCCATATTAATATAATATATTTATACATTATTATACCCATGTGAACGAGAAAATGTGACCACATATTCTACAATACCATAAAAAAATTATACATAAAAAATTATCAAAAATGTGAAAAAAAAAGAAAAAAAGAAAATAAAATAAAAATAAGAAACAAAAAATGGACTCCCATATAAAAAAGAAGTATAAAGGCCTCCTGTTGTCGGTCGTCATGTAGAGAGTAGTTATATCACAGGAAATCTTAAACGGCATCCTTCATCAAACTTCAGACCCAGTACATCCTTTCCAAAACGCTAGTTGCATGATCAAATATACGGTAAGAACACACAAAGATGACTAAATATAAAAATAAAAAATAAAAGCATATTAGAACACACAAACAGCAACAAAGAAAAGTAAAAGACCAGAGACTGATCTCTATGAAAAGAAACTAAAGCACATTTGTTCGTTTAAGCCTGCCGGGGTGATGGTATTCAATGCAGTAATCCAACGGCATTCTCTCTGTGCCAGTTTCTGTTTCATATCACCTCCTCTAATGCCAGCACAAACTTTATCAATACCCCATACTTTTAGATCTTTTGGATTGCATTGATGATTAGTGTTGAGCATTCCGATACTGCAAGTATCGGGTATCGGCCGATACTTGCTGTATCGGAATTCCGATACCGAGATCCGATATTTTTGTGATATCGGGTATCGGTATCGAAACAACATTAATGTAAAAATGTGTAAAAGAGAGAATTAAAATAAAAAATATTGCTATACTCACCTCTCCGACGCAGCCTGCACCTTACCGAGGGAAGCGGCAGCGTTCTTTGTTTAAAATTCGCGCTTTTCTTTCCTTTACGTGAGTCCCGGCTTGTGATTGGTTGCGTGCCGCCCATGTGACCGGGACGCAACCAATCACAGCAAGCCGTGACGTAATTTCAGGTCCTTCATGATTTTAAAATTACGTTCCGGCGTTGTGATTGGTTGCGTCGCAGTCACATGGGAGACGCAACCAATCACAGCAAGCCGTGACGTAATTTCAGGTCCTTAAGGATTTTAAAATTATGTCCCGGCTTTGTGATTGGTTGCGTCGCAGTCACATGGGAGACGCAACCAATCACAAGCCGTGACATCACGGGAGGCTGGACACGCGCGCTTTTTAAAATGGGCGCGTGTCCAGCCTCCCGTGACGTCCCGGCTTGTGATTGGTTGCGCCGCGATCAACCAATCACAAGCCGGGAGGCTGGACACGCGCCCATTTTAAAATTTTAAAATGCGCGCGTGTCCAGCCTCCCGGCTTGTGATTGGTTGACCGCGGCGCAACCAATCACAAGCCGGGACGTCACGGGAGGCTGGACACGCGCCCATTTTAAAAAGCGCGCGTGTCCAGCCTCCCGTGACGTCACGGCTTGTGATTGGTTAATGGCGGCCATGTTGCCGGGACGCGGACCAATCACAGCAAGCCGTGACGTAATTTCGTCACGGCTTGCTGTGATTGGTCCGCGTCCCGGCAACATGGCCGCCCTGACCAATCACAAGCCGGGACTTCACGTAACCAAGTAAAAGCGCGAATTTTAAACAAACAACGCTGCCGGTTCCCTCGCTGAGGTCCAGGCTGCGTCGGACAGGTGAGTATAGCGATATTTTTTATTTTAATTCTTTCTTTTACATATTTATATGGATCCCAGGGCCTGAAGGAGAGTTTCCTCTCCTTCAGACCCTGGGAACCATCAGGAATACCGTCCGATACTTGAGTCCCATTGACTTGTATTGGTATCGGGTATCGGTATCGGATTGGATCCGATACTTTGCCGGTATCGGCCGATACTTTCCGATACCGATACTTTCAAGTATCGGACGGTATCGCTCAACACTATTGATGATACAATCAAAAATATTTTAGGTATAGGTTTTAAACTAGCCACATCCTCCAAGTCACGTGCTGCCACAAAATCTCTTACATGTTCTCGTGTACGTACACGCAATTCTCTTGATGTTAGACCTACATATATCAAATTGCAAGAGCAGATTGCATAGTAGACCACATATGTCATGCCACAGGTGATATATTCTCTTATTTGGAATTCCTTCCTACCATCTGATGGCGTGAAGGATGTGGCTCTCACAAAATTCTTGCAGGCAAGGCAGTCACCACATGGAAAAAAAACATTTTTTTGTCTTCCTGCTCCAAATGGATCTGGGGTCTTAGCAATGGAATGGCTTTGTACCAGCATATCTCTAATATTACTACTTTGTACTGTCATCAGGGGTTGATCTGAATGGCATTTATGTAAAACCGGATACATTTTTAACACTGGTCTGCGTTTACCCATAATATTTCTCATCAAATCCCTTTTGTGGTTATATGTAGACACGAATCTCGGTTGACAATCCCAAGTTTTTTTCCTCTTTTCCTTCCTTCCCTCGACCAAAAGATCATTCCTGCAGATCTTTTTTGCTCTCATATACCCCTTCTTGATTGAACGCCTACTGTAGCCACGTTGCCTAAAGCGTTCCCCAAGGTCCACAGCTTGTTCCTCAAATAATGAATCATAGGTACAGATCCTTCTGGCACGGAGGAACTGTCCAGTGGGGATGGCCTTTATCATGGAGCGTGTATGTGAGGATGAGGAATGCAACAAAGCATTCACACAGGTTTCCTTAGGGTACATGTCTGTATAGATATATCCATTTTCCTGTACCTTTAGTGTAATATCAAGAAAGGAAATCTCATTGTGATGGTACGTATATGTGAGTCTGATATTGGAGTCATTGTGATTCAGAGGCCGCCCCCATTGCAGTGCCCTGTCTCTGGAGAAAAAAACAGTCCTTAAAGACAAAAAAATTGTGTGTCAAAATAAAATTCAACAACTCCAATATTAGCTCTCGCAAATCTGCTTCCAAATTACTGGATTCAAGAAAAAATCTAGCTGCCCTCATGCCATCCACGTGTATAATGATTCTACATCCGCTGTTACTAAAATCATGTCCCTTTCCACGACAAGGCCATCAACCCACTTCAGGAAGTCCGTAGTGTCCCTGACATAAGAGGGCAGCATCTCCACTTGTGGCCTAAGATAATGTTCGATAAATTAACATGTTGTATCACACAGCCCTCCTATGCCAGAGAAAATAGGACACCCTGGAGGAGACACCGGATCTTTGTGGACCTTGGGGAGAAGATAAAAAGTGGGTATCACTGGATATTGAACCAGAAGTCCACCCAGAGTCTTTTTCGTAATTATACCCCTTTCACATGCTATTTCTAGAACAGTCTGTAGTTGGCTCTGAAATTTTGGAAGAGGATTCTGTGACAACTGGGTGTAGGTATCCTTATTTCTCAATTACCTGAAGGCCTCTTTTTCGTACCTCTCCACAGGCCAGATGACAACATCATCCCACATTTTAATCTCTTGCAATGCTTGTCTCTGGGAGACATTCAAATTATCTCTTTTCTTATAATTATTTATATTCTTGAAATCCTCCATCTCCAATTTGGTAAAGATTTCAACCTGTGGGCGGCATAAAGACGGGGGGGGGGGGTAAGTGGTACATCTGGCAGAGATAGAAGGTAGAGAGGTACTCACCCCGTTAGGGTTGGATTCCTGTTCAAGTTCTTCTAAATTTTGTAATGCCTCCAATTCAATGGGATCAGTTATTTCGGAAGTGGGAAAGGACCGAAGATGTAGCTTCTTAAGAATAATCTTCCGGGAGAAGAGATGGAGATCTTTCAGTGCTACAAAAAAATTAAAATTATTACATGGAGAGAATTGCAATCCCAGCCCCAAGACCTCTTTTGTGGTTCAGAGAAGACATGTGTGGACAAATTAATTACCTCTAAGGTACTTGTTTTTGATTTTTTGTCCATATGAGGAGAAGTCATCACTCGTCATCTTTCGTTTGTTATTAAACCTTCCGCCTCTCCACTCATTATTTCTCACATGGTCTCTCTTATTGAACAAAGTTTTAAAACTATCCTTACTTTGTGTTTTGTCCTCAGCCGAGGACATAGATGAGATCGAAGTTGAACGGCTCTTGGGATACATTTTATTATAAGAATGGCATTTATGCCACCTGTATACTCAGTCCTGTTGGCAATCCACCAAATCACGTTGATATTTTTTAGTTTTATTTTGTACCAACTCAGTCTCCCATTTTTTCAGGGCTGTATCCACCTCATTTTTAAATTTTGTCACCATTTATCCAGTAAGGCACTTATTTATCTCGTCTTGGATTATATTAAGCTCTGCATCCAATTCCTTAAGTTGTTTATCATTGGATCTTGAAAGTAATTCCATAAACTTCCTGGAACATAAGGAAGCAGCATCCTCCCATTGTTTGATAAATTCAGTGTCATCCACCACAAATGAAGGGAAAACCTGGACACGTAGTCCCCAAGGAATAAGGTCACATCCTATATACCGTTCAAAAAAAGCCCTATTCCACCATAGGCGGGTACGTTTATTAAGCAGTTACTTATACTTGTTTGTGAGATCACTAGTGTCTCCAGATTTAAAATCAACAGTGCTACCAGTACCCTCACTGAAAACTTTGTCTAGCTGAGTCAGCCACGCTTTTTAGCGTTCATCAAAATCCATTTGCTCCACAATGGTTACTGTGAAAACACAGATGTGAGGATGAGGAATGCAATAAAGCATTCACAGAGGTTTTTGTGGAACACTTGATTCTGGATCCATGAGAGGGATCCGTATAATATATATACTGATTACCCAGTCCTGTGAATCCTGCTAAGATATGCACTATTGCACTTTATTAATGAATGCATGTAGCATCAATTGGTGCTCTCACCGCTTTTCAGTGTTTTTTTCAGCTTCCCTTGCTGTAAAAGCTAACAACTTATTGTTTTGTGATTAAATTCTGACTATTTTTTGTATGTGATTCACTGTGGAAAAAAATTTGTACTCTTTTTATTTGGACTTGAACTCTGTTTTCTTCTGGAAATTCTGGCTGTCTTGGAGTGTCCAAACAGTACTTCTGTGTGATCTCTCTGCCATTAACTTTTTCCCAAGTTTCTGAGCATGTGTGAGAGATCTTTTTTGATGTTGTCCATTTTGGGTTGTATTTATTATTAGGTTTAAGGAGTAGGAACAAGGACAAAAACAGCAGGGTAGGGACATATCTAGATTTAGATATGAACAGGTATAGGTATAAGACCAAATTCAGACAAGGATAGAATTAGATACAGGTTCAGAATTCAGTCATAGGCACTCAGCACCCAGGCTGGCAGAAACCAGAAACAGGCAAGATCAGAGACTGGACACGACATGACAGGACCTGGCAACTCAGTAGTTGCACACAGACTGAAAGAGCATGTTTCTCAGGCATCTTCCCATTGGTGGAGATACCTTAAGTACCAAGTGCTTCTTAGCAATTGGATTTGGACACATTAGAAATGTGCGTACTGTCTCTTTAAGAATCAGGAAGGGCAGGCGCGGTCACCCTAAGCATGCAGCCAGTAAGTATGCAAACAGCAAGCAGAGGACATGAGGCTTACAGCATATAGCAAGCAGGAGACAGAACTCACCGCCTGCCCAGGATTGGTGAGTAAGTAGGTGTATCTGCATTGTGGGGAATGGGAAGCCGTGTGGTGATCCCGGCAGGTATGTTACAATTTGATGAAAGAAAGACTCAGATACACCCTGTATTAGATATAAAGGAGGGCCTCATACACATTTTGTACAAAATTGTCCTGTAGTGGTACTCATAGACTCAAAAAGGCTATGAATTAAGTGCAAAGCCTGCCAAAATTACAATCAGGGTCCTGATTGCACTCTTAAAGGCCCCAACTCTTGTATCTCATTCAAATATTATGAACAAAATGTAGTTGCGGTACTCCTACACTCATAAAGGCTCCGTACACAGTGCAAAGGCAGAAAAAACTTATAAGGAGGGTTTTCCATTCACCCTTTTAAGCAGAAAGTGGAGTGCCTCATAAAAAAATTAACTAAGTGTAGTTGATGTACTCCTACACTTACAAAGGCTTTGCACAAGCGTCATCCAGTCATACAAAAACCCCTTGAAGGCAACAACTGGAGAGCCTCATTCAAATATTGAACCTTAAAAATACTTTATGTGCATGCTGTCATCTGGTGGTGTGGAAAAGTGGGGGCTAATCAAGGCTTTGTCATTTTTATAAGAGTGAGCCTGTTAGCATTCTCTGTTGACTGGTAAAAGTGCCTGTCTGTTATGACCCTCAGTGACACTAAAAACACGCTCAGACAAGACACTAGGGGCAGGGCAGCACAATACCTCCAAGGCATAGAGGGACAGCTCATACCAGGTGTCCAGCTTTGAGACCCTATAGTTGAAGGTAGCAGAGGAATTAGGGAGTATGCTGGTTTGGTCAGCCAGGTATTGCTTGACCTTCTTTAAAAACTTTTCGTTCCTTATCCAAAATATCTTGTCCTCAAGCCATGGATGTGGGGTTAGTGTCATGAAATTGACCCAGGCCTTTTTGTTGTGATTTTGCTTTTTGCTCCCTCTAGTGGTCATTAGTGATTTGACTCTGGAGCGTCTGTCTTTTCCTATATCCTCACCTGGGCCGTTAGTTCAGGGGCGTTGCTATATAAGCTCCCTGGACCTTCAGTTCAATGCCTGGCATCGTTGAAATCAGAGCTAATCTGTTGTGCTCTTGTCCTCTGATCCTGGTTCCTGTTTTTCAAGCTAAGTCTGCTTCTTTGCTTTTTGCTTTAGTTTTGTTTGGTATTTTTGTCCAGCTTGTTCCTATCTGTATCCTGACCTTTGCTGGAAGCTCTAGGGGGCGGGTGTTCTCCCCCCGGACCGTTAGACGGTTCGGGGGTTCTTGAATCTCCAGCGTGGATTTTTATAGGGTTTTTGTTGACCAGATAAGTTATCTTGCTATATTCTGCTATTAGTAAGCTGGCCTCTCTTTGCTGAACCTGGTTCATTTCTGTGTTTGTCATTTCCTCTTACCTCACCGTTATTATTTGTGGGGGGCTTGTATCTTGCTTTGGGGTCCCTTTCTCTGGAGGCAAGAGAGGTCTTTGTTTTCTTCTCCTAGGGGTAGTTAGATTCTCCGGCTGGCGCGAGTTATCTAGCGATCACCGTAGGCATGATCCCCGGCTACTTCTAGTGTTGGCGTTAGGAGTAGCTATTTGGTCAACCCAGTTACCACAGCCCTATGAGCTGGATTTTTGTATCTTGCAGACTTACACGTTCCTCTGAGACCCTGTCCACTGGGGTCATAACAGTATGCCAGGCCTGTATTGAATGTTTAATGCATTGCAGAAGTGGGATTATAAGAAAGAAAATTTTGAGTTTTTTTTTTTCCCTCTCTCATTTTTTTTTTCTTTTCCCCTTTACCTCAGAGTGGCTTAAGCTTGCTGCAGACATGAATGTCCAGACCTTGATTACAAGTGTGGACCAGCTTGCCGCTCGTGTGCAGGGTATACAAGATTATGTTACCAGAAATCCTAGGTCTGAACCCAAGATTCCGATTCCTGAACTGTTTTCAGGAGACCGATTTAAGTTTAGGAATTTCAGAAATAATTGTAAATTATTTTTGTCCCTGAAACCTTGTTCGTCTGGAGACTCTGCTCAACAAGTAAAAATTGTTATTTCATTCTTACGGGGTGACCCTCAGGATTGGGCTTTTTCGTTGGCGCCAGGAGATCCGGCATTGGCTGATATTGATGCGTTTTTTCTGGCGCTCGGTTTACTTTATGAGGAACCCAATCTTGAGATTCAGGCAGAGAAAGCCTTGCTGGCTATGTCTCAGGGCCAGGACGAGGCTGAGGTGTATTGCCAAAAATTTCGGAAATGGTCCGTGCTGACACATTGGAACGAGTGTGCACTGGCCGCTAATTTTAGAAATGGCCTTTCTGAGGCCATTAAGAATGTTATGGTGGGTTTTCCCATTCCCACAGGTCTGAATGATACCATGTCCCTGGCTATTCAAATTGACCGGCGGTTGCGGGAGCGCAAAACCGCAAATTCCCTCATGTTGTTGTCTGAACGGACACCTGATGTGATGCAATGTGATAGAAAAACCGCAAATTCCCTCATGGTGTTGTCTGAACGGACACCTGATTTGATGCAATGTGATAGAATCCTGACTAGAAATGAGAGGAAAATTCATAGACGCCGGAATGGCTTGTGCTACTACTGTGGTGATTCTACACATGTTATCTCAGCATGCTCTAAACGTATATCTAAGGCTGTTAGTCCTGTCACCGTTGGTAATTTGCATCCTAAGTTTATTCTGTCTGTAACTTTGATTTGCTCACTGTCATCTTATCCTGTCATGGCGTTTGTAGATTCAGGTGCTGCCCTGAGTCTTATGGATCTCTCATTTGCTAAGCGCTGTGGTTTTATTCTTGAACCATTAGACAATCCTATCCCTCTTAGGGGTATTGATGCTACGCCATTGGCAGAAAATAAGCCGCAGTATTGGACACAGGTTACCATGTGCATGACTCCTGAACACCGCGAGGTGATACGTTTTCTCGTTCTACATAAAATGCATGATTTGGTTGTTTTGGGGCTGCCATGGTTACAGACCCATAATCCAGTCCTTGACTGGAAGGCTATGTCAGTGTCTAGTTGGGGCTGTCGTGGTATTCATGAGGATTCCCTGCCTGTGTCTATTGCTTCTTCTACGCCTTCGGAAGTTCCGGAGTACTTGTCTGATTATCAGGATGTCTTTAGCGAGTCCAGGTCCAGTGCATTGCCTCCTCATAGGGAATGTGACTGTGCAATAGATTTGATTCCAGGCAGTAAATTTCCTAAGGGAAGACTGTTTAATCTGTCGATACCTGAACATACCGCTATGCGTTCATATATCAAGGAGTCTCTGGAGAAAGGACACATCCGTCCGTCTTCTTCCCCTCTTGGTGCGGGATTCTTTTTTGTGGCTAAAAAGGATGGATCTTTGAGGCCTTGTATTGACTATCGGCTTTTAAATAAGATCACTGTCAAATTTCAGTATCCTTTGCCGCTGTTGTCTGACTTGTTTGCCCGGATTAAAGGTGCCAAGTGGTTTACCAAGATAGACCTTCGTGGTGCGTACAACCTTGTGCGCATTAAGAAAAGGGGATGAATGGAAAACCGCATTCAATACGCCCGAAGGTCATTTTGAGTACTTGGTGATGCCTTTTGGGCTCTCTAATGCCCCTTCAGTTTTTCAGTCCTTTATGCATGACATTTTCCGGAACTATCTGGATAAATTTCTGATCGTTTATCTGGATGATATTCTGTTTTTTTCTGATAATTGGGACTCGCATGTGGAGCAGGTCAGGATGGTCTTTAAAATTTGGCGTGAAAATTCTTTGTTTGTCAAGGGCTCAAAGTGTCTTTTTGGTGTACAGAAGGTTCCCTTTTTGGGGTTCATTTTTTCCCCTTCTGCTGTGGAGATGGACCCAGTCAAGGTCCGAGCTATTCTTGATTGGACTCAGCCCTCGTCAGTTAAGAGTCTTCAGAAGTTCTTGGGTTTCGCTAACTTCTACCGTCGTTTTATCGCTAACTTTTCTAGCATTGTGAAACCTTTGACGGATATGACCAAGAAGGGCTCCGATGTGGTTAATTGGGCTCCTGCTGCCGTGGAGGCTTTCCAGGAGTTGAAACGTCGGTTTACTTCGGCGCCTTTTTTGTGCCAGCCTGATGTCTCGCTTCCCTTTCAAGTTGAGGTGGATGCTTCAGAGATTGGAGCAGGGGCCGTTTTGTCGCAGAAAGGCCCTGGTTGCTCTGTTATGAGACCTTGCGCCTTTTTCTCTAGGAAGTTTTCGCCTGCGGAGCGAAATTATGATGTGGGCAATCGGGAGTTGTTGGCCATGAAATGGGCATTTGAGGAGTGGCGTCATTGGCTCGAGGGTGCTAAGCATCGTGTGGTGGTCTTGACTGATCACAAAAATCTGATGTATCTCGAGTCTGCTAAACGCCTGAATCCTAGACAGGCCCGCTGGTCATTGTTTTTCTCCCGTTTTGACTTTGTTGTCTCATATTTACCAGGTTCAAAGAATGTGAAGGCCGATGCTCTTTCCAGGAGCTTTGTGCCTGATGCTCCTGGAGTCGCTGAACCTGTTGGTATTCTTAAGGATGGTATTATCTTGTCAGCTATTTCTCCTGATCTGCGACGTGTGTTGCAGAGATTTCAGGCTGATAGGCCTGATTCTTGTCCACCTGACAGACTGTTTGTGCCTGATAAGTGGACCAGCAGAGTCATTTCCGAGGTTCATTCCTCGGTGTTGGCAGGTCACCCAGGAATTTTTGGCACCAGAGATCTGGTGGCCAGATCCTTTTGGTGGCATTCCTTGTCTAGGGATGTGCGGTCATTTGTACAGTCCTGTGGGACTTGTGCTCGAGCTAAGCCTTGCTGTTCTCGTGCCAGTGGGTTGCTCTTGCCCTTGCCTGTCCCTAAGAGACCTTGGACACATATCTCCATGGATTTCATTTCTGATCTTCCGGTGTCTCAGGGCATGTCTGTTATCTGGGTGATATGTGATCGCTTCTCCAAGATGGTCCATTTGGTTCCTTTGCCTAAACTGCCTTCCTCTTCCGATCTGGTTCCTGTGTTTTTCCAGAATGTGGTTCGTTTGCACGGCATCCCTGAGAATATTGTGTCAGACAGAGGATCCCAGTTCGTTTCCAGATTCTGGCGATCCTTTTGTAGTAGGATGGGCATTGACTTGTCGTTTTCGTCTGCTTTCCATCCTCAGACTAATGGACAGACGGAGCGAACTAATCAGACTTTGGAGGCTTATTTGAGGTGTTTTGTCTCTGCTGATCAGGATGATTGGGTGACCTTCTTGCTGTTAGCTGAGTTTGCCCTTAATAATCGGGCTAGTTCCGCCACCTTAGTTTCGCCGTTTTTCTGCAACTCTGGTTTCCACCCTCGTTTTTCTTCGGGTCATGTGGAACCTTCTGACTGCCCTGGGGTGGATTCTGTGGTGGATAGGTTGCAGCGGATCTGGAATCTTGTGGTGGACAACTTGAAGTTGTCACAGGAGAGGGCTCAGCGCTTTGCCAACCGCCGCCGCGGTGTGGGTCCCCGACTACGTGTTGGGGATTTGGTGTGGCTTTCTTCCCGCTTTGTTCCTATGAAGGTTTCCTCTCCCAAATTTAAACCTCGTTTTATTGGTCCTTACAAGATATTGGAAATTCTTAATCCTGTATCCTTTCGCCTGGATCTACCTGTGTCGTTTGCTATCCACAACGTGTTTCATAGGTCCTTGTTGCGGCGGTACGTTGTGCCTGTGGTTCCTTCTGCTGAGCCTCCTGCTCCGGTGTTGGTTGAGGGCGAGTTGGAGTACGTGGTGGAGAAGATCTTGGATTCTCGTCTCTCCAGGCGGAGGCTTCAGTACCTGGTCAAGTGGAAGGGCTATGTTCAGGAAGATAATTCCTGGGTGGTCGCCTCTGATGTTCATGCGGCCGATTTAGTTCGTGCCTTCCACGCCGCTCATCCTGATCGCCCTGGTGGTCGTGGTGAGGGTTCGGTGACCCCTCACTAAGGGGGGGGTACTGTTGTGATTTTGCTTTTTTTTGCTCTAGTGGTCATTAGTGATTTGACTCTGGAGCGTCTGTCTTTTCCTATATCCTCACCTGGGCCGTTAGTTCAGGGGCGTTGCTATATAAGCTCCCTGGACCTTCAGTTCAATGCCTGGCATCATTGAAATCAGAGCTAATCTGTTGTGCTCTTGTCCTCTGATCCTGGTTCCTGTTTTTCAAGCTAAGTCTGCTTCTTTGCTTTTTGCTTTAGTTTTGTTTGGTATTTTTGTCCAGCTTGTTCCTATCTGTATCCTGACCTTTGCTGGAAGCTCTAGGGGGCTGGTGTTCTCCCCCCGGACCGTTAGACGGTTCGGGGGTTCTTGAATCTCCAGCGTGGATTTTTATAGGGTTTTTGTTGACCAGATAAGTTATCTTGCTATATTCTGCTATTAGTAAGCTGGCCTCTCTTTGCTGAACCTGGTTCATTTCTGTGTTTGTCATTTCCTCTTACCTCACCGTTATTATTTGTGGGGGGCTTGTATCTTGCTTTGGGGTCCCTTTCTCTGGAGGCAAGAGAGGTCTTTGTTTTCTTCTCCTAGGGGTAGTTAGATTCTCCGGCTGGCGCGAGTCATCTAGCGATCACCGTAGGCATGATCCCCGGCTACTTCTAGTGTTGGCATTAGGAGTAGCTATTTGGTCAACCCAGTTACCACAGCCCTATGAGCTGGATTTTTGTATCTTGCAGACTTACACGTTCCTCTGAGACCCTGTCCACTGGGGTCATAACACCTTTTGCAGTGTACCCCTGCCTCTTCTGTGTGTCTCCGTCACCTCCTTTCCTTTGTTGGACAAGGAAGCTTGCCCCCTGCTGCTAGCTTTATCTGATGGGAATTGTTTTCAACATATTTTCCACAATGGCCTTTTGGTATAGCACCATTCTAACAAACCTCTCCGCCTCAAGAAAGAGAGATGAAAAGTTCTCCTTGTAGCATGGGTCTAGCAGGGTGAACAATTGGTACTCTTTATTGGCCAGGATAAATATGATACGAGGGTTACAGGAGAGGCAGCGGTGAATGAAGTCGGCCATATGTGCCAAGGTCCCTACAGTGAACACTCCCTGTCTTCATCATGAAGACAACTCTCCATCTCCTCTCCCTCATCCTCCATCTGTTCCTCCTCATTCCCCTCCTTAGGCCATCCAAGTAGAAGAGACGGGAAGAAGGCTGTGTGGGTGCCAGCCTCTATTGCGCTAGCAACCTGCTCCTGTTCCTCCCTAGCCTTTACCTCTTCATTGTTACCCAATCTGCGCTGATCAGATGAGTTGAGGCTGGGTTTGGTAGTATCTCCCTTTCTCATGTCTTCTTCTATCTTCACCTGGTCCGCATGCATAGCTTCATGTTTCATTGTGAGCATCAATAGTTTGAATAGCCACAGAAGCGGGATCGTTGTGCTGACTATGTCATCATCGCTGCACACCATCTTTGAGGACTTCTAAAATTTTGGGAGAACTGCACAAATGACAGACATCCATGACCACTCTTCAGCTATGTCCAGAGGCTTGCCAGAATATTGACGGACTTGTTGGACCTGGTGTTCCACAACCACTGGCCTCTGCTGCTCACAAAGCCTTGCCACTAGATTTAGTGTGGAGTTCCAGTACATGGTGATGTTGCACACCAGTTGGTGAGCTGGCAATTGCACGCTCTGCTGCAGCACTGTCAGAGCGGCGGCAGCTGAAGCCGCCTTGCAGTACATTGACCAGACGCTCTGGCACATAGTGGTATGTTTCCAGAAACTGGTCAACCAACAAATTGACCACAGGGGTCAAGCATGTTATGTGTGTGAGCTTGCCAAGATTCACAGCCACCACCAAGTTACGCCCATTATCACACATGACCATGCCTGGTTGGAGGTTCAGTGTCAAAAGCCACAGATATGTATGGTCTGTTATTCCTTCAAGTAACTCAGCCGTGATGTGCGGTTTGTCTTCTACACAAAGAAGCCTAAGCAGATCCTGTTGTCGCTTCTATGATGCAGTGCTGCAGAGCTTCCAGCTTTCGGTTGATGTGGACGACGTGCTCTGAGATAGCACATTGGAGATGGAGGATAAGGAAGATCAGGAGGGGGTGCAGAGGCTTAAGTACAAGGTGGAGGAAACCCAGATAGAAGTAGGGCCAGGAATCCTTGGCGTTGGGATCACATGTGCCGTGCCAGAGTGGAAGTCGACCCCAGCCTACACAATGTTCCCCCTGGGTGCTGTCAGGGAAATGTAGTGTCCCTGGCCACAAACTCTTTTCCATGTGGCAGTCATTAAATGAACAATCTCAGTAAGTGCCGTGGTAAGGGCACGAGTAATGTTCCTGGACACTTGCTAGTACAAGGCGGGAACCGAGTGCTGAGAGACGGCTGTTGACATGAGTCGGTGGAAATCCTCCTTGTCAAAAAAATGAAAAGGCAGCATTTCCATGGAAAGCAACAGAAAAATGTGCCTATTTAGCATTTTAGCCTGTGGGTGGTTGACTGGAAACTTTCTCATTCATCCCAAGACCTGGGGTAGGGACAGCTGAAACCTGTGTTGGGACAACGCATTGGAAGTGCCTGGTGATGGTTTGTCAGAATGTGCAAGGACAGGTGCAGGGTGGGAGGTATCTGCGCCAGTATAATAGACAGTGGATTGGGAAGCACAGGGGAAGAGTTGGCAACAATCGTGGATTCAGACGTTCAGCCCACTGAGTCAAGTGCTTGGATGACATGTGACTGATCATGCTTGTGATGGTTAGGCTCTTAGTGTTCAGTACCCTGCTGCTGATCTTGGCATGGCAAGGGTTGCAAATGACCATTTTCTTTGTCTCAGAACTTGCTTTAAAAAAGTCCTAGAATGGGGAGAATCTAAGTATTTGACAGAGAAATTCACGAATGTCGGTCCTCTGCATAACAGCTGCCTGCCTTCAACTTCTGGTCACCCCATTGCCTCTTCCTGCCTGTTTTGGTGCTGCTGATCCCTCCTCCTCCTCAGCCCTTCTGGCATCACTCTGCATGCCCGCTTCCCAGGTTAGGTCATTGAGTTCATCATCCACCACCTTGTTTGCCACCACTGCATCCTGATCCTCCTGACTTGGTGACTGAACAACAACCTGACTTATTTGTAACTATGTCTCATCATCATCTTCCTCCTTAGACAAAATTTGCCATTCGTCACCATCATCTTTTTGCAGCAGTGGCTGCTCTAAGTTTGTGCATCACTAAGCAGCATGTCCTCCTGTCCCTCTTGGAACATGCAGGGTGAGAGGCCATGATTAAGAAGTGATGTGGTAAAGAGCTTCTCGGAGTGTCCTAGTGTGGGATCACTAGTCTCCTGGGACTCAACCTGGTGGGAGGAAGGAGAATGAGGGGGAGGATTAAGGGATCAAGGCTGTTGGCTGATGAGACTGTACAGTGTGGAAGGCTGGGTGGTGCTGCCAAGCATGCTGGAAGCATTATCTGCTATCCAACTGACCACCTGTTCGCACTGCTCTAGCTTCAGAAGTGGTGTACCCTGACTCCCTGCAAAGTGGGATAGGAACCTATGTGTCGTGGATGGGTGCATTTCTTGGGCTCCAGCAACAGACGAAGTCTCAACCGCCCCATGTCCTCGGTGTAAGCATGCCCCATCTTCCGCACTGTGACTTCCCCATCCCTTATCGCATGCCTACAGCATCTTCTAATTGCTTGGTCTCTTGAAACCAAGTTGATTTAAAAAATTTAAATAAATATTGGTCACCTGCAGCAGTCAAAGCGTTTTTTGGAGTTTAATACTACCTTAATGTAATACAAATCATGTAAAATTGTTTGGATCACTAATTGAATTCAGAAAAAAAATTTTACTACTTTTTTGAAGCGTTCTGTACCACCAAAATTTAACAGAAAGCAGAAAACAGAAATACTCTATGGATGATTAACTGAATACAGATATTTCTTTCAACACTTTTTTTGAAGTTTTATATAATTCCAAAATGTGCTACAAAGTATGTAATACTCTATGGATGACTAATTGAATTAAAAAAAAAAAGTCAACACATTTTTCCAGTGTTATATCACTCTGAAATTTAACAGTAAGTACGTAATACTATATACAGTACATATAATATAAATGGCTAGTTGAATCCTGAAAAAATGTCAATTTTTTTTTGAGTGTTATAAACCACCAAAATTTAACAGAAAGCACGCAATACCCTATCGATGACTAGCAATGAACGAACCCGAACACTAAAGATCGAGGTCCGTACTGAACACCTAGTGTTCGGGCACTGACCCAGAAGAGGGACTTCTCTAGGAGTCAAGGAATTTTATTTATGCTGCATGTTTATTTACAAACTTACTATGGGGTTAGTTATCCAGGTGTTTTATACATGTCTCTTCACTTCAGTACTAACTCCTGGGCTTGATGTCACCTGACAAAACAAGAGTGACATCAACCCCACAAATATTACCACACTGTTCATCGCCACAGGGCAAGTGTGAAGAGCAAGGCTAAGTGGCCAATTTGGTGCATTTTATTGATGCTCCATTTCTGGTGCGGCTGAGGTTCTTAGCCTGAGAGGAGGGTCAATTTCTCTTGCATATTTCCTGGCTATTAATATCAGTCCAAAGCTGTCTGTTTAGCCTTTGCTGGTTTGAAATTATAGGGAATACTACGACATTTTTTTCTGAGGCCACATATTTAAACAGTCTGTTATCTCCGTCAGACGCCTGGTGTATCTGTGGTGTCTAAATCCTCGCTTTGCAGGCATACATTGTATTTCTTTGTCTGCTAGCCTTGGTCTACTCAGTATTTAGTGGTGTAAAAAATGTTTTTTGGAAACAAAAAGCCACATATTTAAACAGTCTGTTATCTCCATCAGATGCACAGTGAATCTGTGGTGTCAAAATCCTTGCTTTGCAGGCTAGCCTTGATCTAATCAGTATTTAGTGGCTTATTTTTTTATTTTTTTTAAAAAAGGCCACTTATTTAAACAGTCTGTTATCTCCGTAAGACGCCTGGTCTATCTGTGGTCTCTAAATCCTTGCTTTTCAGGCATACTGATCCCATAAAAGTTTTCTGAAAATTAATCCATTTGTATTGAACTTTTCAAATATTTTAGCAGTCCATTTAAAATGGGAAAGGCAAGGGGCAAGGGATGGGGAAGTGGACGTGATGTTGATGGTGCATGCAGAGGACGAGACTGTGGCCAAGTTGAAGGTGGGCCACAACAAAGACCCACATCATCTCGCTCGACCTTCCTGTCCCAGTTTCCAGGAGACCGCAGCACACCACTATTGAAGCCAGAGCAATGTGAAATGGTTGTTGGTTGGATAGTGGATAATGCTTCCAGTCACTTAGCCACCACCACCATGTCTTTCACACGGTCAAGTCTGAGTAGCCATGAGTGTGGACCCCATATTACTCACCTTGATCCTCCTTCCTCCCACCATGCCAAGTGCCCTGAGACAACTGATCCCACACTTGGATACTCCAAAGAGCTGCTCAGTTTTCCCTTTAAAGATTCCAGACACTCGGCCATTCAACTTGAAGTGGGGCCAGATTAGATCATATGTAGTGATGCCCAAAGATTTGAACAGCCATGGTCACATGAAGATGATGGTGGGATAGTGTCACAAGAGGTGGACGATGATGAGACACAATTGCCAGAAAGTAAGGAGGAGGAGCAGGGTGCGGATGTGGAAGACGAGGTGGTGGATGACCTAGTGACTGACCCAATCTGGCAGGAGGACATGCAGAGCGAGGACAGCAGCACACATGGGAAAGGAGGCATAGCACCCCAACAGGCAGGGAAAAGCAGTGTGGTGGCCGCAGACAGAAGCCGTGCATCTGTTCCATGTAACACTAACATGACGGAAGTAGCCATTCCAACTGTTAGAACTTCCCAAGTCTGGTTATATTTTAAAGACTCCCCAAACAGGCCATTTGCAGCAGCTGCCATGCCTGCATCAGCAGGGGTAGCAAAACTACCAGCCTGACCACTAACAGCATGATCAGTCACATGGCAGAAAAGCACCTGACTTTGTGGGCCGAACCCTAGGCTCCAGGAACACTGTCTGCAGGTGACACCACTGCTCTTCCATAGTTTTGCATAGAAGGCAATCCCCAGTCCACTGTGCATGTGAAGATACTTCTAGCCCTGCACCTGTTGTTGCCCACAGTCAACCAGCACCATCATCAAGCCTGTACACATCCTTGTCCAAGCGCAGCCTTCAGTTGACTATAATCCAGTCATTGGAAAGTAAGCGGAAATACCCAGCCAATGCCCCACAGGACACAGTACTAAATTCTAACATTTCTTGTCTGCTTGAACTCGAAATGTTGCCTTTTAGGCTCATTGAGACGGAAGCTTTCCCCAACCTGATGGCGGCGGCCATCCCAAGGTTCTCGGTCCCCAGTCACCACTGTTTCTCACAGTGTGCCTTACCAGCATTACAACAGCACATGTCCCACAACATTACTCGTGCCCTCAACAATGCTGTTACTGGGAAAGTCCACCTAACCACGGACACATAGACAAGTGCTTGTGGGCAGGGACTTTACATCTCACTGATGGCACACTGGGTTAACAGTGGAAGCCGGGACCCAGTTGGACCTTGGGATGGAACACATCCTCCCCACGCTGAGGATTGCAGGTCCTACTTCAATCCGTGTTGTCCCCACAGTCTACAGCTCCTGCACCTCCTCCTCCTCCTCTTCAGCCTCCATCTCTGAAATGAGCACATCAGTCACTGCAGCACTACCTCAGCCAAGTGGCAACAGGCTGTCCTGAAGCTAATCTGCTTAGGTGACAAACCGCACAATGATGAAGAGTTGAGGACAGCGCTGAAAGAGTAGTCAGATTTTTGGATGACACCCCTGCACCTACAGCCAGGCATGGTCGTGTGTGACAATGGCCCGAACCTGGTGGCGGCTCTGAGGCAAGGTGAGCTCACACATGTACCTGGCCCATGTGCTTAACTTCGTTGATCAATGTTTTCTCAAAAGCTTCCAGGAGCTGCCGGATCTGCTAGTGAAAGTACGCCGCCAGTCTGCCCATTTTAGAAAGACAGCTTCAGCCACCATTGCTGCACTTCAGCAGCATTTGCAGCTTCCGGCTCACCTACTGGTTTGTGATGTCCCCACGCATTGGAATTCTACACTGCATATGTTGGAAAGGATTTGTGAGCAGAAGAGGGCAGTTGTTGACTACCAGCATCAACAAGGTTGTCGATATTAAGTTCAGACTCCACACATGAGACCTCAGGAGTGGACATGGATGTCAGACATATGTACCATCCTCAAAAACTTTGAGGACTGCACCAAGATGGTGAGCGGTGATGACGCTATAATTAGCGCCACCATCACACTTCTCTGCATTCTGAAAACCTCTCTGCTCACAATTAAAGAGGATGCATTGCAGGCAGAGCACGAGGACTTGGATCAAGGAACTATACAGGGTGATTACACTTAGCCCAGCCTCATGTTATCCCAACGTGGATTGTTAGACAATAAGGAAGAGGAGGAGGATGAAGAACAGGAGCTACTTTCATACGCTATAGACGGTACTACAAGCACAGCTGTCATACTGTCTGTTCAGCGTGGATGGCCTGAGGACAGGGAGGAGAAGGAGGATGAGGAGGAGGACAGCATAGTCAGTTGTCCTGTTGGTGAGGACATGGAGGTCTTGCCTGTTAGCAGTCTGGCACGCATGGCTGACTTTATGTTGCGCTGCATTTCCCATGACCGTCGCATTATTAAAATTTTCTGTGACGCTCATTACTGGTTGGTGACACATCTAGACCCACGTTACAAGGAGAACTTTCAATCTCTACTTCCAGAGACAGACAGTTGTACTAAAATGTGGCAGTACCAGAGGGCCCTTGTAGCACTTTATAACTTTATTACTTACTTATTATTATTATTATTATTATTTAATTTCAGGTCCTGAATGCAGAAATAGGCATTCAGGACCTGAAATTACGTCACGGCTTGCTGTGATTGGTCGCGTCGCGGCCACATGGGCGGCACGCAACCAATCACAAGCCGTGACGTCGCGGGAGGCAGGAAACGCGCGCATTTTAAGCAAACAACGCTGCCGGTTCCCTCGGTGAGGTCCAGGCTGCGTCGGAGAGGTGAGTATAGCAATATTTTTTATTTTAATTCTTTATTTTACACATTAATGTTGTATTTTACACATTAATGTTGTTTCGATACCGATACCCGATACCACAAAAGTATCGGATCTCGGTATCGGAATTCCGATACCCGCAAGTATCGGCCGATACCCGATACTTGCGGTATCGGAATGCTCAACACTAATTATTGGGTATCCATCTAGACATGTGGCATGAACTGGATCTCTACGCCTTGGAGATCCTGGCCTGCCCTGTTGCTAGCGTTCTGTCAGAGCAGGCTTTTAGTGCCGCTGGTGGGATTATAACAGATAAGCGTAACCGCCTGTCAACTGAAAATGCTGACAGGCTGACTCTTATCAAAATGAACAAGGTCTGGATTGGGCAAGACTTCTGTACACCACCAAATGAAAACAGCGAAACATAACCTCAAATACATTGTCTTTTTTGTGGAGGTATATTCTCATGCACCTCTTCACAACCACACATGGGTATACGCTTCCAGATTTTGTCTGTTTGTTGTTATCTTCCTCCTTATCCTCATCATCCACAACCATACGAATACCAGGGTGAACGTATTCCGTGATGCAAAAGTCACTCATTTTTTGTGTAACAGTGTTTTTATGATGCCCAGTAGGGTTGAGCGAAATGGGTCGGCAATTTTCAGAAGTCGCCGACTTTTGGCAAAGTCGGGTTTCATGAAACCCGACCTGACCCCTGTGTGGGGTCGGCCATGAGGTTGGCGATCTTCTGAATCTGGTATCGGAATTCCGATACCGAGTTCCGATATGTTTGCGATATCGGAAATCGGTATCGGAATCCACATTTAAGTGTAAAATAAAGAATTAAAATAAAAAATATTGATATACTCACCTCTCCGACGCAGCCTGCACCTTACCGAGGGAACCGGCAGCCTTCTTTGCTTAAAATGCGCGCGTGAATGGCCTTAGATGACGTCACGGCTTCTGATTGGTCGCGGCCACCCATGTGACCGCCACGCGACCAATCACAAGCCGTGACGTAATTCTCAGGTCCTAAATTCCTAATTCTAGGAATTTAGGACCTTAGAATTACGTCACGGCTTGTGATTGGTCGCGTGGCGGTCACATGGGCGGCCACGGCCAATCAGAAGCCGTGACGTCATCTAAGGCCATTCACGCGCGCATTCTTAAGAAGGAAGGCTGCCGGGGGGTCTGTGCGGCCTCTCTGGGGTCTGTACGACCTGCCGGGGGGTCTGTGCGGCCTCTGCGGGGTCTGTACGACCTGCCGGGGGGGTCTGTGAGGCCTCTCCGGGGTCTGCACGACCTGCCGGAGGGTCTGTGCAGCCTCTCCGGGGTCTGTATGACCTGCTGGGGGGGTCTGTGCGGACTGCCGGGGGTCTTTGTGTCAGTGCAGGCATAGTCCGATGGGACTACAAGTCCCATCGGACGATGCCTGCTACACTGACAGTGATTGACACATTAGCCAATGATGGGACAGTAGTAGTCCCATCATCCGGCTAATGTGTTGAATGTAAAAAAAAAAAATACTCCATACATGCTACATACATACATGCTACATACATACATACATACATGCTACATACATACTCCATACATACATACATGCTACATACATACTCCATACATGCTACATACATACATACATGCTACATACATACATGCTACATACATGCTACATACATACATACATGCTACATACATACATACATACTACATACATACATACATACATGCGACATACATACTCCATACATACATACATACATGCTACATACATACTCCATACATGCTACAGACATACATACATGCTACATACATGCTACATACATGCTACATACATACATACATGCTACATACATACATACATGCTACATACATGCTACATAAATACATACATGCTACATACATGCTAGATACATACATGCTGCATACATACATGCTACATACATGCTACATACAACATACATACATTCTACATACATACATACATACATACATGCTACATACTACATACATACATTCTACATACATGCTACATACTACATACATACATTCTACATACATACATGCTACATACATACTACATACGTGCTACATACATACCATATACATACATAGATGCTACATACATGCTACATACTACATACATACATACTACATACATACATACCACATACATACATACCACATACATACTACATACATACATACTACATACATACATGCTACATACATACATACTACATACATGCTACATACTACAAATATACATGCTACATACATACTACATGCTACATACATACATGCTACATACTACATACATACATGCTATATACATGCTACATGCTACATACATACTGCATAAATACATCCATACATACATGCTACATACATACTACATGCTACATACATACTACATACATACATGCTACATACATACAACATGCTACATACATGCTACATACTACATACATGCTACATGCATGCTACATACTACATGCATACATACTGCATACATACATACAATACATACATATAGACATACAGTACATTAAACATAGATTACATACTCACCATTACTTGTCACTTTGTTCCCCAAAGCCAGTGTCATCTGTAAAAAATGTGAAAAAAACAAACAACCAATATACTCCCTGTCCGCAGAAATCCACGAGTGTCCCACGACTATCTCCCGTGGAGAGCAGCAGCATCAGATAATGCGACTGCTCTCCAGGGGCTCCAGAAACACAATGACGGGAGGAAGGTATCCTTCCGCTACTGTATTCCTCCGCTGCTGTAAGAAAAAAAGTCCCTAGTCTCACTTTATGGCATTGATGTATGAGACATTTTCCCATGCAGCAATTGCCATAAAGTGACACTTTGAACTCAGGTAACCTCAGTGATACACTGCAGGAGCCATTGTCTCCTGTCAGTGTGTCACTGAGGGTCCTATAGAGCAGTGACATCACCCGATGTCACTGTTCTATAGGGGAGATCATCGTGGTACACTCGTTATTAATTGGACTACGGCGGACAGGTAGTATGCGGTTTATTATTTTACGTTTTTTGCAGGCGCTGAAGTATGGTAAGTATGGTGAAATGAAGAATATTAAAATACTTTTTCCTAATGTGTGTGTGTTTTATTAATGCTTTTCTTACTATTGGATTAATAACGGATAGGCGTCTTATTGACGCCTCTCTGTTATTAATCCGGCTTAATGTCACCTTACGATAGCAAGGTGACATTAACCCCTTATTACCCCATATCCCACCGCTACACGGGAGTGGGAAGAGAGGGGCTAAGTGCCGGAATTGGCGCATTTTACAGATGCGCCATTTCCCTGGCGGCTGCGGACTGGTATTTGTAGTCGGGGGGGGCAATATCCATGGCCCCTCTCTAGGCTATGAATATCAGCCCAAAATATAGGGGGACCCCACGTCATTTTTTGGGGGGGTCCCCTTATTTTAATAGCCAGTAAAGGCTACGCAGACAGCTGTGGGCTGATATTCATAGCAGGCTACAAATATTGGCCCCCGGCCGTCGGCTTTCCCCCTCTGGCGCAGAAAATTGCGCGGGAGCCCACGCCATTTTTTTCCATTTTTTTTTTTTAATTCAACGCTCATAAAGGCCTCTTTCACCCTTGCATCGGTACGGGTCTGTCGCTATGCGTCGGGCCGACGTACCGACGCACGTTGTGAAATTTGTACATGACGTGGGCAGCAGATACAGTTTTTTAACGCATCCGCTGCCCATTCTGAAGTGCGGGGAGGAGGGGGTAGAGTTTCTGCTGCGCATGCGCGGTAGAAAATGGCGGACGCGACGGACAAAAAAACGTTCACTTGAATGTTTTTTCGTGCCAACGGTCCACCAAAGCTCGACGGATCCGTTGCACGACGGACGCGATGTGTGGCCATTCGTCGCGATCCGTCGCTAATACAAGTCTATGGGAAAAAAAACGCATCCTGCGAGAACATTTGCAGGATCCGTTTTTTTCCGCCAGATCTGTTTTTTTCCATTGGATCCGTTTTTTTTCCGCCAGATCCGTTTTTTTCCACCATTTCTGTTTTTTTTCCACCAGATCCGTTTTTTTTTCCGCCGGATCCGTTTTTTCCTGCCGGATCCATTTTTTTACGCCAGATCCGTTTTTCTCTCATAGAGTTGTATTAGCGTCGGATTGCGCCTGATGGCCACACATTTCATCCGTTTTTTGCAGGATCCGTCAAAAAAGCTGTTTCCGCCGGACGGAAAACACATAGGAACGGTTTTTGTCCGTTTTTTTCATGCATTTTTCCATTCAAATCATGCACATTTTCCGTTTATTTATTTTCCAAAAACCTCACCAAAACCTGCATCAAAACTGCACCAAAAACTGAATGAAAAACCGCACCAAAAACCTGCAGCAAAATAAGCACCAAAAACTGCAGCAAAAACAGCATCAAAAACCGCATCAAAAAGCTTCATCAAAAACAGCACCAAAAACTGCATCAAAAACCGCACCAAAAACCTGCACCAAAAACTGCATCAAAAACCGCACCAAAAACCTGCAGCAAAAAAAGCACCAAAAACTGCATCAAAAACAGCATCAAAAACCGCATCAAAATGCTACATCAAAAACAGCACCAAAAACTGCATCAAAAACCGCACCAAAAACCTGCACCAAAAACTGCATCAAAAACTGCACCAAAAACCTGCACCAAAAACTGCAGCAAAAACAGCATCAATAACCGCATCAAAAAGCTACATCAAAAACAGCACCAAAAACTGCATCAAATACTGCACCAAAAACCTGCACCAAAAACTGCAGCAAAAACCTGCAGCAAAAAAAGCACCAAAAACTGCATCAAAAACCGCATCAAAAAGCTACATCAAAAACAGCACCAAAAACTGCATCAAAAACCGCACCAAAAACTGCACCAAAAACCTGCACCAAAAACTGCACCAAAAACGGCATCAGGCCATGTTCACACTTTGCGGCGTCCCTCTGCGGGTTCTCCCGCAGCGGATTTGATAAATCTGCAGGGCAAAACCGCTGCGGTTATCCCTGCTGATTTATCGCGGTTTGTTCCGCGGTTTCCGCTGCGGGTTTACGCCTATACTATTGATGCTGCATATGCAGCAATATGCAGCATCAATAGTAATGTTAAAAATAATAGAAATTGGTAATACTCACCCTCTGATGTCCGGATCTCCTCGGCGCTGCACCCGGCGCTCCGGTTCCAAAGATGCTGAGCGAGAAGGACCCTTCGTGACGTCACGGTCATGTGACCGCGACATCACCGCAGGTCCTGTTTGCACAGCAACTCTGACCGGCCGGCCGCGTGCAGCGCTGAGAGGTGAGTATAACATGATTTTTTATTTTTATTCTTTTTTTTACCCCAAATATGGTTCGCAGGGCCTGGAGGAGAGTCTCCTCTCCTCCACCCCGGGTACCACCCGCACATTAGCCGCTTACTTCCCGCAACGTGGGCACAGCCCCATGCGGGAAGTAAGCGATTCAATGCATTCCTATGGGTGCAGAATCGCAGCGATTCTGCACAAAGAAGTGACATGCTGCGGGTTTTAAACCACTGCGTTTCTGCGCGGTTTTTCCCACAACATGTGCACAGCGGTTTGCGGTTTTCATAGGGTTTACATGTAAATGGAAATGCTATGGAAACTGCTGTGGACCCGCAGCATCAAAATCGCGGCGGTTCCGCGGTAAAAACTGCAAAATGTGAACATGGCCTCAAAAACCGCATCAAAAAGCTACATCAAAAAAAGCACCAAAAACTGCATCAAAAACAGCATCAAAAACCGCATCAAAAAGCTGCATCAAAAAGAGCACCAAAAACTGCATCAAAAACCGCACCAAAAACCTGCACCAAAAACTGCATTACAAACTGCACCAAAAACCTGCACCAAAAACTGCACCAAAAACGGCATCAAAAACCGCATCAAAAAGCTACATGAAAAACAGCACCAAAAACTGCATCAAAAACGCACCAAAAACCTGCAGCAAAAAAGCACCAAAAACTGCATCAAAAACAGCATCAAAAACCGCATCAAAAAGCTATATCAAAAACAGCACCAAAAACTGCATCAAAAACCGCTCCAAAAACCTGCACCAAAAACTGCACCAAAAACTGCATCAAAAACAGCATCAAAAACCACATCAAAAAGCTACATCAAAAACAGCACCAAAAACTGCATCAAAAACCGCACCAAAAACCTGCACCAAAAACTGCACCAAAAACCTGCACCAAAAACAGCATAAAAAATGGCATAAAAAACCTGCACCAATAACTGCGCCAAAAACCTGCACCAAAAACTTGCATCAAAAAACTGCATCAAAAACAGCATCAAAAACCGCATCAAAACTGCACCAGTTTTTTATGCAGGTTTTGATGCAGTTTTTGGTGAGGTTTTTGATGCGGTTTTCGATGCAGTTTTTGGTGCAGTTTGTGGTGCAGTTTGTGGTGCAGTTTGTGGTGCAGGTCTTTGGTGCGGTTTTTGAGGCAGTTTTTGGTGCAGGTTTGTGGTGCAGTTTTTGATGCAGTTTTTGGTGCTGTTTTTGATGTAGCTTTTTGGTGCGGTTTTTGGTGCTGTTTTTGATGCAGTTTTTGGTGCTTTTTTTTATGCAGGTTTTTGGTGCAGTTTTTGCTGCAGGTTTTTGGTGCGGTTTTTGATGCAGTTTTTGGTGCAGGTTTGTGGTGCAGTTTTTGGTGCTGTTTTGGATATAGCTTTTTGGTGCGGTTTTTGATGCGGTTTTCGATGCAGTTTTTGGTGCAGTTTTGATGCAGTTTTTGGTGCAGGTTTTTGGTGCGGTTTTTGATGCAATTTTTGGTGCAGGTTTGTGGTGCGGTTTTTGATGCAGTTTTTGGTGCTGTTTTTGATGTAGCTTTTTGGTGCGGTTTTTTATGCTGTTTTTGATGCAGTTTTTGGTGCTTTTTTGATGCAGGTTTTTGGTGCGGTTTTTGATGCGGTTTTCAATGCAGTTTTTGGTGCAGTTTTGATGCAGTTTTTGGTGCAGTTTTTGGTGCAGGTTTTTGGTGCGGTTTTTGATGCAGTTTTTGGTGCAGGTTTGTGGTGCGGTTATTGATGCAGTTTTTGGTGCTGTTTTTGATGTAGCTTTTTGGTGCGGTTTTTGATGCATTTTTTGATGCAGTTTTTGGTGCTTTTTTGATGCAGGTTTTTGGTGCGGTTTTTGATGCAGTTTTTGGTGCAGTTTTGATGCAGGTTTTGATGAGGTTTTTGGAAAATAAATAAACAGAAAATGTGCATGATTTGAATGGAAACATGCATGAAAAAAACGGACAAAACCCGTTCCTATGTGTTTTCCATCTGGCGGAAACAGCTTTTTTGATGGATCCTGCAAACAACGGATGAAACTTGTGGCCATCAGGCGCAATCCGGCGCTAATACAACTCTATGAGAAAAAAACAGATCTGGTGGAAAAAAACGGATCCGGCAGGAAAAAACAGATCCGGCGGAAAAAAAACGGATCTGGTGGAAAAAAACGGATCCGGTGGAAAAAAACAGATCTGGCAGAAAAAACGGATCCGACTGAAAAAAAACGGATCTGGCGGAAAAAAACGGTTCCTGCAAATGTGCTCGCAGGATGCGTTTTTTTCCCCATAGACTTGTATTAGTGACGGATCGCGACGAATGGCCACATGTCGCGTCCGTCCTGCAACGGATCCGTGGTGCTTTGGCGGACCGTCGGCACAAAAAACGTTCAAGTGAACGTTTTTTTGTCCGTCGCGTCCGCCATTTTCTACTGCGCATGCGCAGCAGAAACTCCGCCCCCTCCTCCCCGCACTTCAGAATGGGCAGCGGATGCGTTGAAAAACTGCATCCGCTGCCCACGTCGTGTACAAATTTCACAACGTGCATCGTTACGTCGGTCCGACGCATAGCGACGGACCCGTACCGACACAAGGGTGAAAGAGGCCTTTATGAGCGTTGAATTTAAAAAAAAAAAAAAACAGAAAAAAACGGCGTGGGCTCCCGCGCAATTTTCTGCGCCAGAGGGGGAAAGCCCCGACGGCCGGGGGCCAATATTTGTAGCCTGCTATGAATATCAGCCCGCAGCTGTCTGCGTAGCCTTTACTGGCTATTAAAATAGGGGGGCCCCCAAAAAAATGACGTGGGGTCCCCCTATATTTTATAGCCAGAAAGGCTACACAGACAGCTGAGGTCTGATATTCATAGCCTAGAGAGGGGCCTTGGATATTGGCCCCCCGGCTACAAATACCAGTCCGCAGCCGCCCCAGAAATGGCGCATCTGTAAGATGCGCCAATTCCGGCACTTAGCCACACTCTTCCCACCCCCGTGTAGCGGTGGGATATGGGGTAATAAGGGGTTAATGTCACCTTGCTATCGTAAGGTGACATTAAGCCGGGTTAATAACAGAGAGGCGTCAATAAGACGCCTATCTGTTATTAATCCAATAGTAAGAAAAGGGTTAATAAAACACACACACATTAGGAAAAAGTATTTTAATATTCTTCATTTCACTATACTTACCATACTTCAGCACCTGCAAAAAACGTAAAATAAATACTACCTGTCTGCCGTAGTCCAATTAATAACGAGTGTCCCACGACGATCTCCCCTATAGAACAGTGACATCGGGTGATGTCACTGCTCTATAGGACCCTCAGTGACACACTGACAGGAGACAATGGCTCCTGCAGTGCATCACTGAGGCTACCTGAGTTCAAAGTGTCACTTTATGGCAATTGCTGCATGGGAAAATGTCTCATACAGCAATGCCATAAAGTGAGACTAGGGACTTTTTTTTTTACAGCGGCGGAGGAATACAGTGGCGGAAGGATACCCTCCTCCCGTCATTGTGTTCCTGGAGCCCCTGGAGAGCAGTCGCATTATCTGATGCTGCTGCTCTCCACGGGAGATCGTCGTGGGACACTTGTGGATTTCTGCGGACAGGGAGTATATTGGTTGTTTGTTTTTTTCACATTTTTTACAGATGACAATGGCTTTGGGGATCAAAATGACAAGTAATAATGAGTATGTAATCTATGTTTAATGTAATGTATGTCTACATGTATGTATTGTATGTAATGTATGCAGTATGTATGTAGCATGGATGTATGGATGTATGCATGTAGTATGTATTTAGCATGTATGTAGTATGTATGGATGTATGTAGTATGTATGTATGTATGTATGTATGTATGTAGTATGTATGGATGTATGTATGTAGCATGTATGTAGTATGTATGTAGCCTGTATGTAGCATGTACTGTATGTAGCATGTATTTATGTAGCATGTATGTATGTATGTAGCATGTATGTATGTAGTATATAGCATGTATGTATGTATAATGTATGTATGTAGCATGTATGTATGTATGTAGCATGTATGTATGTAGCAGGTAGCATGTATGTATGTATGTAGCATGTATGTATGTATGTAGCATGTATGTATGTAGTATATAGCATGTATGTATGTATGTAGAATGTATGTATGTAGCATGTATGTAGAATGTATGTATGTAGAATGTATGTATGTAGCATGTATGTAGTATGTAGCATATGTATGTAGCATGCACGTATGTATGTAGCATGTATGTATGTAGTATGTAGCATGTATGTATGTATGTAGAATGTATGTATGTAGCATGTATGTGGCATGCATGTATGTAGCATGTATGCATGTATGTACCATGTATGTATGTATGTAGCATGTATGTATGTATGTATGTAGCATGTATGTACGCATGTATGTAGCATGTATGGAGTATTTTTTTTTTCATTTAACACATTAGCCGGATGATGGGATTACTACTGTCCCATCATTGGCTAATGTGTCAATCACTGTCAGTGTAGCAGGCATAGCCCGATGGGACTTGTAGTCCCATTGGACGATGCCCGCACTGAGACCCCCGCATGCCGCAGAGACCCCCCCCACGCCACAGAGACCCCCCACGCCGCAGAGACCCCCATGCCACAGAGACCCCCCATGCCGCAGAGACCCCCCCACGCTGCAGAGACCTCCCCACGCCGCAGAGACCCCCCAGCATGCCGCAGATACCCCCCATGCCACAGAGACCCCC
Organism: Ranitomeya variabilis; assembly: GCF_051348905.1. Classification (NCBI taxonomy): domain Eukaryota; kingdom Metazoa; phylum Chordata; class Amphibia; order Anura; family Dendrobatidae; genus Ranitomeya; species Ranitomeya variabilis. Next base: position 97,094,421 of record NC_135233.1, read on the forward strand.
CACGCCGCAGAGACCCCCCCACGCCACAGAGACCCCCCACGCCGCAGAGACCCCCCCACGCCGCAGAGACCCCCCCACACCGCAGAGACCCCCCAGCACGCCGCAGAGACACCCCCCATGCCGCATCAAGCCCTGGCACGCCACATTGAGCCTGGGCAGCCCGGATACAGCGCCGCATAGAATGAGATCCCTGGCAGGGCCGCACAGACCCCGCCCGCACACACAGACATTCAGTGTCCGCCCACGCACCGCCCACACTCTTCCCCCCTCCGGAACCCCATATAGAAGGACAGGAAGGGCTGATTTACATTCCGATACTTGTGTCCCATTCACTTGTATTGGTATCGGGTATCGGTATCGGCGATATCCGATATTTTTTGGATATCGGTTGATCCAATCAGATACCGATACTTTTGAATATCGGAAGGTATCGCTTAACACTAGTGCTCACCCATCACTAGTAATCAACATAATAACAAACATCAATAGCAGATCAATAAGCTCCAAGGACTGATACAATAGGTAATCAGTAACCATTCAACAAGTCAACAAGCATCAACTCAAACTACAATAAGGGTCAACATTCAGACTCACATAAGCAATAGCTCATGTTCCTTAGCCTATTGAATAAGGCATATGGCATAATTAAGAATAAACGCGATGTTGTCACAAGTATTAGTTGTTGTTTTTCATTTTTACATCTTGTGTTTATTATTCTATGGGGTCTCTCCAGTCACAAGAGGATAATAAAGGACATTCAATTGATGGAAGACAATAAATTTGCAGGAAATCAAATTTCTCAGTAAAAACTTCTTGAAGTTTAACTAACATGACATTCTACCGTGTAAAAAACCTTAGGCCTCATTCACACATCCATGTTTAAACATATATGTGAAAAAATGGTACCGTGTCATCAGTGTTTTGCATTAGTGTGTCATCCCTATATCAGTTTTTACCATGAAAGTGTCATCAGTGTATCATCAGTGTGTCCATTTTTACATGTTGATTCCATGAAAAAAACAGACATAACATATATGTACCACACGTATGTCTGAATGAGGCCTTACAGTAAGGAAACCTAACCCAAGAAACCAAGAAAACCTATGAATAAAAGGCAATATACCATGATAAAGCCAAGTTACTTCTCCCCTTGTCTTTTGCTAAAATAGACATAACTTTAGCATATGGAGCAGATAGGATTCTGTAGAATGAAAGAAAGGTGCTGCCTTTAAAAGATTGCAAACCCCAAGCATGTACTGCATAAACCAATAGAGTGAACTTTATTGAGAATATGCTTTATAGTATTGGCCTGCATTATTTGATTTCTGAAGTCTCCCCAAAACTACCAAAATTACCACTTAAATTTATAGTAGAATATACTGTATATATTAATCAGTAGAAATCCTAAACTTTACATTAATTCTAAATCTGAACTTACCCCTTTTTTCTAGAACCATGTTTGGAGAACATCTTTTTCCCATTCATGTCAAGTTTCATTTTTAATAGGATACTTCAGAGTAACTGAAAGAAATCATAACCTACAACCCTGCTTTCTATTATCTGCCACATTAATATTTTTGTTTAATGTTGGCGTGGAGATTAGCAGAGGAAAAATTTTACATATGTATGATTCTAACAATCGGTGAGTATGCAAAGCGCTCGATCAGCGCTCATTACCCTGCCTAGACAATCTGACCTTTTGTGTTTTTAAGTGATTGTTATTTTATTTGTATGTCTTCTTACTCTGGTTATTTCCCTCCTCTTGTTAGGTAATTTGCTCATCTTTGACTGCTGATCATCATTATACATTGTTGCTAATTTGCTTGTCATGTCGCTGACGGAGAGTAAATCTGCATCTACAACCTCTTTCTGCATGTACTTATTAATCTCACCCACCCATCTTCAAATCTGACATTTTAAATTCAAAGTGTGCGTCTTGATTTGTATGGGCAATTTAGAAATCTTGTAAATGTCTGTGCATTTTAAAAAGGATCCAAAATGCATGCAAAATTTGATAAAAATGTCACTGATCTGAATGCATATAATCTTTTCCTTGAATCCGCGATTAGGTACAGTATTAATGTATACCTGCCAAAGTCTTCTATCACTCTTTTATTGTATTATGTTATTGAATTCATTTCTTTAAATTTCTCTTTTAAAACCTCTATTATATTTATTCCATGGTACATTAACAATACATTGTTGAATATTAATGTTTAACTCATTTTGTCACACTATATCAAAATTTTATACATGAAAAAATTACTGTATTCTGTTATATATTCTCACATAAAAACCTCTATAATGGAAAAGTATCCAGCAATTGAGGAGCCTAGTGACCTATTGCTATACATTTTTGTCTTCAGGTAACTTGTTTTAGAGTTTCATTACTAAATTCATTCCACAGTAATACAATGTAATATATTACAGCTAAACTCATTTGTAAAATGTTGAGATCCCAGAACTCCAGGATGAAGTATTTAGTACATAGTAGCAAAGTAATATCTTACTAACTCCTAGGAACTAATGTTTAAATCAAGTGAATACAGACTCATTATTCACATAATACATAACTGATAACATCATATTTATTTTATAGTGACTTATTCATACATATTATTTACTTTTAATGATCAATAAACTTAAATCATTCGAGTGGCCAGTGTTATGAGTACTAACATTATACAAAGTGACATTTTTAGCCCGAGAAATCACTCCACTGTGCGAGCCCCTTCTCTCTTTTGTCTAATTTGCTGTCCACTGCCTGTTGTCAAGTGTAATCTGTCTATAACACAGAAGAGCGGATCTAACAAAATTTAAATCTGCCAAATTGCGTGGATTTTCCTGGAAAATTTGATTAGCAGCAAAGTTATTCTTTAGAATGTCCCTTATTATGCACTAAGGTGTCATAATTCCTCAAAACATTATTAATATCAGTTTTAAAACAAATGATGAAAAACTTCTACTCACGGCTCACCTGTCCAGCCAGTCCTCTGCTAATTGCCCACTGTCTAGTCCTCAGAGACGCCTCTTCTTTTTACTGCCACAATCTACATCTTTCGGTAGATAGTACTTAATGACATTGGCTGTATGTCCTGGGACATTGTCCTGTTGCTTAATAAATTTAGAGCGAATCACATGCCTCCTTGATAGTATTACAGGATGGATAAGCATCTGACTTTATTTTTCAGCATTAAAAACACCATAAATCTTAAATCTTGAATCTTGAATCTTGAAACTCCATCATGTTTCACTGTTGTCTTCAGACATGTATCACTCTTCAGCCCTTCAGCAAGCAAACAGTCTTCTTGCTGCTACTCAAAATAGTTTGAACATCTCATCTAGAACAACCAGTATGCTTTCAAATCTTTACCTGGAAGAGACTTTGATGATGCAACATATCTATTTTGTGTCTTGTTGCTGTGCTCAGTCTTACCATATGACCCCTGGCATGTAAGACAAACATTGGTTCCTGTAGTGGATTATACGGTTCTCACAGACACCTAACCTTAACATCATCAAGTACGTCTGGGACCACATGAAGAGACACAAGGATTGGAATAAGCTGCATCCACAGAAAATCTGTGGTTGGTTCTTCAAGATGTTTGGAACAATCTCCCTGCCGAGAGCGTTTAAAAACAGTACGCAAGTGTACCAAGAAGAAATGTTGCAGTTTTAAAGGCGAAGGTTGATCACACTAATTTTTTATTTGATTTAGTTTTGCATTTTTCTAAATTCATTTTGCCAATTTATGAAATAAACTATTTACACTAAAATGCAAAAGTTTTAGGCAGATGTGAAAAAATGTTACACAGTACTGTATATTATTGATTAAATCATTTTGCATGGCAGATCAAATCATGGTGTTTGTCCCTACAGCAAACTTATTTTCTCCAAGAGGGAATCATGAAATAATTGACAAGTTCCCTTTAATCATGAAAGAAAAGAAGAAAAGTTAATATTATAAATGAGAAAACATTTCAAAATATAAAGACTCTGTCCTAGACTTCAGGTATAAAATGCCGATCCTGTATATTAAGAATCATTGGCAAATAAATGTTGAATTCAGATTATAGAATCTAATGTAGAATTTGAATAATTTATTTAAAGCAAAACATAAGGAATTTAATGCAATTACAATACAAGAACATTGCTTTGCAATATGCCACATATTTGCATTTTTAAAATGGTGGGCACAAACTTTTTATCTTATTATATTGCTTACTTCTATGTTATTTTGAAATATGTTCCATATATTTATTTAATTATATCCTTCAAGAGGCAACCATTTTTATTTGCTTTAGTTTTGTTGTTTTTTTTTTTTATTGATATATGTGTATTAAGACCAAGTGGGTGGAAATAAAAACAAACAAACATCAATTCTGTTGTCTTTAATGCTCACCTTGGCTCAACAAGGTGATGGTATATTCATACAGTTAATTCATACTGTAAATAAATACAGTTTTTGTTTTTATGTTTTGCGGCTAAAAATATAAATGACCATATTCTGAGAGCCATAGCTTATTTATATTTTTATCTATAGAGCTGTGTTAGGGTTAGATGTTAGCGTGACAAGCTGTGGAATTTATTGACACATTTTGGACGTTCATATTTCTGATCTCTTTTGATTTCATTTTTTGGAGGGAGGTAAAATGACTAGTAATGGGGGGACCTGTGGACCCGTCAGGTTTGCCCAAATATTTAAAAAAGTTCCCTCAAAATTGAACCCTGACCCATTTCAAATGAAAGGGGTCCTGAACATCTGGCGTTTACCACTCTGTCATCTGTGTGACAATGCGAGAAACACTGGCTCTAATTGCTGCTAAGTTTGTTACCGCCAGTCAAAGCGCTGTGGTTCCTATGCTGTCACACAGATAACAGTGTGTGAGCCATCAGCTCTGATCCACAGTAAAAAGGTTACTGGCGGTCACAGGAGTCGACTGATGAGAGTACTACTTTCATCATCAAACTCCTGGTCTCATTGATATCAGCAAAATCAGGTATACCATGATGAGAGTATTCACCAGCCAGAGTGGGGTCTTGATAACTAGTGCAGGTAAAGCTGACAGCTGTAGGCTTTAGCCCCCCATGTCAGCTTTTTATTGGCTAGTGATCAAAAACAGAGGTGTTCCATTCTGTTTTTTTAAATTATTTAGATACAGTAAATAATTTTATAAAATGTAGTAAAACCCCGATCTAAATTGGCCCTCCTCAGCCTAAAAATAGCAGCTTGCAGATGTCCCAGAAAAGGCGCATTTTTTAGATGCACCAATTCTGGTGCTTTGCTTGGCTTTTCCCACTTGCCCTGGTGCAGTGGCAAGTGGGGGAATATTTGTGGGCTTGATGTCAGCTTCAGTGACCTTCAGTGATGTCAATGAGGTTACCACCGGTCAAAGGCTCCTGGATTTATGGCTGAGCAGTCGTTTCATGGCACCACTCAGCCATATTTTCCAGATGAAGCAGAGTTGCCCTCTTCGTGGGACAAATGGATTGTCATCAGACAGGTGAGGAATAAATATAGTGCTTTATTATTTTACATTTTACATTAATAAATGAGTATGAGTTTTTCTTTGTGTTTATTTCAATTAAAGGACTTTTTATGTGTTTTTTTATTTAATTTTCACTACGGGGTAAGTAATGGGGGCATCTTATAGATGCCTTTCCATTATTAACCCCTGGGATTGATGTCAGCTTACATTACAAAGCTGACATCAACTCCACAAATATAAACCTACTTGCCACCTCATCAAGGCAAGTGGGAAGAGCCGTGCAAAGCACTACTTGTGGCTTTAGCTTGGCTGCTCGTCAAAATTGAGGGAATCCCAATTTTAAATATATTTTAATATAAATCTGACAGCTGGGGGCTGCAGCCTGTAGCTCTCAGCTTTAATTTCATTGGTTAGCAAAAATAGAGGAGACAGCACGTCATTTTTTTAACACAGTTTGCGCCTGCCAATCATAGCCATGCCAATACTTTTCATGGCTGTATTTGAGCTGGAAGTGCCCACACCAGCAAAGCTAGTTGGTTGACTGTGCTACAGCCTTTCAACAAACTTTGTTTGGGCTGGTGAACCCAAACAATGGCATGTTCGGGGTCCGTGCATGGACACTAGGTGATTGGTACTTTATAGTTTGGGTTCGCCCATCCCTAAAAGTGACCAAAAAATAGTAATTCTGTCATTTCAAATGTTTTTTCCATTTTTAAACTCCCCATATAGGATAAATATGATATATGATTTTTTTTACATACATTCCAGGAAAAGGGGGTTAATTTGCACTTTTATATTTTGGTTATCTTTATATATTTCTAAAACTCTTAATTGATTTTTTACATTTTTATTAGTCTTACTAGGAACCTATGTTCACTTGATTTCTTGTACAGCATGTTGAAATATTGTAGTATTGCAGTTTATTGGAATATTGAAATGTTACCAATTTAAAACACAGCCATACAGCAGATAGGCCCTCAGTTGTATGAAAATAATATTAGCCCCTCCCAAGATCATGAAACGTAATGGGATGGGGTTGATGAAACTCTAACTGCTTAAAGAAACACTCCCAACATAGTTTTTAGCCTCTTAATTAATTGCAGTCGTCATATTATACAGCACTGTGTACTTGCAATTGCTCATTTTGCCTTTCTAGCCAGTTAATTATACTCTTTTCCATTAGGTCTATGACATCACATGATTTAAAAAAATAGCTGAATCCTTCTATGCTCTATGTAGAAACAGAAGCCTCTCTTTTGAGTCACTAAAAAATTCCCTGGCACAGTAGAGGAGGGAGCAGCTGGGTCAGGAAATGAAGAGGGGAATGATTCATGCAGGGAAAAGAAACTTACTGTTTCGACTGGAAGCATAAAAAAAAGAAGAACTATCTTGATAGAAGGGTAAAATTAGCAATTTTAAGTACACAGTGGTATATAATATGATGATTGTAATATGATAAGAGGATAAAAACTTTGATGAGAGTGCTTCTTTAAATGTCACTGTCATGGTTGACAGCAGCATTTAAAGCGCTAAAATAGGTAATGGGAACCTGTCAGCAGGATTGTGCAGATTAACCTGCAGACACTGTCAGGTTGGCATCGTTATACTGATTAATATGATACCTTGGTTGATGAAATCCATCTTATTATTGTTGTTTAATCTTTACTTTTAGTTTTGAGTTAATAATATGCTTGTGCTCCAGGATGGGCCCTTGGGGGTCTTCATGTGATGCTTTGATTAGGTATTCATTAGTATAGCTTCTGACAGGTCACTGGTCCCTCAGTGACCTACCCCCTAGTTTACATACTGAATATTACACAGTATATATTTATAAAAAAAAATCCCCTTCTGTGCTGCAACATGATCGCATCCATAACTTGCAGTAAATTATTCTTTTTGATGGTATCCATAAATTACCAAAAAAAAATAAAAATTTTGAAAATGGCGCCAGCTGTGCCTGCACAGTAGCAAGTGTCGGCAATTCGATAGCTGCTACTGTGCAGGTGTTGGCAGCATCATCTTGCTAGAGAAAAAAAAATTGTCTCAACAAAGATGGTGTCGGCCGCACCTGCACAGAAGCTTCTATCGACGATCTGCAGGCAGTGCCATCTTGGAAGAAGCTATTTTTTTTGCTCTAATAAGATGGTGCCACCTGCGCCTGCACAGTGGCAGCTATTGGATCGCTGATAGCTGCTACTGCCAAGCATGGTCAACCCCATATTCAAACTGTTTTTTTTTTCAGGAATTTATGGATACCAGCAAAAACAATAATTAACTATACATTATGGATGCGAACATGGTGCAGTGGAGGCGCTGCTGCCTGCTTGCAGAAGGGGATTTTTTTAAATATATATATAATATTACTTATGTAAAATGGGGGCAGCTCACTGAAGGATCAGTGACCTGTCAAAAGCCATACTGATAAATACTTAATTAGAGCACCACATGAATATGGAGCGCCCCCGTAGGGCTATGGGGTACTCTTACCGAGCCCTTCGGTTCTCAAGGGGGATGTCACGGTGGCTGACCCGGTCCGTGGCCCTAGGGACGTCCGTTGTAAATGGGGGTAAGGTCTTTAAAGGGATAATGTTCGTGTCGCCACCTGTGGTATTTGGTCAGGGTGACCGACGTTGCTTAGGGGTCCACTGGGGTGATGTGATGGCAGCTAGATGGTATACATTCCCACATGTGAAGTGTATCCCCAGGGCTTCCCAGAGTGTAGATGGTGGATGGTGTGAGGCGCAGTGAAGAACGAGGACACAAGGTTGCAGTCTCTTTACCTTTACTGAAGGCTTCAGCATCCACAGTCCAGGGTACAGACCACAGGGTAGGCAGAGTCCAGCCGGTCAGAAGGCAAATCCAGAGTCCCTTATCCAGGTGGAAACTTAGTAGCCTTCCTCTAGTGCCTGGGTGTTGTAGTACCTCCCTGCTGAGCTTCTCAGTAAGGTCCTCACAACTGCTGTTGGTGTTCTAGATGTTATTTCTCTCTCTCTGTCCCCCAGATGGAATGGATAGGACAAACACGTTTGACTGGTGGCCTGAGGCTTTTTACAGGGACTCTATCACGCCCCGGCCCCCAAAAGTTGCCACCGTGCCTTCTGGGTATAAGGTCGGGCAACTAATATGGAACTAGCTGTCCTGCCAGTCTCTGGAGCCAGGCTTGGAGATGTTGACTCCCTCGGTGTTCTGGCTACCGGGTCCTGTGACTCAGAAAGGAGGCAGCCTTTTGCAGGGAAGAACTCCTTCTGGTTTCCTCTCCTTTTGCTATGACTTCATTTCTCACTCTCTACAATAAAATTCCCTTCTATTGTCTCTTTCTTAGGATGCTGCTGCACGTGGGGCAGGCGCAGCTCCGTGGCCTTCCGTCTAGTCCTCTGACAGGATCCCACCCCTGTCAGGGACCCACTACCTGAGTGAAGCTCAGATAGCAGCTTACTGGGTGAAGCCCAGCTCGCTTCTGCCTAACTTCCTATCCAGACCACCAGTTTTACCTAATTGTGAGGAATGCCCTAATAGATAGAGCGTAGCTCCCCCTGGTGGACTGGAGTGTGAAGTGTGTTGTGTTGTATGTGATACCTGGTAAAGAGATCTCCTTTATTGCCTTCAAACGTAACATCACTCCCCCTGGTGGAAGAATGACATTACTGCAATGACCAGGACTCTGGGGCGCTGCAAATACCCCTCACAGGCCACCCCAGAGCACAAGCATAACATTAACTCAAAGCTGAAAATAAAGATTAAACAACAACCACGAGACGGATTTCATCACCAAAGGTATCATTTTAATCAGCATAACAGTGCCAACCTAACAGTGTCTGTAAGATATTGAGCACAATCCTGCTGACAGGTCCCCTTTAAGATTCAGGAACTGTCACCTATACAGTAGTGTATAGAGATAGAATTTTGCCAGAGGGTTAAAGCTGTTGTCTCTGAAATATTTTTTCCTACATATGTTTGATAAGTTTTTATAAAATATATAGAAACAATACTCACCTTACCAATCTTCAGCTGCCCCTGATCGAATGCTGCCCAGCCCACTGCCAGGCTCCACATACTGCTGCAGCAAAGAGGTACCATCACAGGGGCTTGTGATGTCTGTAGACATTCAATGGCCATTCAAGTTATCAGGTATCCTTCCCATTCCTTGCCAATGTTGTTGAAGCTGGCATTAATTTGTGTATAAAGACCAAAAGTTGCATAAGTTGCATCATTTTTGCATGACTTTTGAGGTGTGCAAAAAAAGGGTAAGGCCGGTTTCACACATCCTGATATTTCTGGTACTGGAAAAAATGGTACCGGAGATATCCATATCTGTGTGTCTGTGTGTGTACTACGTGTGGCACACGTATGGCAAAGATCAGTACCACACGGTCAGCCACTGGGGAAGAAGCGCTACAGTTGACACTGTTCCCTGGCAGCTGGTGCTGAAGCCAGCTGTCATCATTCTCCAGTACTCTGCCGGTGAGCAGAGGAAAATGATGAGCTTTATATTAAAGTCTCAACAACAGCAGGTGGTGGATTTTGGGACTGTTACCCCCATTATCCGATACCTGCTGTTGCTCATAGCAGTGACAGTAGGTGCAGAAGATGGGGGCATTCCACAGCCGCCGGCTGTGATCGTTCGGAGATAAATGAATGAAAAACCCGATGTGGGTTCTCCTCTATTTTATTAACCAACAGGACAAAACTCACAGCGGGGACTGCAACCCCCAGCTGTCAGCTTCTGCAAGGTTGGTTATCAAGAGTAGAGGGGTCCCCATGCTGTTTTTTAATTATTTAAGTAAATAATTTAAAAAAACGCATGGGGTCCCCCCATTTTTGACAACCAACCTTGCTAAAGCTCACAACTGGGAGCTGCTATTCTCAGACTGGTAAGGGGCCTTTGATATAGCCCCACAGCCTAAAAACAGCAGCCCACAGCTGCCCAGAAAAGGCGCATGGGGTAAAAGTCCCAAAAGACAACACCTGCTGTCATTCAGATTTTAATATAACGCTCATCATCCTCTTCTGCTCGCCGGCAGAGCAGGGGAGAATGATGACAGCCGGCTTCAGCACCAGCCACCGAGGAACAGCACTTACAGTAGAACAGCCGCCGGGGAACAGCGCTTACACACGGCATCCATGTGCTGTACATGTTTACACAGACCCATTGACTTGTATGGATCTGTGTGATCTGTGCAGTTGCACAAAAATGGACATGTCTCTGTGTGATGCACACGTACATACAGTCTGTAAAAAAACACAGATATGTGCATAGACCCATTCATTTGAATGGGTCTACGTGTGCCGATATTCGCTGTATCAGAATTCCGATACCGAATTCCGATATTTTTGCGATATCGGAAATCAGAATCGGAAGTTCCTATAGTGCAATTATGCACTATAATGGAGTGTGGGTGGTGCATGGGTGGAGACTGCGTGTGTGTGCTGGCGGTGTCTGTGCGTGACCATGGGGCTCTGTGCTTGTGTGCTGGGGCTCTGTGCTTGTATGCCGGGGCTCTGTGCTTGTGTGCCGGGGCTCTGTGCTTGTGTGCCGGGGCTCTGTGCGTGTGTGCCTGGGCTCTGTGCGGGCTGCGGGGTTCTGTGTGGGCTGCCGTGGCTCTGTGCGGGCTGCCATGGCTCTGTGCGGGCTGCTGGGCTCTGTGTGGGCTGCCGTGGCTCTGTGCGGGCTGTCGTGCCTCTGTGTGGGCTGCCGTGCCTCTGTGCGTTTGTGCTGGGGCTCTCTGTGTGTGTGCAGGCATTGTCCGATGGGACTACAAGTCCCATCGGGCTATGCCTGCTACACTGACAGTGATTGACACATTAGCCAATGATGGGACAGTAGTAGCCCCATCATCCGGCCAATGTGTTAAATGAAAAAAAAATGCTCCATACATACTCCATACATACTACATACATGCATACATACATATATACATACTACATACATACTACATACATACACACTACATACATACAAACACAACATACTACATACACACTACATACATACTACATACATGCATACTACATACATGCATACATACATACTACATACATACTACATGCATACATACATAATACATACATACATACATACTAAATACATACTACATACATACATATATACATACTCCATACATACTACATACATACATACATACTACATACATACTACATACCTACATACATGCATACATACTACATACATACATACATACATACTACATACATACGTACATACATACTGCATACATACTACATACATACTTACATACTACATACATACTACATACATACATACTACATACATACATACTACATACATACTACATACATACATACATACTACATACATACTACATACGTACTACATACAGTACATTCATACATTACATACATGACATACATATAGACATACAGTACATTAAACATAGAGTTCATACTCACCATTACTTGTCATTTTGATCCCCGAAGCCAGTGTCAACCTGTAAAAAATATGAAGAAAACAAACAACCAATATACTCCCTGTCCTCAGAAATCCACAAGTGTCCCATGACAATCTCCTGTGGAGAGCAGCATCATCAGATAATGCGACTGCTCTCTAGGGGCTCCAGAAACACAATGACGGGAGGAAGGTATACCTCCACCGCTGTAAAAAAAAGTCCCTAGTCTGACTTATGGCATTGCTGGGTGAGATATTTTCCCAGGCAGCAATTGCCATAAAGTAAGACTTTGAACTTTAGTAACCTCAGTGATGCACTGCAGAAGCCATTGTCTCCTGTCAGTGTGTCACTGAGGGTCCTATAGAGCAGTGACATCACCCGATGTCACTGTTCTATAGGAGAGATCATCGTGGGACACTCGTTATTAATTGGACTATGGCGGACAGGTAGTATACGGTTTATTATTTTACGTTTTTTGCAGGCGCTGAAGTATGGTAAGTATGGTTAAATGAAGAATATTAAAATATTTTTTCCTAATGTGTGTGTGTTTTATTAACCCTTTCTTACTATTGGATTAATAATGGATAGGCGTCTTATTGACGCCTCTCCGTTATTAACCCAGCTTAATGTCACCTTACAATAGCAAGGTGACATTAACCCCCTTATTGCCCCATATCCCACCGCTACACGGGAGTGGGAAGAGAGGGGCTAAGTGCCGGAATTGGCGCATCTTACAGATGCGCCATTTCTGGGGCGGCTGCGGACTGGTATTTGGATCTGGAGGGGGGCAATATCCATGGCCCCTCTCAAGGCTATGAATATCAGCCCGCAGCTGTCTGCATAGCCTTTCTGGCTATAAAATATAGCGGAACCCCACATCATTTTTTTGGGGGTCCCCCTATTTTAATAGCCAGTAAAGGCTACGCAGACAGCTGCGGGCTGATATTCATAGCAGGCTACAAATATTGGCCCCCGCTTGTCGGCTTTCCCCCTCTGGTGCAGAAAATTGCACGGGAGCCCACGCCATTTTTTTCCTTTTTTTTTTTTAATTCAACGCTCATAAAGGACTCTTTCACACTTGCGTCGGTACGGGTTCGTCGCTATGCATCGGGCCGACGTACCGACGCACTTTGTGAAATTTGACATGACATGGGCAGCGGATGCAGTTTTTCAACGCATCCGCTGCCCATTCTGAAGTCCGGGGAGGAGGGGGCGGAGTTTCTGCCGCGCATGCGCGGTAGAAAATGGCGGATGCGACGGACCAAAAAATGTTCACTTGACCGTTTTTTCGTGCCGACGGTCCGCCAAAACATGACATGTAGTTTTTGGTGCAGTTTTTGGTGCAGGTTTTGATGCTGGTTTTTGGTGCAGTTTTTGGTGCAGATGTTGATGCAGTTTTTGGTGCAGTTTTTTATGTGGTTTTTTATGCCGTTTTTGATGCTGTGTTTGATGCAGTTTTTGATGCAGTTTTCATTCCGTTTTTTGAGCGGTTTTCATGCAGTTTTTGGAAAGTAAGAAATAAACGGAAAATGTGCATGATTTGTATGGAAATATGCATGAAAAAGCAGATTCGGAGGCCGGATTCATCATTTCACATCTCAGTTTCATCCGTTTTTTGCTGGATCTGTCACTGTGCGTTTTTTCGCCAGACAGAAAAACTGTTCCTCTGTATGTGTTTTCCGTCCGGCGGAAACAGCTTTTTTGACGGATCCTGCAAAAAATGGATGAAACGTGTGGCCATCAGGCGCAATCCGGCACTAATACAACTCTATGAGAAAAAAACGGATCCGGCTGAAAAAAAACGGATCCGGTGGGAAAAAACGGATCTGGCTGAAAAAAACGGATCCGGTGAAAAAACGGATCCGGCGGAAAAAACGGATCCGGTGAAAAAAAACGGATCTGATGGAAAAAAACAGATCCGGTGGAAAAAACGGATCTGGCAGAAAAAAAACGGATCCGGCGGAAAAAAACCCATCCGGTGGAAAAAAACGGATCCAATGGAAAAAAAACGGATCTGGCAGAAAAAAACAGATCCTGCGGAAAAAACAGATCCGGTGGAAATAACGGATCTGGAGGAAAAAAACGGATCCGGTGGGAAAAAACGGATCTGGCGGAAAGAAACGGATCCAGTGGAAAAATACGGATCTGGCAGAAAAAAACGGATCTGGTGGACAAAAACGGATCCAGTGGAAAAAAAACGGATCTGGTGGAAAAAACGGATCCAGTGGAAAAAAACGGATCTGGTGGAAAAAACGGATCCAGTGGAAAAAAACGGATCCGGTGGAAAAAAAGGATCATTTTTTTCCAAAACTCGCTGGATTGTGCCTGATGGCAAAAACCTGATGTGTGAAAGTAGCCAGATATATGGATAGATACATCTATGTATCTATACATATATTTATCTATAAATATATCTATAGATAGATATATCCATAGATATATAATAGAAAAGCCGATGTTTCTAAGGCTATTTTCACACTTGCGTTTTTAGCAATCCATCGCAATCTGTCATTTTGGGAAAAAAACGGATCCTGCAAATGTGCTCGCAGGAAGCGTTTTTACCCATAAACTTGTATTATAGCGTATAAACTTGTATAAACTTGTCGCGTCTGTCGTGCAATGGACCTTTCGTGTCTTGTCCATCGCGTCTGCCATTTTCTACCATGCATGCGTGGCAGAAACTCCGCCCCCTACTCCCCGGACTTCAAAATGGGCAGCAGATGCGTTGAAAAACTGCATCCGCTGCCCACGTCGTGCACAAATTTAACAACGTGCATTGGTACGTCGGCCCGACGCATAGCGATGGACCCGTACCAACGCAAGTGTGAAAGAGGCCTTTATGAGCGTTGAATTAAAAAAAAACGGAAAATAACGGCATGGGCTCCCGTGCAATTTTCTGCACCAGAGGGGGAAAGCCGACGGCCGGGGGCCAATATTTGTAGCCTGCTATGAATATCAGCCCGCAGCTGTCTGTGTAGCTTTTACTGGCTATTAAAATAGGGGGACACCCCAAAAAAATGACATTTGGTCCCCCTATATTTTATAGCCAGAAAGGCTACGCAGACAGCTGCGGGCTGATATTCATAGCCTAGAGAGGGGCCATGGATATTGGCCCCACTCCGGCTACAAATACCAGTCCGCAGCCGCCCCAGAAATGGCGCATCTGTAAGATGCGCCAATTCCTGCACTTAGCCTGTTGTGAATTCTGCTCTTGGGTTCCCTCCGGTGGTTGTTGATAGTAATGCAGTTGTCCCTGGGTTGCAATCCTGGGCAGGTGTCCCTGCGGATTGCAGCTCTGACTGGGATATTTAGGTGTGCAGGATTCATTAGCCCTTGCCAGTTGTCCATCGTTCTTGGAGGTTTTGCATTTCTGTCTGGTTCCTCCTGCCCTGCTGCCAAGTCAGCAAGGATAAGTGTCTGGTTTTTGTTTCTACAGCACACATGCTGTGTGCTTTACAATTCAGTGCTATTCATGGCTTTTTCTTGTCCAGCTTAGACTGTGTTTGGATATTTTCAGTCTAGTTGGATTCTCAGGAGAAGCAGATATACATTCCATGTCTTTAGTTAGATGTGGAATTTTTGTATTATCTGCTGTGGATATTTTTAGGGTTTTAATACTGACCGCTTAGTATTCTGTCCTATCCTTTCCTATTTAGCTAGCGTGGCCTCTTTTGCTAAATCCTGAT
The DNA here is from genome assembly GCF_051348905.1 of Ranitomeya variabilis. NCBI lineage: Eukaryota > Metazoa > Chordata > Amphibia > Anura > Dendrobatidae > Ranitomeya > Ranitomeya variabilis. The sequence continues at coordinate 97,110,021 of NC_135233.1, forward strand.
TTCTGCCTGCGTGTGTCTTTTCCTCTAATACTCACAGTCAATATTTGTGGGGGGCTGCCTATCCTTTGGGGTTCTGCTCTGAGGCAAGATAGAATTCCCATTTCCATCTATAGGGGTATTTAGTCCTCCGGCTGTGTCGAGGTGTCTAGGATGTGTTAGGTACACCCCACGGCTACTTCTAGTTGCGGTGTCAGTTTAAGGTTTGCGGTCAGTACAGGTTCCACCTACTCCTGAGAAGGTCCCATGCGGCTCCAAGGTCACCAGATCATAACAGTACAACTGGCCAGCAATGAGTTAAATGCATCTCAGAAGAAGGGAAGAAAGGTGTTGAGCCATTTTTTCTGTAGCCTGCTTGGTCTTTTCTTCCCTCTTTTTCTCTGGGTGACTGAGGAGTCTTGTGCTAGCATGGATGTTCAGGGATTAGCTTCTCGTGTAGACCAGCTTGCTGCTAGGGTACAGAGTATTTCTGATTATATTGTTCAGACTCCAGTTTTAGAGCCTAAGATTCCTACTCCTGATTTGTTTTTTGGGGACAGGTCCAAATTTTTGAGTTTTAAAAACAACTGTAAACTGTTTTTTGCTCTGAGACCTCAATCCTCTGGAGATTCCATTCAGCAGGTTAAAATTGTCATCTCCCTGCATGCTTGGCGACCCTCAGGATTGGGCATTTTCCCTGGAATCTAGGAATCTGGCCTTCCTTAATGTAGACACCTTTTTTCAGGCTTTAGGATTATTATATGATGAACAAATTCTGCGGATCAAGCGGAGAAGACCTTGTTGGCCCTGCCTCAGGGTCAAGAAGCGGCAGAATTGTATTGTCAGAAATTTAGAAAATGGTCTGTGTTGACCAAATGGAATGATGATGCTTTGGCGGCAATTTTCAGAAAGGTTCTTTCTGAATCCGTTAAAGATGTTATGGTGGGGTTTCCCACGCCTTTCGGTCTGAGTGATTCTATGTCTCTGGCCATTCAGATTGATCGGCGCTTGCGGGAGCGCAGAACTGTGCGCGCTGTGGCGTTGTCCTCAGAGCAGATGCCTGAGCCAATGCAGTGTGATAGGATTCTGTCTAGAACGGAACAACGGGGATTCAGACGTCAGAATAGGTTGTGTTTTTATTGTGGCGATGCTTCTCATTTCATTTCAGTCTGCCCTAAGCGTACCAAGAGGATCGCTAGTTCATTTACCATCAGTACTGTACAACCTAAATTTCTGTTATCTGTGTCCTTGATTTGCTCATTGTCATCATTTTTTGTCATGGCGTTTGTGGATTCAGGCGCCGCTTTGAACTTAATGGACTTTGAGTTTGCCAGGCATTGTGGTTTTCCCTTACAGTCTTTGCAGAACCCTATTCCTTTAAGGGGCATCGATGCTACACCTTTGGCTAAAAATAAACCCCAGTTCTGGACACTGGTGACCATGTGCATGGCGCCAGCCCATCAGGAAGATTGTCGATTTCTGGTGATGCATAATTTGCATGATGCTATCGTGCTGGGTTTTCCGTGGTTGCAGGTACATAATCCTGTGTTGGATTGGAAGTCTATGTCTGTGACTAGTTGGGGATGTCAGGGGGTTCATAATGACGTTCCTTTGATGTCAATTTCCTCTTCTTCCTCTTCTGAAATTCCAGAGTTTTTGTCTGATTTTCAGGATGTATTCGATGAGCCAAAGTCCAGTTCCCTTCCACCGCATAGGGACTGTGATTGTGCTATTGACTTGATTCCAGGCTGTAAGTTTCCTAAGGGCCGACTTTTCAACCTGTCTGTGCCTGAACATACCGCCATGCAGAGTTATGTTAAGGAGTCTTTGGAGAAAGGGCATATTCGGCCATCTTCTTCACCGTTGGGAGTAGGATTTTTTTTTGTTGCTAAGAAGGATGGTTCCTTGAGACCCTGTATTGATTATCGCCTTCTTAATAAGATCACGGTCAAATTCCAATACCCCTTACCTTTGCTTTCTGATTTGTTTGCTAGGATTAAGGGGGCTAGTTGGTTTACGAAGATTGACCTTCGGGGTGCATATAATCTTATTCGTATTAAGCAGGGTGATGAATGGAAAACTGCGTTTAATACGCCCGAAGGCCATTTTGAATACCTTGTGATGCCATTCGGGCTCTCTAATGCTCCAACTGTTCTTCAGTCCTTCATGCACGATATCTTTCGGACTTACCTTGATAAATTCACGATTGTATATTTGGATGACATTTTAATTTTTTCCGATGATTGGGAGTCTCATGTGAAACAGGTCAGGATGGTATTTCAGATCCTTCGTGATAATGCTCTGTTTGTGAAGGGGTCTAAGTGTCTCTTTGGAGTGCAGAAGGTTTCTTTTTTGGGCTTCATTTTTTCTCCCTCATCTATAGAGAAGGATCCGGTTAAGGTTCAGGCCATTCATGATTGGATTCAACCCACATCTGTGAAGAGCCTTCAGAAATTTTTGGGCTTTGCTAATTTGTATCGCCGTTTCATTGCTAACTTCTCCAGTGTGGTTAAACCCCTGACCGATTTGACGAAGAAAGGCGCTGATGTGACGAATTGGTCCTCTGCGGCTGTCTCTGCCTTTCAGGAGCTTAAACGCCGATTTACTTCTGCCCTGGTGTTGCGTCAACAGGATGTTTCTCTTCCGTTTCAGGTTGAGGTTGACGCTTCTGAGATTGGGGCAGGGGCCGTTTTGTCTCAGAGGGATCCTGTTGGTTCCTTGATGAAACTGTGCGCCTTCTTTTCCCGTAAGTTTTTGCCTGCTGAACTCAATTATGATGTCGGCAATCGGGAGTTGTTGGCTATGAAGTGGGGGTTTGAGGAGTGGCGACTAGGGTTGAGCGACTTTCATTTTTTTAAGATCGAGTAGGGTTTTGGGAAACCCGATTTTGTCCAGAGTCGAGTCGAGTGCAGTCGGCCGATTATCGCTAAAAGTCGGGGATCGACCGAAACACGAAACCCAATGCAAGTCAATGGGGAAGCATAGTCGGCAGTGAGTGGAGGCCAGGAAAACACCTACAGTGCCCATTTTAATGCCAAAAACATCCATTCTTGTTTCTGAAGCTTGCCAATCTTAATTAACTGTATAATAATAGTTGGGCATAGGGAATTGGGGGAAAGTTGTGGGGGGAGTAGGGCTGGCTCAAGTTTTTCGTGGGCCCAGGAAATGCGGACTACGTCACGGCGGTGTTGCAGGGAAAGGTAAGTATTTAAAAGTTGCAAGTGCTGTGATCCTGAGCAAGCAGGGGGGGGCCCACTCGTTCGCATTGCCACTGGCACAGGGCCCCTCAAAGTACGGCGGTGTGTTTGCATGGCGGGGGCGCCTCCCACCAGCAGCGACACTTTTGCGTACTCTGAGGGGCCCTGTGCCAGTGACGTCGCCAACGAGTATGCCCCCCCACCTGATGAAGGAACCTGCACTTTCATCTGCACCTTCCTCTTTGTCCCTGTGTAAGGTGGTATAACATGCGGGAAGGGGAACCTTACTTTCAGCAGGGTCAGATTCTGGCTGTGTAGAGTACAAGGGGAATGTAGTGGTCTAGGTCAATGTACCAGCAGACTCATTTAGCAGTGGCTGGGCAATGGGCAGGATGAGGAGGAAACAGATATAGGGCCAAAGAATAAAGTAGGCTACATGCAGTTCAAAATTGGTAACAGGACTAAACAGGCGGCATTGCTTTGTTCAGTGGAGTAGCAAACCCAAGAGCAGCAGACACTGTTTCAAGGGCCTAACCACACTAGTAGGCCAAATGCAGTTTAATATCTGATAGTATAGGGCGAAAGCCAGAATGTGGAAGCTCAGCTTTGTTCAGTTGAGGACAACACCAGGGAGGGGCAGACACCTTTAGTAGGCCGGAAAAGCCTATTGCATTTTTTAAAATGGTAATTTGGAGCAGAAGGTTGAAGCTCAGCTTTATTTAGTTGAGGGCAACACCAGGGAGGGGCAGAAGCCGTTAGTAGGCCCTAACCACCATTTTTTTTTTTTAAAACCACTTAATGAGAGCCGGAAGGTTGAAGCTCAGCTTTATTTAGTTGAGGACAACACCAGGCAGGGGCACACAGACAGACACCTTTAGTAGGCCGGAAAAGCCTATTGCATTTTTTAAAATGGTAATTTGGAGCAGAAGGTTGAAGCTCAGCTTTATTTAGTTGAGGACAACACCAGGCAGGGGCACACAGACAGACACCTTTAGTAGGCCGGAAAAGCCTATTGCATTTTTTAAAATGGTAATTTGGAGCAGAAGGTTGAAGCTCAGCTTTATTTAGTTGAGGGCAACACCAGGGAGGGGCAGAAGCCGTTAGTAGGCCCTAACCACCATTTTTTTTTTTTAAAACCACTTAATGAGAGCCGGAAGGTTGAAGCTCAGCTTTATTTAGTTGAGGACAACACCAGGCAGGGGCACACAGACAGACACCTTTAGTAGGCCGGAAAAGCCTATTGCATTTTTTAAAATGGTAATTTGGAGCAGAAGGTTGAAGCTCAGCTTTATTTAGTTGAGGACAACACCAGGCAGGGGCACACAGACAGACACCTTTAGTAGGCCGGAAAAGCCTATTGCATTTTTTAAAATGGTAATTTGGAGCAGAAGGTTGAAGCTCAGCTTTATTTAGTTGAGGGCAACACCAGGGAGGGGCAGAAGCCGTTAGTAGGCCCTAACCACCATTTTTTTTTTTTAAAACCACTTAATGAGAGCCGGAAGGTTGAAGCTCAGCTTTATTTAGTTGAGGACAACACCAGGCAGGGGCACACAGACAGACACCTTTAGTAGGCCGGAAAAGCCTATTGCATTTTTTAAAATGGTAATTTGGAGCAGAAGGTTGAAGCTCAGCTTTATTTAGTTGAGGGCAACACCAGGGAGGGGCAGAAGCCGTTAGTAGGCCCTAACCACCATTTTTTTTTTTTAAAACCACTTAATGAGAGCCGGAAGGTTGAAGCTCAGCTTTATTTAGTTGAGGACAACACCAGGCAGGGGCACACAGACAGACACCTTTAGTAGGCCGGAAAAGCCTATTGCATTTTTTAAAATGGTAATTTGGAGCAGAAGGTTGAAGCTCAGCTTTATTTAGTTGAGGACAACACCAGGCAGGGGCACACAGACAGACACCTTTAGTAGGCCGGAAAAGCCTATTGCATTTTTTAAAATGGTAATTTGGAGCAGAAGGTTGAAGCTCAGCTTTATTTAGTTGAGGGCAACACCAGGGAGGGGCAGAAGCCGTTAGTAGGCCCTAACCACCATTTTTTTTTTTTAAAACCACTTAATGAGAGCCGGAAGGTTGAAGCTCAGCTTTATTTAGTTGAGGACAACACCAGGCAGGGGCACACAGACAGACACCTTTAGTAGGCCGGAAAAGCCTATTGCATTTTTTAAAATGGTAATTTGGAGCAGAAGGTTGAAGCTCAGCTTTATTTAGTTGAGGACAACACCAGGCAGGGGCACACAGACAGACACCTTTAGTAGGCCGGAAAAGCCTATTGCATTTTTTAAAATGGTAATTTGGAGCAGAAGGTTGAAGCTCAGCTTTATTTAGTTGAGGGCAACACCAGGGAGGGGCAGAAGCCGTTAGTAGGCCCTAACCACCATTTTTTTTTTTTAAAACCACTTAATGAGAGCCGGAAGGTTGAAGCTCAGCTTTATTTAGTTGAGGACAACACCAGGCAGGGGCACACAGACAGACACCTTTAGTAGGCCGGAAAAGCCTATTGCATTTTTTAAAATGGTAATTTGGAGCAGAAGGTTGAAGCTCAGCTTTATTTAGTTGAGGACAACACCAGGCAGGGGCACACAGACAGACACCTTTAGTAGGCCGGAAAAGCCTATTGCATTTTTTAAAATGGTAATTTGGAGCAGAAGGTTGAAGCTCAGCTTTATTTAGTTTAGGGCAACACCAGGGAGGGGCAGAAGCCGTTAGTAGGCCCTAACCACCCTTTTTTTTTTTTAAAACCACTTAATGAGAGCCGGAAGGTTGAAGCTCAGCTTTATTTAGTTGAGGACAACACCAGGCAGGGGCACACAGACAGACACCTTTAGTAGGCCGGAAAAGCCTATTGCATTTTTTAAAATGGTAATTTGGAGCAGAAGGTTGAAGCTCAGCTTTATTTAGTTGAGGGCAACACCAGGGAGGGGCAGAAGCCGTTAGTAGGCCCTAACCACCATTTTTTTTTTTTAAAACCACTTAATGAGAGCCGGAAGGTTGAAGCTCAGCTTTATTTAGTTGAGGACAACACCAGGCAGGGGCACACAGACAGACACCTTTAGTAGGCCGGAAAAGCCTATTGCATTTTTTAAAATGGTAATTTGGAGCAGAAGGTTGAAGCTCAGCTTTATTTAGTTGAGGGCAACACCAGGCAGGGGCACACAGACAGACACCTTTAGTAGGCCGGAAAAGCCTATTGCATTTTTTAAAATGGTAATTTGGAGCAGAAGGTTGAAGCTCAGCTTTATTTAGTTGAGGGCAACACCAGGGAGGGGCAGAAGCCGTTAGTAGGCCCTAACCACCATTTTTTTTTTTTAAAACCACTTAATGAGAGCCGGAAGGTTGAAGCTCAGCTTTATTTAGTTGAGGGCAACACCAGGGAGGGGCAGAAGCCGTTAGTAGGCCCTAACCAAAGTTGAAGGCCAAATGCAGTTTAATTTCTGATACTATAGGCCGAAAGCCAGAAGGTGGAAGCTCCGATTTAGACAGTGGAGGACAATTTGAATTAGGGACTGCAGACAGACTTAGTAGGCTGTCCCCTGTGGACCATGCATCCACCACATTAACCCATTGCGCCGTAATGGACACGTAATCTTCCGTGGCCATGCCTACAGGTCCATGCGTCTGTTGTCAGGTGCACCTTTGTACTAACAGATTGCCAGAGTGCATGGACAATGCGGTCTTCTACATGCTGGTGGAGGGTTGGGATGGCTTTTCTCGCAAAAGAAGTGTCGACTGGTTAGCTTGTAGCGTGGTACAGCGTAGTCCATCATGGCCTTATTAATAGTAAATAAAATATATAACTAGGCTCTATGAACTTTTAAATAGCTTCCCGGGGTACACGGGCAGCATTGGTGTGGTCAGTGGAGGAGTATTGTAAGTAGGGGCTGCAGACAGGCTATCAAAGGCCTAAAATAACAAACAGTAGGCAGTCATGGCAGTTTTACATCGGTTACATGGATACACAGGCAGGCACTCCAGGCAGCATTGTGGTCAGTGGAGGAGTATTGCAAGTAGGGGCCGCAGACAGGCTATCAAAGGCCTAAAATAACAAACAATAGGCTCATTGCAGTTTTACAGCGGTTACATGGATAGACGGGCAGGCAGCTTGGTGGTGAGTGGAGGAGTATTTAAAGTAGGGACCGCAGACAGGCTGTCAAAGGCCTAACATAACAAACAATAGGCTCATGGCAGTTTTACAGCGGTTACATGGATACACGGGCAGGCAGCTTGGTGGTCAGTGGAGGAGTATTTAAAGTAGGGACCGCAGACAGGCTTCAAAGGCCTAACATAAGAAAATGGGCTGGCTGTAGGCACTTTATAATTGGTTCCAGGGGTACACGGGCAGCAGTGGTCTGGCCAGTGGAGGACTAGTGGAAGGAGGGACCGCAGACAGGCTTCAAAGGCCTAACATAAGAAAATGGGCTGGCTGTAGGCACTTTATAATTGGTTCCAGGGGTACACGGGCAGCAGTGGTCTGGTCAGTGGAGGACTAGTGGAAGGAGGGACCGCAGACAGGCTTCAAAGGCCTAACATAAAAAAATGGGCTGGCTGTAGGCACTTTATAATTGGTTCCAGGGGTACACGGGCAGCAGTGGTCTGGCCAGTGGAGGACTAGTGGAAGGAGGGACCGCAGACAGGCTTCAAAGGCCTAAAATAACAAACAATAGGCTCATGGCAGTTTTACAGCGGTTACATGGATACACGGGCAGGCAGCTTGGTGGTCAGTGGAGGAGTATTTAAAGTAGGGACCGCAGACAGGCTTCAAAGGCCTAACATAAGAAAATGGGCTGGCTGTAGGCACTTTATAATTGGTTCCAGGGGTACACGGGCAGCAGTGGTCTGGTCAGTGGAGGACTAGTGGAAGGAGGGACCGCAGACAGGCTTCAAAGGCCTAACATAAAAAAATGGGCTGGCTGTAGGCACTTTATAATTGGTTCCAGGGGTACACGGGCAGCAGTGGTCTGGTCAGTGGAGGACTAGTGGAAGGAGGGACCGCAGACAGGCTTCAAAGGCCTAAAATAACAAACAATAGGCTCATGGCAGTTTTACAGCGGTTACATGGATACACGGGCAGGCAGCTTGGTGGTCAGTGGAGGAGTATTTAAAGTAGGGACCGCAGACAGGCTTCAAAGGCCTAACATAAGAAAATGGGCTGGCTGTAGGCACTTTATAATTGGTTCCAGGGGTACACGGGCAGCAGTGGTCTGGTCAGTGGAGGACTAGTGGAAGGAGGGACCGCAGACAGGCTTCAAAGGCCTAAAATAACAAACAATAGGCTCATGGCAGTTTTACAGCGGTTACATGGATACACGGGCAGCTTGGTGGTGAGTGGAGGAGTAGTGCAAGGAGTGTCTGTCCCAGTACTCCCAAAATATAAATAGATGTTAATGTCTCGCAAAACAACCAAAACAAAAAAAAAGGTGGCATACTTAGGTACAGGGGTGGGCTCATCTGCTGAGTTTCTGACATAGTAATTTGGCAGTAACTATTTAATGGTGCCAATATAGGACACAGACACAGACTACTTTAAGTTGCATCGTAGATGTCTACAAATTTGTATTGTCAGTGCCAGACATTGAATGATGTCAGCGAATAGACTAAAGATTGGTGGAGCTGTGCGACATAATTTTGCATGTGGTAGAGCACATTTTGAGCTGGGGTAGGGGGGAACTCTCTAGAGGCCGGCGGGACCGCCCCAGGGCCCCTCATGTTACAACGGTGTGTCTGACGTTGGGTGTGCACCACCACCGCCAGAGACACTACATTGTACTATGAGGGACCCAGTAGCAATGCCGTCAACCAAAAGCGAGCACACCCACCTCTTCAGACAAACAGCAGTCTCACGGGTGCTTGCGCCAAGTCGCGATACCACGGCCCCGTGTGGGGAGTTTGGCCATTTAGGGAGGTGTAAACATGTCGTATGCTGTACAATCAGCTGCAGCAAATTAGACATTAGAAAAGTAATTCACAGGCAAGAGCCTTTCATAGGAAAGCTAGGTGTCGGCCGGGCAAGGTGGGGCAAAAGATTTCGAAATCCAGTTGTGGTTCATTTTAATGAATGTTAGATCGTCAACATTTTGGGTAGCCAGACGAGTCCTTTTTTCGGTTAATATTGAACCTGCAGCACTGAATACTCTTTCTGATAGGACACTTGCTGCCGGGCAAGCAAGCTCCTGCAATGCATATTCTGCCAATTCTGGCCAGGTGTCTAATTTGGAGGCCCAGTAATCAAATGGGAATGACGGTTGAGGGAGAACATCGATAAGGGATGAAAAATAGTTAGTAACCATACTGGACAAATGTTGTCTCCTGTCACTTTCAATTGATGCAGCAGTACCTGTCCTGTCTGCGGTCATAGCAAAATCACTCCACAACCTGGTCAGAAAACCCCTCTGTCCAACGCCACTTCTGATGTGTGCACCCCTAACACTCCTAGTCTGCTGCCCCCTGGAGCTCGTGTGAGAACGATCACGTGCGCTGTGTGCTGGGAATGCCTGAAGCAAACGGTCAACAAGAGTTGATTGTTTGGTTGCTAATATTAGTTCCAAGTTCTCATGTGGCATAATATTTTGCAATTTGCCTTTATAGCGTGGATCAAGGAGGCAAGCCAACCAGTAATCGTCATCGTTCATCATTTTCGTAATGCGTGTGTCCCTTTTTAGGATACGTAAGGCATAATCCGCCATGTGGGCCAAAGTTCCAGTTGTAAAATCTCCGGTTGTGATTGGTTGAGGGGCAGTTGCAGGCAAATCTACGTCACTTGTGTCCCTCAAAAAACCAGAACCCGGCCGTGACACGCAACCAATTTCCTGTGCCCCCGGGAAAGGTTCGGCATTAAAAATATACTCATCCCCATCATCCTCCTCGTCCTCCACCTCCTCTTCGCCCGCTACCTCGTCCTGTACACTGCCCTGACCAGACAATGGCTGACTGTCATCAAGGCTTTCCTCTTCCTCTGGTGCAGACGCCTGCTCCTTTATGTGCGTCAAACTTTGCATCAGCAGACGCATTAGGGGGATGCTCATGCTTATTACGGCGTTATCTGCACTAACCAGCCGTGTGCATTCCTCAAAACACTGAAGGACTTGACACATGTCTTGTATCTTAGACCACTGCACACCTGACAACTCCATGTCTGCCATCCTACTGCCTGCCCGTGTATCCTCCCACAAATAAATAACAGCACGCCTCTGTTCGCACAGTCTCTGAAGCATGTGCAGTGTTGAGTTCCACCTTGTTGCAACGTCTATGATTAGGCGATGCTGGGGAAGGTTCAAAGACCGCTGATAGGTCTGCATACGGCTGGCATGTACAGGCGAACGTCGGATATGTGAGCAAAGTGCACGCACTTTGAGGAGCAGGTCGGAGAACCCAGGATAAGTTTTCAATAAGCACTGCACCACCAGGTTTAAGGTGTGAGCCAGGCAAGGAATGTGTTTCAGTTGGGAAAGGGAGATGGCAGCCATGAAATTCCTTCCGTTATCACTCACTACCTTGCCTGCCTCAAGATCTACTGTGCCCAGCCACGACTGTGTTTCTTGTTGCAAGAACTCGGACAGAACTTCCGCGGTGTGTCTGTTGTCGCCCAAGCACTTCATAGCCAATACAGCCTGCTGACGCTTGGCAGTAGCTGGCCCATAATGGGACAACTGGTGTGCAACAGTGTCATCTGCCGATGGAGTGGTTGGCAGACTGCGTTCTGTGGAAGAGCTGTAGCTTCTGCAGGAGGACGAGGAGGAGGAGGGGGTGCGAACGCCTACAGCCAACTGTTTCCTAGACCGTGGGCTAGGCACAACTGTCCCTAAATTGATGTCGCCTGTGGACCCTGCATCCACCACATTCACCCAGTGTGCCGTGATGGACACATAACGTCCCTGGCCATGCCTACTGGTCCATGCATCTGTAGTCAGGTGCACCTTTGTACTCACAGATTGCCTGAGTGCATGGACGATGCGCTGTTTAACATGCTGGTGCAGGGCTGGGATGGCTTTTCTGGAAAAAAAGTGTCGACTGGGTAGCTCGTATCGTGGTTCAGCGTACTCCATCAGGGCTTTGAAAGCTTCGCTTTCAACTAACCGGTAGGGCATCATCTCTAACGAGATTAGTCTAGCTATGTGGGCGTTAAAACACTGTGTACGCGGATGCGAGGATAAGTACTTCCTTTTTCTAACCAGAGTCTCATGTAGGGTGAGCTGGACTGGAGAGCTGGAGATCGTGGAACTTTCGGGTGTGCCGGTGTACATGGCAGACTGAGAGACGGTTGGAGATGGTATTGTTTCCGCCGGTGCCTTAGATGCAATATTTCCTCCTACAAAACTGGTGATTCCCTGACCCTGACTGCTTTTGGCTGGCAAAGAAACCTGCACAGATACTGCCGGTGGTGCGGAAAATGGTGGCCTTACAGTGACGGAAGGGATGTTGCGTTGCTGACTAGCTTCATTGGCCGAGGGTGCTACAACCTTGAGGGACGTTTGGTAGTTAGTCCAGGCTTGAAAATGCATGGTGGTTAAGTGTCTATGCATGCAACTAGTATTTAGACTTTTCAGATTCTGACCTCTGCTTAAGCTAGTTGAACATTTTTGACAGATGACTTTGCGCTGATCAGTTGGATGTTGTTTAAAAAAATGCCAGACTGCACTCTTCCTAGACTCGGATCCCTTTTCAGGGATTGCAGACTGAGCTTTAACCGGATGGCAACGCTGTGCTCCAACAGGTTTTGGCTTTGACACGCGTTTTGGGCCAGATACGGGCCCGGCAGATGGAACCTGTTGCGATGTTGATGCCTGCTGCGGCCCCTCCTCCACCTCCGCTTCTGAACTACTGCCGCCTGCACCCTGTTCCCCCAATGGCTGCCAATCGGGGTCAATAACTGGGTCATCTATTACCTCCTCTTCGAGCTCGTGTGCAACTTCGTCTGTGTCACTGTGTCGGTCGGTGGTATAGCGTTCGTGGCGGGGCAACATAGTCTCATCAGGGTCTGATTGTGGATCTGTACCCTGAGAGGGCAATGTGGTGGTCTGAGTCAAAGGAGCAGCATAGTACTCTGGCTGTGGCTGTGCATCAGTGCACTCCATGTCAGAATATACTTGTAATGGGCATGGCCTGTTAAATGTTTCACTTTCTAAGCCAGGGACGGTATGTGTAAAGAGCTCCATGGAGTGACCCGTTGTGTCGCCTGCTGCATCCTTCTCTCTTGTTGTAGTTTTTGCTGAGGAGGACAAGGAAGCGACTTGTCCCTGACCGTGAACATCCACAAGCGACGCTCTGCTTTTACATTTACCAGTTTCGGAAGAGGAGGCAAAAGAGCTAGAGGCTGAGTCTGCAATGTAAGCCAAAACTTGCTGTTGCTGCTCCGCCTTTAAAAGCGGTTTTCCTACTCCCAGAAAAGAGAGCGTTCGAGGCCTTGTGTAGCCTGACGACGAAACTGGCTCCACAGCTCCAGACTTAGGTGGAATATTTTTATCCCCACGACCACCTGATGCTCCACTACTACTACCATCATTACCAGCTGACAATGAACGCCCACGACGACCTCTTGCACCAGACTTCCTCATTGTTTTAAAATCTTAACCAAAGTAACTTTATTTGTTGCTGTCAAACAACTTACACGGTGAGCTATAACTTCAGTATGATTTCAATATCCCTTAACAGGTTGGTGAGACCACAAGGAAAATCAGGCACAATGTTACACACTCTGTTTTCTGTGGCACAAAATCACAGAGATGACACACACGCAGGACTGTCACTCAAGCACTAATGTCAATATTAATCTCCCACCTAATTTATTTATTTTTTTTTCTCAGGGAGACTTTAGAAACCAAATAATATTAAAAAAAAAAAAAAAAAGGCTTTCTATGGCCCACAATTAGAGAGAGAGAGGTGGCACACCCAGGAGTCAAGACTGGCGCACAAGCTGAAAGGGCAATATTACTCTCCCACTGTTTTTTTAAGTTTTTTTTTTATTTCAGGGAGACTTTAGAAACCAAATAATATTAAAAAAAAAAAAAAAAAAAATAGGCTTTCTATAGCCCACTGAATGAGAGAGAGAGGTGGCACACCCAGGAGTCAAGACTGGCACACAAGCTGAAAGGGCAATATTACTCTCCCACTGTTTTTTTATGTTTTTTTTTTTTTTTTTCAGGGAGACTTTAGAAACCAAATAATAAGAAAAAAAATAAATAAATAAATAGGCTTTCTATAGCCCACTGAATGAGAGATAGCACACACAGCAGTGGCACACAAGCCCTGACTGAGGCCAATATTTTTCTCCCACTGATTGATGTAGTGTTTTTGTGTTGAGGTAGATTTTAGAACACAAATCAAGGAAAAAAAAAAATGCTTTCTATGGCCCACTGAATGAGAGAGAGGTGGCACACCCAGGAGTCAAGACTGGCACACAAGCTGAAAGGGCAATATTACTCTCCCACTGTTTTTTTATGTATTTTTTGTTTTTTAAGGGAGACTTTAGAAACCCAATAATATTTTAAAAAAAAAATAAATAGGCTTTCTATGGCCCACTGAATGAGAGGGAGAGAGGTGGCACACCCAGGAGTCAAGACTGGCACACAAGCTGAAAGGGCAATATTACTCTCCCACTGTTTTTTTATGTATTTTTTTTTTTCAGGGAGACTTTAGAAACCCAATAATATTTAAAAAAATAAATAAATAGGCTTTCTATGGCCCACTGAATGAGAGGGAGAGAGGTGGCACACCCAGGAGTCAAGACTGGCACACAAGCTGAAAGGGCAATATTACTCTCCCACTGTTTTTTTATGTATTTTTTTTTTTTCAGGGAGACTTTAGAAACCCAATAATATTTTAAAAAAATAAATAAATAGGCTTTCTATGGCCCACTGAATGAGAGGGAGAGAGGTGGCACACCCAGGAGTCAAGCCTGGCACACAAGCTGAAAGGGCAATATTACTCTCCCACTGTTTTTTTATGTATTTTTTGTTTTTTAAGGGAGACTTTAGAAACCCAATAATATTTTTAAAAAAAAATAAATAGGCTTTCTATGGCCCACTGAATGAGAGGGAGAGAGGTGGCACACCCAGGAGTCAAGACTGGCACACAAGCTGAAAGGGCAATATTACTCTCCCACTGTTTTTTTATGTTTTTTTTTTTTTTTTTCAGGGAGACTTTAGAAACCAAATAATAAGAAAAAAAATAAATAAATAAATAGGCTTTCTATAGCCCACTGAATGAGAGATAGCACACACAGCAGTGGCACACAAGCCCTGACTGAGGCCAATATTTTTCTCCCACTGATTGATGTAGTGTTTTTGTGTTGAGGTAGATTTTAGAACACAAATCAAGGAAAAAAAAAATGCTTTCTATGGCCCACTGAATGAGAGAGAGGTGGCACACCCAGGAGTCAAGACTGGCACACAAGCTGAAAGGGCAATATTACTCTCCCACTGTTTTTTTATGTATTTTTTGTTTTTTAAGGGAGACTTTAGAAACCCAATAATATTTTAAAAAAAAAATAAATAGGCTTTCTATGGCCCACTGAATGAGAGGGAGAGAGGTGGCACACCCAGGAGTCAAGACTGGCACACAAGCTGAAAGGGCAATATTACTCTCCCACTGTTTTTTTATGTATTTTTTTTTTTCAGGGAGACTTTAGAAACCCAATAATATTTAAAAAAATAAATAAATAGGCTTTCTATGGCCCACTGAATGAGAGGGAGAGAGGTGGCACACCCAGGAGTCAAGACTGGCACACAAGCTGAAAGGGCAATATTACTCTCCCACTGTTTTTTTATGTATTTTTTTTTTTTCAGGGAGACTTTAGAAACCCAATAATATTTTAAAAAAATAAATAAATAGGCTTTCTATGGCCCACTGAATGAGAGGGAGAGAGGTGGCACACCCAGGAGTCAAGCCTGGCACACAAGCTGAAAGGGCAATATTACTCTCCCACTGTTTTTTTATGTATTTTTTGTTTTTTAAGGGAGACTTTAGAAACCCAATAATATTTTTAAAAAAAAATAAATAGGCTTTCTATGGCCCACTGAATGAGAGGGAGAGAGGTGGCACACCCAGGAGTCAAGACTGGCACACAAGCTGAAAGGGCAATATTACTCTCCCACTGTTTTTTTATGTTTTTTTTTTTTTTTTTCAGGGAGACTTTAGAAACCAAATAATAAGAAAAAAAATAAATAAATAAATAGGCTTTCTATAGCCCACTGAATGAGAGATAGCACACACAGCAGTGGCACACAAGCCCTGACTGAGGCCAATATTTTTCTCCCACTGATTGATGTAGTGTTTTTGTGTTGAGGTAGATTTTAGAACACAAATCAAGGAAAAAAAAAAAAATGCTTTCTATGGCCCACTGAATGAGAGAGAGGTGGCACACCCAGGAGTCAAGACTGGCACACAAGCTGAAAGGGCAATATTACTCTCCCACTGTTTTTTTATGTTTTTTTTTTTTTTAAGGGAGACTTTAGAAACCCAATAATATTTAAAAAAAAAAATAAATAGGCTTTCTATGGCCCACTGAATGAGAGGGAGAGAGGTGGCACACCCAGGAGTCAAGACTGGCACACAAGCTGAAAGGGCAATATTACTCTCCCACTGTTTTTTTATGTATTTTTTGTTTTTTAAGGGAGACTTTAGAAACCCAATAATATTTAAAAAAAAAAATAAATAGGCTTTCTATGGCCCACTGAATGAGAGGGAGAGAGGTGGCACACCCAGGAGTCAAGACTGGCACACAAGCTGAAAGGGCAATATTACTCTCCCACTGTTTTTTTATGTATTTTTTGTTTTTTAAGGGAGACTTTAGAAACCCAATAATATTTAAAAAAAAATAAATAGGCTTTCTATGGCCCACTGAATGAGAGGGAGAGAGGTGGCACACCCAGGAGTCAAGCCTGGCACACAAGCTGAAAGGGCAATATTACTCTCCCACTGTTTTTTTATGTATTTTTTGTTTTTTAAGGGAGACTTTAGAAACCCAATAATATTTAAAAAAATAAATAAATAGGCTTTCTATGGCCCACTGAATGAGAGGGAGAGAGGTGGCACACCCAGGAGTCAAGACTGGCACACAAGCTGAAAGGGCAATATTACTCTCCCACTGTTTTTTTAGGTATTTTTTTTTTTTCAGGGAGACTTTAGAAACCAAATAATATTAAAAAAAAAAAAAAAAATAGGCTTGCTATAGCCCACTGAATGAGAGATAGCACACACAGCAGTGGCACACAAGCCCTGACTGAGGCCAATATTTTTCTCCCACTGATTGATGTAGTGTTTTTGTGTTGAGGTAGAATTTAGAACACAAATCACGGAAAAAATAAATAGGCTTTCTATGGCCCACTCAGTGAGAGATGGCACACACAGGGATGGCACTGTAGCAGAAATGCCAATCTTAATCTCCCACAAAAAAAACAAAAAAAAAACAGGGACTGTCCTACAATTACTATCTCCCTGCAGTAATGTAAGCCAGGTATGGCAGGCAGCAATAGGAGTGGACTGATGCACAAATTAAATAAAAAGTGTGGACAAACAAAAAAGATAGCTGTGCAGAAAGGAAGGAACAAGAGGATATGTGCTTTGAAAAAAGCAGTTGGTTTCCACAGTGGCGTACACACAGCAATACAGCTATCACGGAGCCTTCTAGGGCAGCCCAATGAGCTACAGCGCTGAGGGGAAAAAAAAAAAAAATAGCTTCCACAGTCCCTGCACACCGAAGGTGGTGTTGGACAGTGGAAATCGCTGCAGCACAAGCGGTTTGGTGGTTAGTGGACCCTGCCTAACGCTCTCCCTGCTTCTGACGAAGCGGCAGCAACCTGTCCCTAAGCTCAGATCAGCAGCAGTAAGATGGCGGTCGGCGGGAACGCCCCTTTATAGCCCCTGTGACGCCGCAGACAGCAAGCCAATCACTGCAATGCCCTTCTCTAAGATGGTGGGGACCAGGATCTATGTCATCACGCTGCCCACACTCTGCGTTCACCTTCATTGGCTGAGAAATGGCGCTTTTCGCGTCATTGAAACGCGACTTTGGCGCGAAAGTCGCGTACCGCATGGCCGACAAGCACAGGGGTCGGATCGGGTTTCATGAGACGCCGACTTAGCCAAAAGTCGGCGACTTTTGAAAATGATCGACCCGTTTCGCTCAACCCTAGTGGCGACATTGGCTTGAGGGAGCTAAGCACCGTATTGTGGTCTTGACCGATCATAAAAATCTGATTTACCTCGAGTCTGCCAGGCGGCTGAATCCTAGACAGGCTCGATGGTCCTTGTTTTTTTCCCGTTTTGATATCGTGGTCTCGTATCTTCCGGGTTCTAAGAATATTAAGGCTGATGCCCTCTCTAGTAGTTTTTTGCCTGATTCTCCTGAGGTCCTTGAACCGGTCGGCATTCTGAAAGAAGGGGTGGTCCTTTCTGCCATTTACCCTGATTTACAAAGGGTTCTTCAGGAATTTCAGGCTGACAAACCCGATCGCTGTCCAGTGGGGAAACTGTTTGTTCCTGATAGATGGACTAGTAGAGTGATTTCTGAGGTTCATTGTTCTGTGTTGGCTGGCCATCCTGGTATTTTTGGTACCAGAGAATTGGTTGGTAGGTCCTTTTGGTGGCCTTCCTTGTCACGTGATGTGCATTCTTTTGTGCAGTCATGTGGGACTTGTGCGCGGGCCAAGCCTTGTTGTTCCCGTGCTAGTGGGTTGCTTTTGCCCTTGCCGGTCCCTGAGAGGCCCTGGACGCATATTTCTATGGATTTTATTTCTGATCTTCCGGTTTCCCAGAAGATGTCGGTCATCTGGGTTGTTTGTGACCGGTTATCTAAGATGGTCCATTTGGTGCCTTTGCCTAAATTGCCTTCCTCTTCTGATTTGGTTCCGTTGTTTTTTCAGCATGTGGTTCGTTTGCATGGTATTCCGGAGAATATTGTGTCCGACAGAGGTTCCCAGTTTGTTTCTAGGTTTTGGCGGGCCTTTTGTGCTAGGCTGGGCATTGATTTGTCTTTTTCTTCCGCATTTCATCCTCAGACAAATGGCCAGACCGAGCGAACTAATCAGACTTTAGAAACTTATCTGAGATGCTTTGTGTCTGCTGATCAGGATGATTGGGTGGCGTTCTTGCCATTGGCCGAGTTTGCCTTAATAATTGGGCTAGTTCGGCTACCTTGGTTTCGCCCTTCTTTTGTAATTTTGGTTTTCATCCTCGTTTTTCTTCGGGGCAGGTTGAGCCTTCTGACTGTCCTGGTGTTGATTCTGTGGTTGACAGGTTGCAGCAGATTTGGGCTCATGTGGTGGACAATTTGGTGTTGTCTCAGGAGGAGGCTCAACGTTTTGCTAACCGTCGTCGGTGTGTTGGTTCCCGGCTTCGGGTTGGGGATTTGGTCTGGTTGTCTTCCCGTCATGTTCCTATGAAGGTTTCTTCCCCTAAGTTTAAGCCTCGCTTTATTGGTCCTTATAGGATTTCTGAGATTATTAATCCGGTGTCTTTTCAATTGGCCCTTCCGGCTTCTTTTGCTATCCATAATGTCTTCCATAGATCTTTATTGCGGAATTATGTGGTGCCCGTTGTTCCCTCTGTTGATCCTCCGGCCCCTGTGTTGGTTGATGGGGAGTTGGAGTATGTGGTTGAGAAGATTTTGGATTCTCACTTTTTGAGGCGGAGGCTTCAGTACCTTGTCAAATGGAAGGGTTATGGCCAGGAGGATAATTCTTGGGTTTTTGCCTCTGATGTCCATGCTGCTGATTTGGTCCGTGCCTTTCATCTGGCTCGTCCTGATCGGCCTGGGGGCTCTGGTGAGGGTTCGGTGACCCTTCCTCAAGGTGGGGGTACTGTTGTGAATTCTGCTCTTGGGTTGCCTCCGGTGGTTGTTGATAGTAATGCAGTTGTCCCTGGGTTGCAATCCTGAGCAGGTGTCCCTGCTGACTGCATCTCTGACTGGGATATTTAGGTGTGCAGGATTCATTAGCTCTTGCCAGTTGTCCATTGTTCTTGGAGGTTTTGCATTTCTGTCTGGTTCCTCCTGCCCTGCTGCCAAGTCAGCAAAGATAAGTGTCTGGTTTTTGTTTCTACAGCACACATGCTGTGTGCTTTACAATTAAGTGCTATTCATGGTTTTTTCTTGTCCAGCTTAGACTGTGTTTGGATATTTTCAGTCTAGTTGGATTCTCAGGAGAAGCAGATATACATTCCATGTCTTTAGTTAGATGTGGAATTTTTGTATTATCTGCTGTGGATATTTTCAGGGTCTTAATACTGACCGCTTAGTATTCTGTCCTATCCTTTCCTATTTAGCTAGCATGGCCTCTTTTGCTAAATCCTGATTTCTGCCTGCGTGTGTCTTTTCCTCTAATACTCACAGTCAATATTTGTGGGGGGCTGCCTATCCTTTGGGGTTCTGCTCTGAGGCAAGATAGAATTCCCATTTCCATCTATAGGGGTATTTAGTCCTCCGGCTGTGTCGAGGTGTCTAGGATGTGTTAGGTACACCCCACGGCTACTTCTAGTTGCGGTGTCAGTTTAAGGTTTGCGGTCAGTACAGGTTCCACCTACTCCTGAGAAGGTCCCATGCTGCTCCAAGGTCACCAGATCATAACATTAGCCCCTCTCTTCCCACTCCCGTGTAGCGGTGGGATATGGGGTAATAAGGGGTTAATGTCACCTTGCTATTGTAAGGTGACATTAAGCCGGGTTAATAACGGAGAGGCGTCAATAAGACGCCTATCCATTATTAGTCCAATACTAGTAAAGGGTAAATAAAACACACACACATTAGGAAAAAAGTATTTAAATATTCTTAATTTAACCATATTTACCATACTTCAGCACCTGCAAAAAAACGTAAAATAATAAACCATATACTACCTGTCCACCATAGTCCAATTAATAAAGAGTGTCCCATGACGATCTCCCCTATAGAACAGTGACATCGGGTGATGTCACTGGTCTATAGGACCCTCAGTGACACACTGACAGGAGACAATGGCTCCTGCATCCCTGAGGTTACTAAAGTTCAAAGTCTTACTTTATGGAAATTGCTGCCTGGGAAAATATCTCACCCAGCAATGCCATAAGTCAGACTAGGGACTTTTTTTTACAGCGGCGGAGGAATATCTTCCTCCCGTCATTGTGTTTCTGGAGCCCCTAGAGAGCGGTCGCATTATCTGATGCTGCTGCTCTCCACGGGAGATCGTTGTCGGACACTTGTGGATTTCTGCGGACAGGGAGTATATTGGTTGTTTGTTTTTTTCATATTTTTTACAGGTTGACACTGGCTTCGGGGATCAAAATGACAAGTAATGGTGAGTATGAACTCTATGTTTAATGTACTGTATGTCTATATGTATGTCATATATGTAATGTATGAATGTACTGTATTTATATGTATGTAGTATGTATGTATGTATGTCGTATGTATGTAGTATGTATGTAATATGTATGTAGTATGTATGTATGTAGTAAGTATGTAGCATGTATGTATGTAGTATGTATGTATGTATGTAGTATGTATGTAGTATGTATGTATGTAGTATGTAGTATGTATGTATGTAGTATGTATGTAGTATGTATGTATGTATGTAGTATGTATGTAGTATGTATGTATGTAGTATGTATGTATGTATGTAGTATGTATATATGTATGTAGTATGTATGTATGTAGTATGTATGTATGTAGTATGTATGTAGTATGTATGTAGTATGTATATAGTATGTATATAGTATGTATGTAGTATGTATATAGTATGTATGTAGTATGTATGTAGTATGTATATATGTAGTGTGTTGTATGTATGTATGTAGTGTGTGTGTATGTAGTATGTATGTATGGAGTATGTATGGAGTATTTTTTTTCATTCAACACATTAGCCGGATGATGGGACTACTACTGTCCCATCATTGGCTAATGTGTCAATCACTGTCAGTGTAGCAGGCATCGTCCAATGGGACTTGCAGTCCCATCGGACGATGCCTGCACACACGCACAGACCCCCAGCACGCCGCACAGAGACCCCCGGCACGCCACACAGAGACCCCCAGCACACCACACAGAGACCCCCCACGCTGCACAGAGACCCCCCACACCGCACAAAGACCCCCCCACCCCGCATAGAGCCCAGGCAGCCCACATACAGCCCTGGCACACCGCATAGAGCCCGGGCAGCCCACATACAGCCCCGGCACGCCACATAGAGCCCGGGCAGCCCACATGCAGCTCCAGCACACTGCATAAAGCCTGGGCAAGTCCGCATACAGCCCCAGCAGGCAGGTACACATCCCTGGCAGGCCCGCACAGACCCCGCCCGCACACACAGACACTCACAGTGTCCGCCCACGCACCGCCCACACACCGCCCACACTCTTTCCCCCTCCAGAACAGCATATAGAAAGACAGAAAGGGCTTTTTTACGTTCCGATATTTGTGTCCCATTGACTTGCATTGGTATCGGGTATCGGTATCGGCGATGTCCGATATTTTTTGAATATCGGCCTATCCAATCCGATACCGATACTTTTGAATATCGGAAGGTATCGCTCAACACTAGTCATAAGCATTGTAAGCACCTTAATGAATCAAGTGCTAAATGCTGGCTTTATGCATGTGAAACTCCCACCTTCTATAAATAGTGGCTGGGAGACCCTACATCATTGTCCAAGGATATCTGCAGTTTTAGACCAATTTTGCCTAGTACCCATGTTTACCCAATCTGCAGATTGCCTGATGTAATTGATTTTCTTGGAAAAGAAATCAGTATGTTTATTAAGTTAGGTTCACATTTTATATAGTTGTTTTCTTTTTTTCCCTTCAAAATGACTACAGGACAAAGAGAGATGGTAGAAGTCCTCCACCCACTTGCCTGTAGCAGTGACAGGTGGTGGTTATTGTACCAGTGACAGAAAAGGAAGAATAACATTTCTTCTTCTGCAGGCATTGCTCTATTAACACTATGCAACATGATGGCTGTGTTGACAAGTGTGCTAAAAAGGAGAAAATGGTAGCCTTGAGCTAGAAAGCTAGGTGAGAAACTCATCTCGTGTATTTAGTGAGCAATTTCTTACATTGCTCAATGTTGGTAGTCAACTCTGTGTATCCAATCATTACTAATGTCATGATTTCAACTTGATTTATGCATTGCTCTCCAAACATACCAAGTAGAATACCTTAAACCAGTCAATGAATCATGGATAAATAAATAAAAAAAATAAAATTTCTTAGGAATTCAGAATACATGCTTTGTTAAATGTAGCTTCAATGTTCTTTATTTTCTTATGTTGTTTTTTTTTCTACTTGTGCCCACAAAGTGCCAAGTTATTCCCCCAGTGGGCCCCAGTGCAATAGTGGGAAAAGTACATGATCAGTGCTTGCCACAATACGCTTGATATACTATATGCAGACAAAGGGAGCATACAGTTTCTCAATTATTTAAAGATGACTAGTGTTGAGCATTCCGATACCGCAAGTATCGGGTATCGGCCGATACTTAGCGGTATCAGAATTCCGATACCGAGATCCGATACTTGCCGCGTATCGGATACCGGAATCGGAAGTTCCCAGGATTCAAACTGCAGAAATTTGTACGAAATCAGCCAATGAGAATGATTCCAAGTGTGGGCACATCCTGTTCAGCATGGAGGGCCTGAAACTACTGGCAAGGCTGTGATTGGCTGCTGAAATGATGTCATGATGCAGTTTAACCCCTTCCCGACCTTTGACGCCACGTAGGCGTCATGAAAACCCGTGCCAATCCGACCCATGACGCCTATGTGGCGTCATGGAAAGATCGCGTCCCTGCAGATCGGGTGAAAGGGTTAACTCCATTTTCACCCGATCTGCAGAGACAGGGGGAGTGGTACTTCAGCCCAGGGGGGGTGGCTTCACCCCCCCCCCGTGGCTACGATCGCTCTGATTGGCTGTTGAAAGTGAAACAGCCAATCAGAGCGATTTGTAATATTTCACCTATGAAAATGGTGAAATATTACAATCCAGCCATGGCCGATCCTGCAATAGCATCTGCCATGGCTGGAGACCCCGATCTGCCCCCCCCCCCACCGCCACCGATCGCCCCCCCAGTCGTCCTTTCTGCCCCGATCTCCTGTCCGCTCCCCTCCTCCCTCCTGTCCGTTCCCCCGGTCCTCTTGTCCGCTCCCCCGGTCCTCCGATCCCCCCCCCCGTGTTCCGATCCCACCCCCCCATACTTACCTAGCTTCGATGTCCCTCCTGGTGTCCGGCCGTCTTCTCCATGGGCGCCGCCATCTTGGAAAATGGCGGGCGCATGCGCAGTGCGCCCGCCGAATCTGCCAGCCGGCAGATTCATTACAAGTACATTTTGATCGCTGTAGTAGGTTCTATCGCAGCGATCAAAATAAAAAAATAATAAATAACCCCCCCCCCCCCTTTATAACCCCCATAGGTAGGGACAATAATAAAATAAAGAAAATATTTTTTTTTCTTTTTCCACTAGGGTTAGGGTTAGAACTAGGGTTAGAACTAGGGGTAGGGTTAGGGTTAGGGGTAGTGTCATGATCTCTGCAGGCAGAGATCATAGCAAGCCTATAGAGGGACAAGCTCTCGGAAGATGGAACTATACTGACCATGAACTAAGCCTGCCGCGCAACTAGAAATAGCCAGGTAGCATTTCCTATTTATCGCTAGATGCCCAGCTCTGGCCTAAGACCTAAATAGCTAGCAGAGGGAAATATAAGACCTGGCTCACCTCTAGAGAAATATTCCAAAGAAGACAGTAGCCCCCCACATATAATGACGGTGAGTACAGATGAAACAACAAACGCAGCAGGAAAATAGTCTTAGCAAATTTGAGGTCCGCTTACTAGATAGCAGAAGACAGACAGTATACTTTCATGGTCAGCAGAAAAACACTAACAAAACACCATCCAGAGATTACCTCAAACTCTGGCACTAACTCACAACGCCAGAGTAGCAATCCCTGATCAACGAGAGCCTTCCAGACACAGCAACAAAACTTCAGCTGTGAACTGGAACAAATAGGCAAAACAAAACATGGACAAAAGTCCAACTTATCTAGTAGTTGTCTAGAAGCAGGAACAAGCACTGAGAGGCATCAGATAACATTGTTGACCGGCAAGAAACCACCAGAGAAATGAGCTTAAATAGCGACACCCACTACTGATGGAACCAGGTGAAACAGGAAAGAGGATGACAAGTCCAATTCCACAAGCGGCCACCGGGGGAGCCCAGAATCCAAATTCACAACAGTACCCCCCCCTCAAGGAGGGGGCACCGAACCCTCACCAGATCCACCAGGGCGACCAGGATGAGCCCTATGGAAGGCACGAACAAGATCAGAAGCATGAACATCAGATGCATTGACCCAAGAATTATCCTCCTGGCCGTAACCCTTCCAGTTGACCAGATACTGGAGTCTCCGTCTGGAAACACGAGAGTCCAAAATTTTCTCCACAACGTACTCCAACTCACCCTCAACCAACACCGGAGCAGGAGGCTCAACTGAAGGTACAACAGGTACCTCATACCTGCGCAATAACGACCGATGAAAAACGTTATGAATGGAAAAGGACGCAGGGAGGTCCAAACGGAAAGAAACAGGATTAAGAATCTCCAATATTCTATAAGGGCCGATGAACCGAGGTTTAAACTTAGGAGAAGAGACCCTCATAGGGACAAAACGAGAAGACAACCACACCAAATCTCCAACACAAAGCCGAGAACCAACACGACGATGACGGTTGGCAAAACGCTGAGTCTTCTCCTGGGACAACTTCAAATTGTCCATAACCTGCCCCCAGATGTGATGCAATCTCTCCACCACCGCATCCACTCCAGGACAATCCGAGGATTCCACCTGACCGGAGGAAAATCGAGGGTGAAACCCCGAATTACAGAAAAACGGGGACACCAAGGTGGAAGAGCTGGCCCGATTATTGAGGGCGAACTCTGCCAATGGCAAAAAAGCAACCCAATCATCCTGGTCAGCAGAGACAAAACACCTCAGATATGTCTCCAGGGTCTGATTAGTCCGCTCGGTCTGGCCATTAGTCTGAGGGTGAAAAGCAGATGAAAAAGACAAATCTATGCCCATCCTAGCACAGAATGCCCGCCAAAATCTAGACACAAATTGGGTACCTCTGTCAGAAACAATATTCTCAGGAATACCGTGCAATCGGACAACATTCTGAAAAAACAGAGGAACCAACTCAGAAGAAGAAGGCAACTTGGGCAGAGGAACCAAATGGACCATTTTAGAGAAACGGTCACAGACCACCCAGATGACAGACATCTTCTGGGAAACAGGCAGATCTGAAATAAAATCCATCGAGATGTGTGTCCAAGGCCTCTTAGGAATAGGCAAGGGCAACAGCAGTCCGCTAGCCCGAGAACTACAAGACTTGGCCCGAGCACAAACGTCACATGACTGCACAAAGACTCGCACATCTCGTGACAGGGAAGGCCACCAGAAGGATCTTGCCACCAAATCCCTGGTACCAAAAATTCCGGGATGACCTGCCAATGCAGAAGAATGTACCTCAGAGATGACTCTGCTGGTCCAATCATCCGGAACAAACAGTCTATCAGGCGGACAACGATCCGGTCTATCCGCCTGAAACTCTTGCAAGGACCGCCGCAGATCAGGAGAAACGGCCGACAAAATTACTCCCTCCCTAAGGATACCTGTGGGTTCAGAATTACCAGGAGAGTCCGGGTCAAAACTCCTAGAAAGGGCATCTGCCTTAACATTCTTAGAACCCGGTAGGTATGACACCACAAAATTAAAGCGAGAAAAAAATAAAGACCAGCGCGCCTGTCTAGGATTCAGGCGTCTGGCAGTCTCAAGATAAATCAAATTTTTGTGGTCAGTCAATACCACCACCTGATGCCTAGCCCCCTCGAGCCAATGGCGCCACTCCTCAAACGCCCACTTCATGGCCAAAAGCTCCCGATTCCCAACATCATAATTCCGCTCTGCGGGCGAAAATTTGCGAGAAAAGAAGGCACAAGGCCTAATGACGGAGCAGTCGGAACCTTTCTGCGACAACACTGCCCCAGCTCCGATCTCCGAAGCGTCAACCTCAACCTGAAAAGGCAGATTCACATCAGGCTGACGCAACACAGGGGCAGAGGCAAAACGGCGCTTAAGCTCCTGAAAGGCCTCTACAGCATGAGGGGACCAATTAGCAACATCAGCGCCTTGTCTGGTCAAATCAGTCAGTGGTTTAACGACATCCGAAAAACCAGCAATAAATCGGCGGTAAAAGTTGGCAAAGCCCAAAAATCTCTGAAGACCCTTAAGAGAGGAGGGCTGAGTCCAGTCACAAATAGCTTGCACCTTGACGGGATCCATCTCAATGGAAGAGGGAGAAAAAATATACCCCAAAAAGGAAATTTTCTGGAACCCAAAAACGCACTTAGACCCCTTCACACATAAAGAATTAGACCGCAGAACCTGAAAAACTCTCCTGACCTGCTGGACATGAGAGTCCCAGTCATCAGAAAAAATCAGAATATCATCCAGATATATTATCATAAATTTATCCAGAAAATCGCGGAAAATATCATGCATAAAAGACTGGAAAACTGAAGGGGCATTAGAAAGACCAAAAGGCATGACCAAATACTCAAAGTGGCCCTCGGGCGTATTAAATGCGGTCTTCCACTCATCCCCCTGCCTGATCCGCACCAAATTATACGCCCCACGAAGATCAATTTTAGAGAACCACTTAGCACCCTCTATACGAGCAAACAAATCAGTAAGCAATGGCAATGGGTATTGATACTTAACAGTGATCTTATTCAGAAGCCGATAATCAATACATGGTCTCAAAGAGCCGTCTTTTTTTGAGACAAAGAAAAACCCAGCTCCCAAGGGAGAAGAAGATGGACGAATATGTCCCTTTTCCAAAGACTCCTTTATATATTCCCGCATAGCAGCATGTTCCGGCACAGACAGATTAAACAAACGACCCTTTGGATATTTACAACCCGGTATCAAATCTATGGCACAATCGCACTCACGGTGCGGAGGTAACGACCCAAGCTTGGGTTCGTCAAAGACGTCTTGATAATCAGAGAGGAACTCAGGGACTTCAGAGGGAATGGACGACGAAATAGAAACCAAAGGTAAGTCCCCATGAATACCCTTACATCCCCAGCTCAACACAGACATTGCTCTCCAGTCCAAGACTGGGTTGTGAGACTGCAACCATGGCAATCCCAGTACCAAATCGTCATGTAAATTATACAGCACCAGGAAACGAATAATCTCCTGGTGATCCGGATTGATACGCATGGTTACTTGTGTCCAGTATTGTGGTTTATTATTAGCCAATGGGGTGGAGTCAATCCCCTTCAGAGGAATAAGAGTCTCCAAAGGCTCTAAATCAAAACCACAACGATTGGCAAAGGACCAATCCATAAGACTCAGAGCGGCGCCAGAGTCAACATAGGCGTCCGTGGCAATGGATGACAAAGAGCAAATCAGGGTTACAGACAAAATAAACTTAGACTGAATGGTGCCAATGGAAACAGACTTATCAAGCTTCTTTGTACGCCTAGAGCATGCTGATATAACATGAGTAGAATCCCCACAATAGAAACACAATCCATTCTTCCGTCTAAAATTCTGTCGCTCGCTCCTGGACAGAATTCTATCACACTGCATACTTTCTGGCGTCTTTTCCATAGACACCGCCAGATGGTGCACCGGTTTGCGCTCCCGCAGACGCCTATCAATCTGAATAGCCATTGTCATGGACTCATTCAGACCTGCAGGCACAGGGAACCCCACCATAACATCCTTAACGGCATCAGAGAGACCTTCTCTGAAAGTTGCCGCCAAGGCGCACTCATTCCACTGAGTAAGCACAGACCATTTACGGAATTTTTGGCAGAAAACTTCAGCTTCGTCTTGCCCCTGAGATAGTGCCATCAAAGTTTTTTCTGCCTGAAGTTCCAAATGAGGTTCCTCATAAAGCAAGCCCAAGGCCAGAAAAAACGCATCCACATCGCGTAACGCAGGATCCCCTGCTGGCAATGAGAAGGCCCAATCTTGAGGGTCACCCCTGAGCAAGGAAATCACAATCCTAACCTGCTGAGCAGGGTCTCCAGCTGAACGAGACTTCAGGGACAAATAAAGCTTACAATTATTTCGGAAATTCTGGAAGCTAGCTCTATTCCCTGTGAAGAACTCCGGCAAAGGAATTCTCGGCTCAGATACCGGAGCATGTACCACAAAATCTTGTAAATTTTGTACTTTCGTGATGAGATTATTCAAACCCGCAGTTACACTCTGGAGATCCATTATTGTCAGGTGCACACAGAGCCATACAGAGATTAGGAGGAGAGAGAGAAAAAAGACTGCAGCAAGGCAGACTGGAGGAAAAAAAAAAAAAAAAAAATTCCAGCAGACTTCTTATAACTCTCCTTTCTCAACCTGGGTCTTTAACACTTTATGGGCCGGTCAAACTGTCATGATCTCTGCAGGCAGAGATCATAGCAAGCCTATAGAGGGACAAGCTCTCGGAAGATGGAACTATACTGACCATGAACTAAGCCTGCCGCGCAACTAGAAATAGCCAGGTAGCATTTCCTATTTATCGCTAGATGCCCAGCTCTGGCCTAAGACCTAAATAGCTAGCAGAGGGAAATATAAGACCTGGCTCACCTCTAGAGAAATATTCCAAAGAAGACAGTAGCCCCCCACATATAATGACGGTGAGTACAGATGAAACAACAAACGCAGCAGGAAAATAGTCTTAGCAAATTTGAGGTCCGCTTACTAGATAGCAGAAGACAGACAGTATACTTTCATGGTCAGCAGAAAAACACTAACAAAACACCATCCAGAGATTACCTCAAACTCTGGCACTAACTCACAACGCCAGAGTAGCAATCCCTGATCAACGAGAGCCTTCCAGACACAGCAACAAAACTTCAGCTGTGAACTGGAACAAATAGGCAAAACAAAACATGGACAAAAGTCCAACTTATCTAGTAGTTGTCTAGAAGCAGGAACAAGCACTGAGAGGCATCAGATAACATTGTTGACCGGCAAGAAACCACCAGAGAAATGAGCTTAAATAGCGACACCCACTACTGATGGAACCAGGTGAAACAGGAAAGAGGATGACAAGTCCAATTCCACAAGCGGCCACCGGGGGAGCCCAGAATCCAAATTCACAACAGGGTAGGGTTAGGGTTACAGGTAGGGTTAGGGTTATGGCATGTGCACACAGTGCGGATTTGGCTGTGGATCCGCAGCGGATTGGCCGCTGATCCACAGCGGATTGGCCACTGATCCACAGCGGATTGGCCGCGGATCCGCAGCGGATTGGCTGCGGATCCGCAGCTTATTGGCAGCGGATCCGCAGTGGATTGGCCGCGGATCCGCAGCGGATTGGCAGCGGATCCGCAGCGGAATAGCAGCGGATCCGCAGCGGATCGGCCGCGGATCCACAGCGGATTGGCCGCGGATCCGCAGCGGATCGGCCGCGGATCCGCAGCGGATTGGCCGCTGTGAATGCGAATTTCCGCAGCATGTCAATTCTTTGTGCGGATTCCGCAGCGTTTTACACCTGTTCCTCAATAGGAATCCGCAGGTGAAATCCGCACAAAAAAACACTGGAAATCTGCTGTAAATCCGCAGGTAAAACGCAGTGCCTTTTACCTGCAGATTTTTCAAAAATCGTGCGGAAAAATCTCACACGAATCCGCAACGTGGGCACATAGCCTTAGGGTTAGGGTTGGAATTAGGGCTAGGGTTTGAAATAGGGTTAAGATTAGGCTTGTGGTTAGGGTTACGGATAGGGTTAGGGGTGTGTTGGGGTTACAGTTGTGGTTAGGGTTGGGATTAGGGTTACGGTTGGGATTAGGGTTAGGGTTGGAATTAGGGTTACGGGTGTGTTGCGGTTAGGGTTGTGGTTAGGGGTGTGTTGGGGTTAGGGTTGTGATTAGGGTTATGGCTACAGTTGGGATTAGGATTAGGGGTGTGTTGGGGTTAGAGTTAAAGTTAGAATTGAGGGGTTTCCACTGTTTAGGCACATCAGGGGTCTCCAAACGCAACATGGCGCCACCATTGATTCCAGCCAAGCTTGCGTTCAAAAAGTCAAATGGTGCTCCCTCCCTTCCAAGCCCCGACGTGCGCCCAAACAGTGGTTTACCCCCACATTTGGGGTACCAGCGTACTCAGGACAAACTGGGCAACAACTGTTGGGGTCCAATTTCTCCTGTTACCCTTGCAAAAATAAAAAATTACTTGCTAAAACATAATTTTTGAGGAAAGAACAATTATTTTTTATTTTCACGGCTCTGCGTTATAAACTTCTGTGAAGCACTTGGGGGTTGAAAGTGCTCACCACACATCTAGATAAGTTCCTTCGGGGGTCTAGTTTCCAAAATGGGGTCACTTGTGGGGTGTTTCTACTGTTTAGGCACATCAGGGGCTCTGCAAATGCAATGTGACACCCGCAGACCATTCCATCAAAGTCTGCATTTCAAATGTCACTACTTCCCTTC
The DNA here is from genome assembly GCF_051348905.1 of Ranitomeya variabilis. Taxonomy (NCBI): domain Eukaryota; kingdom Metazoa; phylum Chordata; class Amphibia; order Anura; family Dendrobatidae; genus Ranitomeya; species Ranitomeya variabilis. The sequence goes on from NC_135233.1 coordinate 97,140,666, forward strand.
CGAGCCCTGACGTGTGCCCAAACAGTGGTTTACCCCCACATATGGGGTATCAGCGTACTCACAACAAACTGGGCAACAAATATTGGGGTCCAATTTCTCCTGTTACCCTTGTGAAAATAAAAAATTGCTTGCTAAAACATCTTTTTTGAGGAAAGAAAAATGATTTTTTATTTTCACGGCTCTGCGTTGTAAACTTCTGTGAAGCACTTGGGGGTTCAAAGTGCTCACCACACATCTAGATAAGTTCCCTTGGGGGTCTAGTTTCCAAAATGGAGTCACTTGTGGGGAGTTCCTACTGTTTAGGCACATCAGGGGCTCTGCAAACGCAACCTGATGCCCGCAGAGCATTCCATCAAAGTCTGCATTTCAAAACGTCACTACTTCCCTTCCGAACCCCGACGTGTGCCAAAACAGTGGTTTACCCCCACATATGGGGTATCAGAGTACTCAGGAGAAACTGGACAACAACTTTTGGGGTCCAATTTCTCCTGTTACTCTTGCAAAAATAAAAAATTCTGGGCTAAAAAAATATTTTTGAGGAAAGGAAACACATTTATTATTTTCACGGCTCTGCGTTATAAACTTCTGTGAAGCACTTGGGGGTTCAAAGTGCTCACCACACATCTAGATAAGTTCCCTTGGGGGTCTAGTTTCCAAAATGGAGTCACTTGTGGGGAGTTCCTACTGTTTAGGCACATCAGGGGCTCTGCAAATGCAACCTGACGCCCGCAGAGCATTCCATCAAAGTCTGCATTTCAAAACGTCACTACTTCCCTTCCGAACCCCGACGTGTGCCAAAACAGTGGTTTACCCCCACATATGGGGTATCAGCGTACTCAGGAGAAACTGGACAACAACTTTTGGGGTCCAATTTCTCCTGTTACCCTTGGGAAAATAAAAAATTGTGGGCTAAAAAATCATTTTTGAGAAAAGAAAAATTATTTTTTATTTTCATGGCTCTGCGTTATAAACTTCTGTGAAGCACTTGGGGGTTCAAAGTGCTCACCACACATCTAGATTAGTTCCTTGGGAGGTCTAGTTTCCAAAATGGGGTCACTTGTGCGGGAGCTCCAATGTTTAGGCACACAGGGGCTCTCCAAACACAACATGGTGTCCGCTAATGATTGGAGCTAATTTTCCATTCAAAAAGCCAAATGGCGTGCCTTCCCTTCCGAGCCCTGCCGTGCGCCCAAACAGTGGTTTACCCCCACATATGGGGTATCATCGTACTCAGGACAAACTGGACAACAACATTTGGGGTCCAATTTCTCCTATTACCCTTGGGAAAATAAAAAATTCTGGGCTAAAAATCATTTTTGAGGAAAGAAAAATTATTTTTTATTTTCACGGCTCTGCGTTATAAACTTCTGTGAAGCACCTGGGGGTTATAAGTGCTCACTATGCATCTAGATAAGTTCCTTGGGGGGTCTAGTTTCCAAAATGGGGTCACTTGTAGGGGAGCTCCAATGTTTAGGCACACAGGGGCTCTCCAAACGCGACATGGTGTCCGCTAACGATGGAGATAATTTTTCATTCAAAAAGTCAAATGGCGCTCCTTCCCTTCCGAGCCTTACCATGTGCCCAAACAGTGGTTTACCCCCACATGTGAGGTATTGGTGTACTCAGAAGAAATTGCCCAACAAAATTTAGGATCCATTTTATCCTGTTGCCCATGTGAAAATGAAAAAATTGAGGCTAAAATAATTTTTTTGTGAAAAAAAAGTACTTTTTCATTTTTACGGATCAATTTGTGAAGCACCTGGGGGTTTAAAGTGCTCACTATGCTTCTAGATAAGTTCCTTGGGGGTCTAGTTTCCAAAATGGGGTCACTTGTGGGGGAGCTCCAATGTTTAGGCACACGGGGGCTCTCCAAACGCGACATGGTGTCCGCTAAAGATTGGAGCCAATTTTTCATTCAAAAAGTCAAATGGCGCTCCTTCCCTTCCGAGCCCTGCCGTGCGCCCAAACAGTGGTTTACCCCCACATATGAGGTATCAGCGTACTCAGGACAAATTGGACAACAACGTCCGTGGTCCAGTTTCTCCTTTTACCCTTGGGAAAATAAAAAAATTGTTGCTAAAAGATCATTTTTGTGACTAAAAAGTTAAATGTTCATTTTTTACTTCCATGTTGCTTCTGCTGCTGTGAAACACCTGAAGGGTTAATAAACTTCTAGAATGTGGTTTTGAGCACCTTGAGGGGTGCAGTTTTTAGAATGGTGTCACTTTTGGGTATTTTCAGCCATATAGAACCCTCAAAATGACTTCAAATGTGAGGTGGTCCCTAAAAAAAATGGTTTTGTAAATTTTGTTGTAAAAATGAGAAATCACTGGTCAAATTTTAACCCTTATAACTTCCTAGCAAAAAAAAAAATTGTTTCCAAAATTGTGCTGATGTAAAGTAGACATGTGGGAAACGTTATTTATTAACTATTTTGTGTCACATAACTCTCTGGTTTAACAGAATAAAAATTCAAAATGTGAAAATTGCGAAATTTTCAAAATTTCCGCCAAATTTCCGTTTTTTTCACAAATAAACTCAGAAATTATCGACCTAAATTTACCACTAACATGAAGCCCAATATGTCACGAAAAAACAATCTCAGAATCGCTAGGATCCGTTGAAGCGTTCCTGAGTTATTACCTCATAAAGGGACACTGGTCAGAATTGCAAAAAACGGCAAGGTCATTAAGGCCAAAATAGGCTGGGTCATGAAGGGGTTAAAAGTCGCTGGCGCCATTTTGCGCTCACTCTGCTGTGAATTCAGTTAGTGACAGGACGCTGTTTGCTGACTGAGGGCCAGTTTAGAGATAGCGATTTGCTTCTTTGTGCTTTTCAAAGGCTAATTTAGCAACCGCTGTGTTCACCTACTAATCACCTTGCTTTTGCCTTGTAGCGCTGTTTTCACAGCGATCTGCAAGGTCTGTGTGTGTGTGTGTGTGTGTGTGTGAGTGCAGCCCACTCTCTAGTCTGAGTGCAGCCATAGGCCATCCATAGCTGGTTGTATTCAGTTCAGGGAGGGTGGTTCATTGCTTTATACTGTTCTTTTTTTTTTTTTTTTTTCCAAGTAGTGTAGTCTAGGGTTGAGCGAAACGGGTCGATCATTTTCAAAAGTCGCCGACTTTTGGCTAAGTCGGCGTCTCATGAAACCCGATCCGACCCCTGTGCTTGTCGGCCATGCGGTACGCGACTTTCGCGCCAAAGTCGCGTTTCAATGACGCGAAAAGCGCCATTTCTCAGCCAATGAAGGTGAACGCAGAGTGTGGGCAGCGTGATGACATAGATCCTGGTCCCCACCATCTTAGAGAAGGGCATTGCAGTGATTGGCTTGCTGTCTGCGGCGTCACAGGGGCTATAAAGGGGCGTTCCCGCCGACCGCCATCTTACTGCTGCTGATCTGAGCTTAGGGACAGGTTGCTGCCGCTTCGTCAGAAGCAGGGAGAGCGTTAGGCAGGGTCCACTAACCACCAAACCGCTTGTGCTGCAGCGATTTCCACTGTCCAACACCACCTTCGGTGTGCAGGGACTGTGGAAGCTATTTTTTTTTTTTTTTCCCCTCAGCGCTGTAGCTCATTGGGCTGCCCTAGAAGGCTCCGTGATAGCTGTATTGCTGTGTGTACGCCACTGTGGAAACCAACTGCTTTTTTCAAAGCACATATCCTCTTGTTCCTTCCTTTCTGCACAGCTATCTTTTTTGTTTGTCCACACTTTTTATTTAATTTGTGCATCAGTCCACTCCTATTGCTGCCTGCCATACCTGGCTTACATTACTGCAGGGAGATAGTAATTGTAGGACAGTTTTTTTTTTTTTTTTGTTTGTTTTTGTGGGAGATTAAGATTGGCATTTCTGCTACAGTGCCATCCCTGTGTGTGCCATCTCTCACTGAGTGGGCCATAGAAAGCCTATTTATTTTTTCCGTGATTTGTGTTCTAAATTCTACCTCAACACAAAAACACTACATCAATCAGTGGGAGAAAAATATTGGCCTCAGTCAGGGCTTGTGTGCCACTGCTGTGTGTGCTATCTCTCATTCAGTGGGCTATAGCAAGCCTATATATTTTTTTTTTTTTTAATATTATTTGGTTTCTAAAGTCTCCCTGAAAAAAAAAAAAAAAACCTAAAAAAACAGTGGGAGAGTAATATTGCCCTTTCAGCTTGTGTGCCAGTCTTGACTCCTGGGTGTGCCACCTCTCTCCCTCTCATTCAGTGGGCCATAGAAAGCCTATTTATTTTTTTTTAAAATATTATTGGGTTTCTAAAGTCTCCCTTAAAAAACAAAAAATACATAAAAAACAGTGGGAGAGTAATATTGCCCTTTCAGCTTGTGTGCCAGTCTTGACTCCTGGGTGTGCCACCTCTCTCCCTCTCATTCAGTGGGCCATAGAAAGCCTATTTATTTTTTTTAAAAAATATTATTGGGTTTCTAAAGTCTCCCTTAAAAAACAAAAAATACATAAAAAAAACAGTGGGAGAGTAATATTGCCCTTTCAGCTTGTGTGCCAGTCTTGACTCCTGGGTGTGCCACCTCTCTCCCTCTCATTCAGTGGGCCATAGAAAGCCTATTTATTTTTTCCGTGATTTGTGTTCTAAATTCTACCTCAACACAAAAACACTACATCAATCAGTGGGAGAAAAATATTGGCCTCAGTCAGGGCTTGTGTGCCACTGCTGTGTGTGCTATCTCTCATTCAGTGGGCTATAGCAAGCCTTTTTTTTTTTAATATTATTTGGTTTCTAAAGTCTCCCTGAAAAAAAAAAAAAACCTAAAAAAACAGTGGGAGAGTAATATTGCCCTTTCAGCTTGTGTGCCAGTCTTGACTCCTGGGTGTGCCACCTCTCTCCCTTTCATTCAGTGGGCCATAGAAAGCCTATTTATTTTTTCCGTGATTTGTGTTCTAAATTCTACCTCAACACAAAAACACTACATCAATCAGTGGGAGAAAAATATTGGCCTCAGTCAGGGCTTGTGTGCCACTGCTGTGTGTGCTATCTCTCATTCAGTGGGCTATAGCAAGCCTATTTTTTTTTTAATATTATTTGGTTTCTAAAGTCTCCCTGAAAAAAAAAAAAAAAACTAAAAAAACAGTGGGAGAGTAATATTGCCCTTTCAGCTTGTGTGCCAGTGTTGACTCCTGGGTGTGCCACCTCTCTCCCTTTCATTCAGTGGGCCATAGAAAGCCTATTTATTTTTTTTTTTTAAATATTATTGGGTTTCTAAAGTCTCCCTTAAAAAACAAAAAATACATAAAAAAACAGTGGGAGAGTAATATTGCCCTTTCAGCTTGTGTGCCAGTCTTGACTCCTGGGTGTGCCACCTCTCTCCCTCTCATTCAGTGGGCCATAGAAAGCCTATTTATTTATTTTTTTTAAATATTATTGGGTTTCTAAAGTCTCCCTTAAAAAACAAAAAATACATAAAAAAACAGTGGGAGAGTAATATTGCCCTTTCAGCTTGTGTGCCAGTCTTGACTCCTGGGTGTGCCACCTCTCTCCCTCTCATTCAGTGGGCCATAGAAAGCCTATTTATTTTTTCCGTGATTTGTGTTCTAAATTCTACCTCAACACAAAAACACTACATCAATCAGTGGGAGAAAAATATTGGCCTCAGTCAGGGCTTGTGTGCCACTGCTGTGTGTGCTATCTCTCATTCAGTGGGCTATAGCAAGCCTATATATTTTTTTTTTTTTTAATATTATTTGGTTTCTAAAGTCTCCCTGAAAAAAAAAAAAAAACCTAAAAAAACAGTGGGAGAGTAATATTGCCCTTTCAGCTTGTGTGCCAGTCTTGACTCCTGGGTGTGCCACCTCTCTCCCTCTCATTCAGTGGGCCATAGAAAGCCTATTTATTTTTTTTTAAAATATTATTGGGTTTCTAAAGTCTCCCTTAAAAAACAAAAAATACATAAAAAACAGTGGGAGAGTAATATTGCCCTTTCAGCTTGTGTGCCAGTCTTGACTCCTGGGTGTGCCACCTCTCTCCCTCTCATTCAGTGGGCCATAGAAAGCCTATTTATTTTTTTTTTAAATATTATTGGGTTTCTAAAGTCTCCCTTAAAAAAACAAAAAATACATAAAAAAACAGTGGGAGAGTAATATTGCCCTTTCAGCTTGTGTGCCAGTCTTGACTCCTGGGTGTGCCACCTCTCTCCCTTTCATTCAGTGGGCCATAGAAAGCCTATTTATTTATTTTTTTTAATATTATTGGGTTTCTAAAGTCTCCCTTAAAAAACAAAAAATACATAAAAAAACAGTGGGAGAGTAATATTGCCCTTTCAGCTTGTGTGCCAGTCTTGACTCCTGGGTGTGCCACCTCTCTCCCTTTCATTCAGTGGGCCATAGAAAGCCTATTTATTTATTTTTTTAAATATTATTGGGTTTCTAAAGTCTCCCTGAAAAAAAAAAAAACATAAAAAAACAGTGGGAGAGTAATATTGCCCTTTCAGCTTGTGTGCCAGTCTTGACTCCTGGGTGTGCCACCTCTCTCTCTCTAATTGTGGGCCATAGAAAGCCTTTTTTTTTTTTTTTTTTTTTAATATTATTTGGTTTCTAAAGTCTCCCTGAAAAAAAAAAAAACATAAATTAGGTGGGAGATTAATATTGACATTAGTGCTTGAGTGACAGTCCTGCGTGTGTGTCATCTCTGTGATTTTGTGCCACAGAAAACAGAGTGTGTAACATTGTGCCTGATTTTCCTTGTGGTCTCACCAACCTGTTAAGGGATATTGAAATCATACTGAAGTTATAGCTCACCGTGTAAGTTGTTTGCCAGCAACAAATAAAGTTACTTTGGTTAAGATTTTAAAACAATGAGGAAGTCTGGTGCAAGAGGTCGTCGTGGGCGTTCATTGTCAGCTGGTAATGATGGTAGTGGTAGTGGAGCATCAGGTGGTCGTGGGGATAAAAATATTCCACCTAAGTCTGGAGCTGTGGAGCCAGTTTCGTCGTCAGGCTACACAAGGCCTCGAACGCTCTCTTTTCTGGGAGTAGGAAAACCGCTTTTAAAGGCGGAGCAGCAACAGCAAGTTTTGGCTTACATTGCAGACTCAGCCTCTAGCTCTTTTGCCTCCTCTTCCGAAACTGGTAAATGTAAAAGCAGCGCGTCGCTTGTGGATGTTCACGGTCAGGGACAAGTCGCTTCCTTGTCCTCCTCAGCAAAAACTACAACAAGAGAGAAGGATGCAGCAGGCGACACAACGGGTCACTCCATGGAGCTCTTTACACATACCGTCCCTGGCTTAGAAAGTGAAACATTTAACAGGCCATGCCCATTACAAGTATATTCTGACATGGAGTGCACTGATGCACAGCCACAGCCAGAGTACTATGCTGCTCCTTTGACTCAGACCACCACATTGCCCTCTCAGGGTACAGATCCACAATCAGACCCTGATGAGACTATGTTGCCCCGCCACGAACGCTATACCACCAACCGACACAGTGACACAGACGAAGTTGCACACGAGCTCGAAGAGGAGGTAATAGATGACCCAGTTATTGACCCCGATTGGCAGCCATTGGGGGAACAGGGTGCAGGCGGCAGTAGTTCAGAAGCGGAGGTGGAGGAGGGGCCGCAGCAGGCATCAACATCGCAACAGGTTCCATCTGCCGGGCCCGCATCTGGCCCAAAACGCGTGTCAAAGCCAAAACCTGTTGGAGCACAGCGTTGCCATCCGGTTAAAGCTCAGTCTGCAATCCCTGAAAAGGGATCCGAGTCTAGGAAGAGTGCAGTCTGGCATTTTTTTCAACAACATCCAACTGATCAGCGCAAAGTCATCTGTCAAAAATGTTCAACTAGCTTAAGCAGAGGTCAGAATCTGAAAAGTCTAAATACTAGTTGCATGCATAGACACTTAACCACCATGCATTTTCAAGCCTGGACTAACTACCAAACGTCCCTCAAGGTTGTAGCACCCTCGGCCAATGAAGCTAGTCAGCAACGCAACATCCCTTCCGTCACTGTAAGGCCACCATTTTCCGCACCACCGGCAGTATCTGTGCAGGTTTCTTTGCCAGCCAAAAGCAGTCAGGGTCAGGGAATCACCAGTTTTGTAGGAGGAAATATTGCATCTAGGGCACCGGCGGAAACAATACCGTCTCCAACCGTCTCTCAGTCTGCCATGTACACCGGCACACCCGAAAGTTCCACGATCTCCAGCTCTCCAGTCCAGCTCACCCTACATGAGACTCTGGTTAGAAAAAGGAAGTACTTATCCTCGCATCCGCGTACACAGGGTTTTAACGCCCACATAGCTAGACTAATCTCGTTAGAGATGATGCCCTACCGGTTAGTTGAAAGCGAAGCTTTCAAAGCCCTGATGGAGTACGCTGAACCACGATACGAGCTACCCAGTCGACACTTTTTTTCCAGAAAAGCCATCCCAGCCCTGCACCAGCATGTTAAACAGCGCATCGTCCATGCACTCAGGCAATCTGTGAGTACAAAGGTGCACCTGACTACAGATGCATGGACCAGTAGGCATGGCCAGGGACGTTATGTGTCCATCACGGCACACTGGGTGAATGTGGTGGATGCAGGGTCCACAGGCGACATCAATTTAGGGACAGTTGTGCCTAGCCCACGGTCTAGGAAACAGTTGGCTGTAGGCGTTCGCACCCCCTCCTCCTCCTCCTCGTCCTCCTGCAGAAGCTACAGCTCTTCCACAGAACGCAGTCTGCCAACCACTCCATCGGCAGATGACACTGTTGCACACCAGTTGTCCCATTATGGGCCAGCTACTGCCAAGCGTCAGCAGGCTGTATTGGCTATGAAGTGCTTGGGCGACAACAGACACACCGCGGAAGTTCTGTCCGAGTTCTTGCAACAAGAAACACAGTCGTGGCTGGGCACAGTAGATCTTGAGGCAGGCAAGGTAGTGAGTGATAACGGAAGGAATTTCATGGCTGCCATCTCCCTTTCCCAACTGAAACACATTCCTTGCCTGGCTCACACCTTAAACCTGGTGGTGCAGTGCTTATTGAAAACTTATCCTGGGTTCTCCGACCTGCTCCTCAAAGTGCGTGCACTTTGCTCACATATCCGACGTTCGCCTGTACACGCCAGCCGTATGCAGACCTATCAGCGGTCTTTGAACCTTCCCCAGCATCGCCTAATCATAGACGTTGCAACAAGGTGGAACTCAACACTGCACATGCTTCAGAGACTGTGCGAACAGAGGCGTGCTGTTATTTATTTGTGGGAGGATACACGGGCAGGCAGTAGGATGGCAGACATGGAGTTGTCAGGTGTGCAGTGGTCTAAGATACAAGACATGTGTCAAGTCCTTCAGTGTTTTGAGGAATGCACACGGCTGGTTAGTGCAGACAACGCCGTAATAAGCATGAGCATCCCCCTAATGCGTCTGCTGATGCAAAGTTTGACGCACATAAAGGAGCAGGCGTCTGCACCAGAGGAAGAGGAAAGCCTTGATGACAGTCAGCCATTGTCTGGTCAGGGCAGTGTACAGGACGAGGTAGCGGGCGAAGAGGAGGTGGAGGACGAGGAGGATGATGGGGATGAGTATATTTTTAATGCCGAACCTTTCCCGGGGGCACAGGAAATTGGTTGCGTGTCACGGCCGGGTTCTGGTTTTTTGAGGGACACAAGTGACGTAGATTTGCCTGCAACTGCCCCTCAACCAATCACAACCGGAGATTTGACAACTGGAACTTTGGCCCACATGGCGGATTATGCCTTACGTATCCTAAAAAGGGACACACGCATTACGAAAATGATGAACGATGACGATTACTGGTTGGCCTGCCTCCTTGATCCACGCTATAAAGGCAAATTGCAAAATATTATGCCACATGAGAACTTGGAACTAATATTAGCAACCAAACAATCAACTCTTGTTGACCGTTTGCTTCAGGCATTCCCAGCACACAGCGCACGTGATCGTTCTCACACGAGCTCCAGGGGGCAGCAGACTAGGAGTGTTAGGGGTGCACACATCAGAAGTGGCGTTGGACAGAGGGGTTTTCTGACCAGGTTGTGGAGTGATTTTGCTATGACCGCAGACAGGACAGGTACTGCTGCATCAATTGAAAGTGACAGGAGACAACATTTGTCCAGTATGGTTACTAACTATTTTTCATCCCTTATCGATGTTCTCCCTCAACCGTCATTCCCATTTGATTACTGGGCCTCCAAATTAGACACCTGGCCAGAATTGGCAGAATATGCATTGCAGGAGCTTGCTTGCCCGGCAGCAAGTGTCCTATCAGAAAGAGTATTCAGTGCTGCAGGTTCAATATTAACCGAAAAAAGGACTCGTCTGGCTACCCAAAATGTTGACGATCTAACATTCATTAAAATGAACCACAACTGGATTTCGAAATCTTTTGCCCCACCTTGCCCGGCCGACACCTAGCTTTCCTATGAAAAGCTCTTGCCTGTGAATTACTTTTCTAATGTCTAATTTGCTGCAGCTGATTGTACAGCATACGACATGTTTACACCTCCCTAAATGGCAAAACTCCCCACACGGGGCCGTGGTATCGCGACTTGGCGCAAGCACCCGTGAGACTGCTGTTTGTCTGAAGAGGTGGGTGTGCTCGCTTTTGGTTGACGGCATTGCTACTGGGTCCCTCATAGTACAATGTAGTGTCTCTGGCGGTGGTGGTGCGCACCCAACGTCAGACACACTGTTGTAACATGAGGGGCCCTGGGGCGGTCCCGCCGGCCTCAAGAGAGTTCCCCCCTACCCCAGCTCAAAATGTGCTCTACCACGTCCAAAATTATGTCGCACAGCTCCACCAATCTTTAGTCTATTCGCTGACATCATTCAATGTCTGGCACTGACAATACAAATTTGTAGACATCTATGATGCAACTTAAAGTAGTCTGTGTCTGTGTCCTATATTGGCACCATTAAATAGTTACTGCCAAATTACTATGTCAGAAACTCAGTAGATGAGCCCACCCCTGTACCTAAGTATGCCACCTTTTTTTTGTTTTGGTTGTTTTGCGAGACATTAACATCTATTTATATTTTGGGAGTACTGGGACAGACACTCCTTGCACTACTCCTCCACTCACCACCAAGCTGCCTGTGTATCCATGTAACCGCTGTAAAGCTGCCATGAGCCTATTGTTTGTTATTTTAGGCCTTTGATAGCCTGTCTGCGGTCCCTACTTTAAATACTCCTCCACTGACCACCAAGCTGCCTGCCCGTGTATCCATGTAACCGCTGTAAAACTGCCATAAGCCTATTGTTTGTTATTTTAGGCCTTTGATAGCCTGTCTGCGGTCCCTACTTTAAATACTCCTCCACTGACCACCAAGCTGCCTGCCCGTGTATCCATGTAACCGCTGTAAAACTGCCATAAGCCTATTGTTTGTTATTTTAGGCCTTTGATAGCCTGTCTGCGGTCCCTACTTTAAATACTCCTCCACTGACCACCAAGCTGCCTGCCCGTGTATCCATGTAACCGCTGTAAAACTGCCATGAGCCTATTGTTTGTTATTTTAGGCCTTTGATAGCCTGTCTGCGGCCCCTACTTGCAATACTCCTCCACTGACCACAATGCTGCCTGGAGTGCCTGCCTGTGTATCCATGTAACCGCTGTAAAACTGCCATGACTGCCTACTGTTTGTTATTTTAGGCCTTTGGTAGCCTGTCTGCAGCCCCTACTTGCAATACTCCTCCACTGACCAGACCACTGCTGCCCGTGTACCCCTGGAACCAATTATAAAGTGCCTACAGCCAGCCCATTTTCTTATGTTAGGCCTTTGAAGCCTGTCTGCGGTCCCTACTTTAAATACTCCTCCACTGACCACCAAGCTGCCTGCCCGTGTATCCATGTAACCGCTGTAAAACTGCCATGAGCCTATTGTTTGTTATTTTAGGCCTTTGAAGCCTGTCTGCGGTCCCTCCTTCCACTAGTCCTCCACTGACCAGACCACTGCTGCCCGTGTACCCCTGGAACCAATTATAAAGTGCCTACAGCCAGCCCATTTTCTTATGTTAGGCCTTTGAAGCCTGTCTGCGGTCCCTACTTTAAATACTCCTCCACTGACCACCAAGCTGCCTGCCCGTGTATCCATGTAACCGCTGTAAAACTGCCATGAGCCTATTGTTTGTTATTTTAGGCCTTTGAAGCCTGTCTGCGGTCCCTCCTTCCACTAGTCCTCCACTGACCAGACCACTGCTGCCCGTGTACCCCTGGAACCAATTATAAAGTGCCTACAGCCAGCCCATTTTCTTATGTTAGGCCTTTGAAGCCTGTCTGCGGTCCCTACTTTAAATACTCCTCCACTGACCACCAAGCTGCCTGCCCGTGTATCCATGTAACCGCTGTAAAACTGCCATGAGCCTATTGTTTGTTATTTTAGGCCTTTGAAGCCTGTCTGCGGTCCCTCCTTCCACTAGTCCTCCACTGACCAGACCACTGCTGCCCGTGTACCCCTGGAACCAATTATAAAGTGCCTACAGCCAGCCCATTTTCTTATGTTAGGCCTTTGAAGCCTGTCTGCGGTCCCTACTTTAAATACTCCTCCACTGACCACCAAGCTGCCTGCCCGTGTATCCATGTAACCGCTGTAAAACTGCCATGAGCCTATTGTTTGTTATTTTAGGCCTTTGAAGCCTGTCTGCGGTCCCTCCTTCCACTAGTCCTCCACTGACCAGACCACTGCTGCCCGTGTACCCCTGGAACCAATTATAAAGTGCCTACAGCCAGCCCATTTTCTTATGTTAGGCCTTTGAAGCCTGTCTGCGGTCCCTACTTTAAATACTCCTCCACTCACCACCATCAAGCTGCCTGCCCGTGTATCCATGTAACCGCTGTAAAACTGCCATGAGCCTATTGTTTGTTATGTTAGGCCTTTGATAGCCTGTCTGCGGTCCCTACTTTAAATACTCCTCCACTCACCACCAAGCTGCCTGCCCGTGTATCCATGTAACCGCTGTAAAACTGCCATAAGCCTATTGTTTGTTATTTTAGGCCTTTGATAGCCTGTCTGCGGTCCCTACTTTAAGTACTCCTCCACTGACCAGACCACTGCTGCCCGTGTACCCCTGGAACCAATTATAAAGTGCCTACAGCCAGCCCATTTTCTTATGTTAGGCCTTTGAAGCCTGTCTGCGGTCCCTACTTTAAATACTCCTCCACTGACCACCAAGCTGCCTGCCCGTGTATCCATGTAACCGCTGTAAAACTGCCATGAGCCTATTGTTTGTTATTTTAGGCCTTTGAAGCCTGTCTGCGGTCCCTCCTTCCACTAGTCCTCCACTGACCAGACCACTGCTGCCCGTGTACCCCTGGAACCAATTATAAAGTGCCTACAGCCAGCCCATTTTCTTATGTTAGGCCTTTGAAGCCTGTCTGCGGTCCCTACTTTAAATACTCCTCCACTGACCACCAAGCTGCCTGCCCGTGTATCCATGTAACCGCTGTAAAACTGCCATGAGCCTATTGTTTGTTATTTTAGGCCTTTGAAGCCTGTCTGCGGTCCCTCCTTCCACTAGTCCTCCACTGACCAGACCACTGCTGCCCGTGTACCCCTGGAACCAATTATAAAGTGCCTACAGCCAGCCCATTTTCTTATGTTAGGCCTTTGAAGCCTGTCTGCGGTCCCTACTTTAAATACTCCTCCACTGACCACCAAGCTGCCTGCCCGTGTATCCATGTAACCGCTGTAAAACTGCCATGAGCCTATTGTTTGTTATTTTAGGCTTTTGAAGCCTGTCTGCGGTCCCTCCTTCCACTAGTCCTCCACTGACCAGACCACTGCTGCCCGTGTACCCCTGGAACCAATTATAAAGTGCCTACAGCCAGCCCATTTTCTTATGTTAGGCCTTTGAAGCCTGTCTGCGGTCCCTACTTTAAATACTCCTCCACTGACCACCAAGCTGCCTGCCCGTGTATCCATGTAACCGCTGTAAAACTGCCATGAGCCTATTGTTTGTTATTTTAGGCCTTTGAAGCCTGTCTGCGGTCCCTCCTTCCACTAGTCCTCCACTGACCAGACCACTGCTGCCCGTGTACCCCTGGAACCAATTATAAAGTGCCTACAGCCAGGCCAATTTTCTTATGTTAGGCCTTTGAAGCCTGTCTGCGGTCCCTACTTTAAATACTCCTCCACTCACCACCACCAAGCTGCCTGCCCGTGTATCCATGTAACCGCTGTAAAACTGCCATGAGCCTATTGTTTGTTATGTTAGGCCTTTGATAGCCTGTCTGCGGTCCCTACTTTAAATACTCCTCCACTCACCACCAAGCTGCCTGCCCGTGTATCCATGTAACCGCTGTAAAACTGCCATAAGCCTATTGTTTGTTATTTTAGGCCTTTGATAGCCTGTCTGCGGTCCCTACTTTAAGTACTCCTCCACTGACCAGACCACTGCTGCCCGTGTACCCCTGGAACCAATTATAAAGTGCCTACAGCCAGCCCATTTTCTTATGTTAGGCCTTTGAAGCCTGTCTGCGGTCCCTACTTTAAATACTCCTCCACTGACCACCAAGCTGCCTGCCCGTGTATCCATGTAACCGCTGTAAAACTGCCATGAGCTTATTGTTTGTTATTTTAGGCCTTTGAAGCCTGTCTGCGGTCCCTCCTTCCACTAGTCCTCCACTGACCAGACCACTGCTGCCCGTGTACCCCTGGAACCAATTATAAAGTGCCTACAGCCAGCCCATTTTCTTATGTTAGGCCTTTGAAGCCTGTCTGCGGTCCCTACTTTAAATACTCCTCCACTCACCACCACCAAGCTGCCTGCCCGTGTATCCATGTAACCGCTGTAAAACTGCCATGAGCCTATTGTTTGTTATGTTAGGCCTTTGATAGCCTGTCTGCGGTCCCTACTTTAAATACTCCTCCACTCACTACCAAGCTGCCTGCCCGTGTATCCATGTAACCGCTGTAAAACTGCCATAAGCCTATTGTTTGTTATTTTAGGCCTTTGATAGCCTGTCTGCGGTCCCTACTTTAAATACTCCTCCACTCACCACCAAGCTGCCTGCCCGTGTATCCATGTAACCGCTGTAAAACTGCCATAAGCCTATTGTTTGTTATTTTAGGCCTTTGATAGCCTGTCTGCGGTCCCTACTTTAAGTACTCCTCCACTGACCAGACCACTGCTGCCCGTGTACCCCTGGAACCAATTATAAAGTGCCTACAGCCAGCCCATTTTCTTATGTTAGGCCTTTGAAGCCTGTCTGCGGTCCCTACTTTAAATACTCCTCCACTGACCACCAAGCTGCCTGCCCGTGTATCCATGTAACCGCTGTAAAACTGCCATGACTGCCTACTGTTTGTTATTTTAGGCCTTTGATAGCCTGTCTGCAGCCCCTACTTGCAATACTCCTCCACTGACCACACCAATGCTGCCCGTGTACCCCTGGAACCTATTTAAAAGTTCATAGAGCCTAGTTATATATTTTATTTACTATTAATAAGGCCATGATGGACTATGCTGTACCACGCTACAAGCTAACCAGTCGACACTTCTTTTGCGAGAAAAGCCATCCCAACCCTCCACCAGCATGTAGAAGACCGCATTGTCCATGCACTCTGGCAATCTGTGAGTACAAAGGTGCACCTGACAACAGACGCATGGACATGTAGGCATGGCCACGGAAGATTACGTGTCCATTACGGCGCAATGGGTTAATGTGGTGGATGCATGGTCCACAGGGGACAGCCTACTAAGTCTGTCTGCAGTCCCTAATTCAAATTGTCCTCCACTGTCTAAATCGGAGCTTCCACCTTCTGGCTTTCGGCCTATAGTATCAGAAATTAAACTGCATTTGGCCTTCAACTTTGGTTAGGGCCTACTAACGGCTTCTGCCCCTCCCTGGTGTTGCCCTCAACTAAATAAAGCTGAGCTTCAACCTTCTGCTCCAAATTACCATTTTGAAAAATGCAATAGGCTTTTCCGGCCTACTAAAGGTGTCTGTCTGTGTGCCCCTGCCTGGTGTTGTCCTCAACTAAATAAAGCTGAGCTTCAACCTTCCGGCTCTCATTAAGTGGTTTTAAAAAAAAAAATGGTGGTTAGGGCCTACTAACGGCTTCTGCCCCTCCCTGGTGTTGTCCTCAACTAAATAAAGCTGAGCTTCAACCTTCCGGCTCTCATTAAGTGGTTTTAAGAAAAAAAAAATGGTGGTTAGGGCCTACTAACGGCTTCTGCCCCTCCCTGGTGTTGCCCTCAACTAAATAAAGCTGAGCTTCAACCTTCTGCTCCAAATTACCATTTTGAAAAATGCAATAGGCTTTTCCGGCCTACTAAAGGTGTCTGTCTGTGTGCCCCTGCCTGGTGTTGCCCTCAACTAAATAAAGCTGAGCTTCAACCTTCTGCTCCAAATTACCATTTTGTAAAATGCAATAGGCTTTTCCGGCCTACTAAAGGTGTCTGTCTGTGTGCCCCTGCCTGGTGTTGTCCTCAACTAAATAAAGCTGAGCTTCAACCTTCCGGCTCTCATTAAGTGGTTTTAAAAAAAAAATGGTGGTTAGGGCCTACTAACGGCTTCTGCCCCTCCCTGGTGTTGTCCTCAACTAAATAAAGCTGAGCTTCAACCTTCCGGCTCTCATTAAGTGGTTTTAAAAAAAAAAATGGTGGTTAGGGCCTACTAACGGCTTCTGCCCCTCCCTGGTGTTGTCCTCAACTAAATAAAGCTGAGCTTCAACCTTCCGGCTCTCATTAAGTGGTTTTAAAAAAAAAAATGGTGGTTAGGGCCTACTAACGGCTTCTGCCCCTCCCTGGTGTTGTCCTCAACTAAATAAAGCTGAGCTTCAACCTTCCGGCTCTCATTAAGTGGTTTTTAAAAAAAAAATGGTGGTTAGGGCCTACTAACGGCTTCTGCCCCTCCCTGGTGTTGTCCTCAACTAAATAAAGCTGAGCTTCAACCTTCCGGCTCTCATTAAGTGGTTTTAAAAAAAAAAAATGGTGGTTAGGGCCTACTAACGGCTTCTGCCCCTCCCTGGTGTTGCCCTCAACTAAATAAAGCTGAGCTTCAACCTTCTGCTCCAAATTACCATTTTGAAAAATGCAATAGGCTTTTCCGGCCTACTAAAGGTGTCTGTCTGTGTGCCCCTGCCTGGTGTTGTCCTCAACTAAATAAAGCTGAGCTTCAACCTTCTGCTCCAAATTACCATTTTGAAAAATGCAATAGGCTTTTCCGGCCTACTAAAGGTGTCTGTCTGTGTGCCCCTGCCTGGTGTTGCCCTCAACTAAATAAAGCTGAGCTTCAACCTTCTGCTCCAAATTACCATTTTGAAAAATGCAATAGGCTTTTCCGGCCTACTAAAGGTGTCTGTCTGTGTGCCCCTGCCTGGTGTTGCCCTCAACTAAATAAAGCTGAGCTTCAACCTTCTGCTCCAAATTACCATTTTGAAAAATGCAATAGGCTTTTCCGGCCTACTAAAGGTGTCTGTCTGTGTGCCCCTGCCTGGTGTTGTCCTCAACTAAATAAAGCTGAGCTTCAACCTTCCGGCTCTCATTAAGTGGTTTTTTAAAAAAAAATGGTGGTTAGGGCCTACTAACGGCTTCTGCCCCTCCCTGGTGTTGTCCTCAACTAAATAAAGCTGAGCTTCAACCTTCCGGCTCTCATTAAGTGGTTTTAAAAAAAAAAAATGGTGGTTAGGGCCTACTAACGGCTTCTGCCCCTCCCTGGTGTTGCCCTCAACTAAATAAAGCTGAGCTTCAACCTTCTGCTCCAAATTACCATTTTGAAAAATGCAATAGGCTTTTCCGGCCTACTAAAGGTGTCTGTCTGTGTGCCCCTGCCTGGTGTTGTCCTCAACTAAATAAAGCTGAGCTTCAACCTTCTGCTCCAAATTACCATTTTGAAAAATGCAATAGGCTTTTCCGGCCTACTAAAGGTGTCTGTCTGTGTGCCCCTGCCTGGTGTTGCCCTCAACTAAATAAAGCTGAGCTTCAACCTTCTGCTCCAAATTACCATTTTGAAAAATGCAATAGGCTTTTCCGGCCTACTAAAGGTGTCTGTCTGTGTGCCCCTGCCTGGTGTTGCCCTCAACTAAATAAAGCTGAGCTTCAACCTTCTGCTCCAAATTACCATTTTGAAAAATGCAATAGGCTTTTCCGGCCTACTAAAGGTGTCTGTCTGTGTGCCCCTGCCTGGTGTTGTCCTCAACTAAATAAAGCTGAGCTTCAACCTTCCGGCTCTCATTAAGTGGTTTTAAAAAAAAAAAATGGTGGTTAGGGCCTACTAACGGCTTCTGCCCCTCCCTGGTGTTGCCCTCAACTAAATAAAGCTGAGCTTCAACCTTCTGCTCCAAATTACCATTTTGAAAAATGCAATAGGCTTTTCCGGCCTACTAAAGGTGTCTGTCTGTGTGCCCCTGCCTGGTGTTGCCCTCAACTAAATAAAGCTGAGCTTCAACCTTCTGCTCCAAATTACCATTTTGAAAAATGCAATAGGCTTTTCCGGCCTACTAAAGGTGTCTGTCTGTGTGCCCCTGCCTGGTGTTGTCCTCAACTAAATAAAGCTGAGCTTCAACCTTCCGGCTCTCATTAAGTGGTTTTTAAAAAAAAAATGGTGGTTAGGGCCTACTAACGGCTTCTGCCCCTCCCTGGTGTTGTCCTCAACTAAATAAAGCTGAGCTTCAACCTTCCGGCTCTCATTAAGTGGTTTTAAAAAAAAAAAATGGTGGTTAGGGCCTACTAACGGCTTCTGCCCCTCCCTGGTGTTGCCCTCAACTAAATAAAGCTGAGCTTCAACCTTCTGCTCCAAATTACCATTTTGAAAAATGCAATAGGCTTTTCCGGCCTACTAAAGGTGTCTGTCTGTGTGCCCCTGCCTGGTGTTGTCCTCAACTAAATAAAGCTGAGCTTCAACCTTCTGCTCCAAATTACCATTTTGAAAAATGCAATAGGCTTTTCCGGCCTACTAAAGGTGTCTGTCTGTGTGCCCCTGCCTGGTGTTGCCCTCAACTAAATAAAGCTGAGCTTCAACCTTCTGCTCCAAATTACCATTTTGAAAAATGCAATAGGCTTTTCCGGCCTACTAAAGGTGTCTGTCTGTGTGCCCCTGCCTGGTGTTGCCCTCAACTAAATAAAGCTGAGCTTCAACCTTCTGCTCCAAATTACCATTTTGAAAAATGCAATAGGCTTTTCCGGCCTACTAAAGGTGTCTGTCTGTGTGCCCCTGCCTGGTGTTGTCCTCAACTAAATAAAGCTGAGCTTCAACCTTCCGGCTCTCATTAAGTGGTTTAAAAAAAAAAAAATTGTGGTTAGGGCCTACTAACGGCTTCTGCCCCTCCCTGGTGTTGCCCTCAACTAAATAAAGCTGAGCTTCAACCTTCTGCTCCAAATTACCATTTTGAAAAATGCAATAGGCTTTTCTGGCCTACTAAAGGTGTCTGTCTGTGTGCCCCTGCCTGGTGTTGCCCTCAACTAAATAAAGCTGAGCTTCAACCTTCTGCTCCAAATTACCATTTTGAAAAATGCAATAGGCTTTTCCGGCCTACTAAAGGTGTCTGTCTGTGTGCCCCTGCCTGGTGTTGTCCTCAACTAAATAAAGCTGAGCTTCAACCTTCCGGCTCTCATTAAGTGGTTTTAAAAAAAAAAATGGTGGTTAGGGCCTACTAACGGCTTCTGCCCCTCCCTGGTGTTGCCCTCAACTAAATAAAGCTGAGCTTCAACCTTCTGCTCCAAATTACCATTTTAAAAAATGCAATAGGCTTTTCCGGCCTACTAAAGGTGTCTGCCCCTCCCTGGTGTTGTCCTCAACTGAACAAAGCTGAGCTTCCACATTCTGGCTTTCGCCCTATACTATCAGATATTAAACTGCATTTGGCCTACTAGTGTGGTTAGGCCCTTGAAACAGTGTCTGCTGCTCTTGGGTTTGCTACTCCACTGAACAAAGCAATGCCGCCTGTTTAGTCCTGTTACCAATTTTGAACTGCATGTAGCCTACTTTATTCTTTGGCCCTATATCTGTTTCCTCCTCATCCTGCCCATTGCCCAGCCACTGCTAAATGAGTCTGCTGGTACATTGACCTAGACCACTACATTCCCCTTGTACTCTACACAGCCAGAATCTGTCCCTGCTGAAAGTAAGGTTCCCCTTCCCGCATGTTATACCACCTTACACAGGGACAAAGAGGAAGGTGCAGATGAAAGTGCAGGTTCCTTCATCAGGTGGGGGGGCATACTCGTTGGCGACGTCACTGGCACAGGGCCCCTCAGAGTACGCAAAAGTGTCGCTGCTGGTGGGAGGCGCCCCCGCCATGCAAACACACCGCCGTACTTTGAGGGGCCCTGTGCCAGTGCCAATGCGAACGAGTGGGTCCCCCCCTGCTTGCTCAGGATCACAGCACTTGCAACGTTTAAATACTTACCTTTCCCTGCAACACCGCCGTGACGTAGTCCGCATTTCCTGGGCCCACGAAAAACTTGAGCCAGCCCTACTCCCCCCACAACTTTCCCCCAATTCCCTATGCCCAACTATTATTATACAGTTAATTAAGATTGGCAAGCTTCAGAAACAAGAATGGATGTTTTTGGCATTAAAATGGGCACTGTAGGTGTTTTCCTGGCCTCCACTCACTGCCGACTATGCTTCCCCATTGACTTGCATTGGGTTTCGTGTTTCGGTCGATCCCCGACTTTTAGCGATAATCGGCCGACTGCACTCGACTCGACTCTGGACAAAATCGGGTTTCCCAAAACCCTACTCGATCTTAAAAAAATGAAAGTCGCTCAACCCTAGTGTAGTCTGCTGCTACTTTTTTCCAAAAAATCCTATTAGTGTCTTTCCACCCGTCTCCAGCTAACTTGTGGAAAAACACTACATAGGATAACGTAGAGGAGGGTTTTTGGGCCTTGCAGCGCCTTTTACGGCTGTCTGCACGGTCTCCGTGTGACTGCAGCTCTCTCTGTTGTCAGTTCAGTCCCCAAAAAATAAATAAATAATAAAGTTCACCAAACACACCAGTGACACCACTTAACATTTGTGTAGGCCACATTAGCTCATATTAAAGTCTAGTCCACACTTTAGAAAATTAGTGTTTCTTATACCTGTTAGGAGTTGTTCAGGAATAAGCACACAAAGCCATTAGTACTTTTCTGCTTATCTTTTTCAGTCAACCAAGATGAAGAAGGCAGTGAGTAAGGCACGTGGGCGTGGGCGTGGGCGCGGAGCAGGGAGAGGACGTGGGGATTCTGTGCCTGCTGCGGGCACCGGTGACTCATCAGCACCCACTTTCACCAGGGAACAGTCCTTCATGCGCAGCTTTGTCGCAGAGCGCCGTACACCGCTGCTGCGTGAAGAACAAATTGAAGCCGTTGTCGGATGGATGGCAGCTAATGCATCAACTTCAATTAGTGCCACATCCTCTCAGACACAGAGCACTGGAGAGCAGCCATCTGTCTCTTCACCACCTGCCAAATTGCCCAGGCAGACAGAGAGCCCAGGACAGGAGCCGTCTCTACTTCTGTTCTCTGAATCTGTTGGCTTGGAAACAGGGGGCCAGCCAAGCAGCATTGGAGAAATGGAAGAAGAGGCAGGGTGCAGTGATGCTCAACAGCTTTTTCTCTCTTCCTCTGAAGAGGCGGGTGGGCCAGTGCTTCCGGTCACCACATCGCAGGCCGCATCTGCTGATGATGACACTCAGGTGCCACTTTCTGGTGCGTGCTCTGCTGCTGAGACTACCCAGGAGGAGCAGTTGGGGGCAGAGAGTAGTGTAGATGATGAGGTCCTTGACCCATCTTGGCGTGAGGGACAGGAAGGTGGTGGGAGCAGCTCTGAGGAAGAGATTCGCCGTACGGCCCAAAGAGGGAGAGGGAGGGGGAAGACTGCGGATCCTGCAGCCTCCGCTTTGGCACCCGTTAGGAGCATGTCTCTTCCAAAAGCCAAAAAGGGCGCTCCCAAGACTTGCAGTGCCTGGTCCTTTTTTGACACAGTTGCAGATGACATTTGCTATGTCAAATGCAAGGTGTGTCATCACAAAGTAAAAAGAGGTCAAAATGTCAGCAACCTCAATACCTCCAACATGTGGAAACATGTGTGCAACAGGCACGCGGCGGAGTTAGAAAAACACACTGAAGAGCTAGGCCAAACAACAGCGGCAGCTACCACCTCTTCAGCTCATGTTGCCTCTTCCTCCAGCTCACACGCAGCTGGTTTGGCTTCCTCCCAGGATCGCCGTGGAAGAACCTCTGGCCCTGTTGTCCAGAGACCCGCTGTAATTCCACCCGCAGCACCACTTTCCCAATCATCCACACACTCCCAGCCCAGTGTACAGACATCGGTAGTACAGGCATGGGAGAAAAGGCGGCCTTTCTCGTCAAACCACCCACGAGCACAGGCTCTGACTGCAGGCATTGCCAAACTTCTGTCACTGGAAATGCTGTCATTCAGGCTGGTGGAGACTGACAGCTTCCGTGACTTGATGTCATTGGCAGTCCCACAGTACAATGTGCCCAGCCGCTTTTACTTCAGCAGGCAAGCCGTCCCTGCCCTGCACAAGCATGTGGAGGGACACATAAAACATGCGCTACTGAATGCCGTCAGTAGCAAGGTCCACCTCACCACCGATGCGTGGACCAGTCAACATGGACAGGGGCGATACCTTTCCCTCACTGCCCATTGGGTTAATGTCGTTGAGCCGGGTACAGATCGTGCGAGTGGCACAGGACGTGTCCTGCCCACTCCAAGGATTGCAGGAATCCATTCTGTACGCATTGACTCCTCCTCTTACACCAGTTCCTCAGAATCATCGCTGCAGGAGCCATCACAGTCCACCTCCACATGGACCCGTGATGAACGTTTACCTGTTACGACCGACATGAGCACAGCCATGGCCAAACGTCAACAGGCCGTCTTGAAATTAATTTCCTTGGGGAATCGAAGCCACACAGTGCAGGAGCTCTGGAATGCCATCAAGCAGGAGAGCGATGTATGGTTTGTGCCAGCGAATCTCCAGCCAGGCATGGTAGTGTGTGATAATGGCCGAAATCTGGTGGCAGCTCTGGGCCTCGGCAACCTCACTCACATCCCATGTCTGGCACATGTGCTCAATTTGGTCGTGCAGAGTTTTTTGAGGGACTATCCGGATCTTGATGCACTGCTGCACAAGGTCCGTCTAGAGTGTGCTCACTTGCGGCGTTCCAGCACGGCAAAAGCGCGCATTGCGGCTCTGCAGCGCCGACACCGCCTGCCGGAACATCGCATCATATGTGACCTACCTACCAGGTGGAATTCCACGTTACATATGTTGGAGCGGTTGTGTGAGCAGCAGCAAGCTGTAATGGAGTACCAGCTGCATCAGGCGCAAAGAAGTCGCACTCCGCGCCGTTCAGACTTCACAACCACAGAGTGGGCCACTATGAATGAAGTCTGCCAGGTTTTGCGTCCCTTCGATTATTCCACGCGGATGGCGAGTGCAGATGATGCACTAGTCAGCATGACTGTCCCCCTTATCTGCCTGCTTGAAAAATCACTGCAAGCGCTAAGGGATGATGTTGTGGAAGAGGTGGAGGATGAGGATTCAGCATTTCCATCATCTTCTGGACAGTCAGCGCCACGTGGTTCCTCACAAACACGTAGGCAGGGGACAGTTTGTGAGGAGGATGAGGAGGAGTCAATGGAGGAAGACATCCGTCCAGAGGAGGGAGTTACACAATTGTCCAGTACTCAGTGTGTACAGCGAGGGTGGGGTGATGATGAGCGGGCAGAGATCACACCTCCAGCAGGGGACAGCGTTTCTTGGGCAGTTGGCAGTCTGCAGCACATGGTGGATTACATGCTGCAGTGCCTGAGAAACGACCGCCGCATCGCCCACATTCTCAACATGTCTGAATATTGGGTGTTCACTAGTGTTGAGTGATACCGTCCGATACTTGAAAGTATCGGTATCGGAAAGTATCGGCCGATACCGGCAAAGTATCGGATCTAATCCGATACCGATACCCGATACCAATACAAGTCAATGGGACTCATGTATCGGACGGTATTCCTGATGGTTCTCAGGGTCTGAAGGAGAGGAAACTCTCCTTCAGGCCCTGGGAACCATATTAATGTGTTAAAGAAAGAATTAAAATAAAAAATATTGCTATACTCACCTCTCCGACGCAGCCTGCACCTTACCGAGGGAACCGGCAGCGTTGTTTGCTTAAAATTCGCGCTTTAACTTCCTTACTTGAAGTCCCGGCTTGTGATTGGTCGCGCGCCGCCCATGTGACCGCGACGCGACCAATCACAGCAAGCCGTGACGTAATTTTAGGTCCTTCAGGATTTTAAAATTACGTTCCGGCATTGTGATTGGTTGCGTCGCGGTCACATGGGCGACGCGACCAATCACAAGCCGTGACGTCACGGGAGGCAGGAGATGCGCGCATTTTAAAATGCGCGCGTGTCCTGCCTCCCGTGACGTCACGGCTTGTGATTGGTCGCATCACCCATGTGACCGCGACGCAACCAATCACAACGCCGGAACGTAATTTTAAAATCCTGAAGGACCTAAAATTACGTCACGGCTTGCTGTGATTGGTCGCGTCGCGGTCACATGGGCGGCGCGCGACCAATCACAAGCCGGGACTTCAAGTAAGGAAGTTAAAGCGCGAATTTTAAGCAAACAACGCTGCCGGTTCCCTCGCTGAAGTCCAGGCTGCGTCGGAGAGGTGAGTATAGCAATATTTTTTATTTTAATTCTTTATTTTACACATTAATGTTGTTTCGATACCGATACCCGATACCACAAAAGTATCGGATCTCGGTATCGGAATTCCGATACAGCAAATATCGGCCGATATCCGATACTTGCGGTATCGGAATGCTCAACACTAGTGTTCACCCTCCTCGATCCTCGCTACCGGGACAACGTAGAAAGCCTCATCACACCGTTGAACCAGGAGCGAAAAATGCGGGAGTACCAAGACACACTGGTGAATTCCATCATCTTCTCCATTCCAAGTGAGAGAAGTGCTGCTAGTGCATTACAAAGCAGCTCAGTGCGTCCAGGCAGTGGTGGAGGCTCTGCACAAAGAGGGAGCAGAAGCAGTGCCTCTGCCCAAGGCAAGAGCAGTATGGCCCAACTGTGGCACAGTTTTCTGTGCCCGCCACAAAAGTCAACACCATCACAGACGGCTCCAGTCAGCAGGAGGCAACGGTTCCGTCAGATGGTGACAGACTACATGTCTTGCCCTCTTGCTGTACTCCCAGACGGCTCTTCCCCTTTCAAGTTTTGGGTCTCAAAGCTGGATACATGGCCAGAGCTAAGCCAGTATGCATTGGAGGTGCTGGCTTGCCCTGCGGCTAGTGTATTATCGGAACGCGTCTTTAGTGCTGCAGGTGGTGTACTAACTGACCGTCGCATGCGACTATCCTCCGATAACGTTGACTGGCTTACTTTCCTGAAAATGAACAAGGCCTGGATCTCGCAGGAATTTTCCACTCCTCTTCCTGATTAAATAATTAGGTGACTGTCTACGTTATCCAGGTCTCCTGTTGTGTTCATCTTTCTACCACCTGAACTTAAATTCCTGGGCTACAACACCGCCAGTTGAGGCTCAGAAGTGCCGTCTGCACAGTCAAAACATACGACCCAGTGTTATTGGGTTTCAGTAACGTCAGCTGATCCCCAGCTGTGTAGCCGGCAATGTGTCCTGCGACCGCCACGCTGACACAACAACTGAAATGTAAGGGAACCTGTCCCCCCCCCAAGGCGTTTGTTACTGAAAGAGCCACCTTGTGCAGCAGTAATGCTGCACAAGGAAAAGGTAGCTATTTTTGTTTAGCTCCTTGCACACGCAGAACTTAACACTTATAAAATGTGTCCACTGATACCGTAAAACCGTCCCGGAGGTTGGACTTTCCTTCGTAATATGACGCAGCACAGCTGTCATTTCTACCCCCTTGGCGCCGTGCCCCGGCTCCTGAGCGCTGTTTGAATCTGTCCCGGAGCCTGCGCTGTTATGTTATCCCTTGGCCAGGCACACTTAGCGCTGCCCATCTTCTGATATCAATTGGTGTCAGGCTGGCTGCGCCTGTGCGTCCGCGCTGGCCGAGAGCCCGCCTCGCATTGTCTTCTGATTTCATCCCACTGGGGGCCTGAGATCCATGGACATGCGCAGTGCATATCTGAACCTCCGCCTCTCACTCATCTCCCTACGCCTTCTTCAGACTGTGCGCCGTCAGCTGATCCCTAATAGCATGCCACGGCCGTGACGCCGCACAGTCTGAAGAAGCCGTAGGGAGGGGAGTGAGAGGCGAGGATATGCACTGCGCATGGCCATGGATCCCAGGTCCGCGGTGGGATTACATTAGACAACACTGCGAGGCGGGATCTCGGCCAGCGCGGCCGCACAGGTGCAGCCAGCCTGACACCAAATGATGTCAGAAGATGGGCAGCGCTAAGTGTGCCTGGCCAAGGGATAACATAACAGCGCAGGCTCCGGGACAGATTCCAACAACGCTGAGGAGCCGGGGCACGGCGCCAAGGGGGTAGGAATGACGGCTGTGCTGCGTCATATTACGAAGGAAAGTCCCACCTCCGGGACGGTCTCACGGTTTCAGGGGACACATTTTATAAGTGTTTAGTTCTGTGTTTGCAAGGAGCATAATTAAAAGAGCCACCTTTTCCTTTTGCATCTTTTGTGCTGCACAAGCTGGCTCTTTCAGCTACAAACGCCTTGGGGGGGGGGGGTTAAAGGTTCCCTTTCGACTTTCTCCAATCAGGCTTCGGCCTACATTGTGTTCCTCTGCTTCTCCTGCTGTCCCTGGGCTCCAACACCGCTAGTTGTTGCCTGGTAGTGCTGTACGCACAGTCCCAACAGTCCCTCCTCTGTTATTGGGTTCAGTAATGTCAGCTGTTCCCCTGCTGTGTGTGTGGCAATCCCTCCTATCTCCTCCACCTCCTCCTCCTCCTCCTGTCCCTGGGCTCCAACACCGCTAGTTGTTGCCTGGTAGGGCTGTACGCACAGTCCCAACAGTCCCTCCTCTGTTATTGGGGTTCAGTAACGTCAGCTGTTCCCCTGCTGTGTGTGTGTCAATCCCTCCTATCTCCTCCTCCACCTCCTCCTCCTCCTGTCCCTGGGCTCCAACACCGCTAGTTGTTGCCTGGTAGTGCTGTACGCACAGTCCCAACAGTCCCTCCTCTGTTATTGGGGTTCAGTAACGTCAGCTGTTCCCCTGCTGTGTGTGTGGCAATCCCACCTATCTCCTCCTCCACCTCCTCCTCCTCCTGTCCCTGGGCTCCAACACCGCTAGTTGTTGCCTGGTAGTGCTGTACGCACAGTCCCAACAGTCCCTCCTCTGTTATTGGGGTTCAGTAACGTCAGCTGTTCCCCTGCTGTGTGTGTGTCAATCCCTCCTATCTCCTCCTCCACCTCCTCCTCCTCCTGTCCCTGGGCTCCAACACCGCTAGTTGTTGCCTGGTAGTGCTGTACGCACAGTCCCAACAGTCCCTCCTCTGTTATTGGGGTTCAGTAACGTCAGCTGTTCCCCTGCTGTGTGTGTGGCAATCCCACCTATCTCCTCCTCCACCTCCTCCTCCTCCTGTCCCTGGGCTCCAACACCGCTAGTTGTTGCCTGGTAGTGCTGTACGCACAGTCCCAACAGTCCCTCCTCTGTTATTGGGGTTCAGTAACGTCAGCTATTCCCCTGCTGTGTGTGGCAATCCCTCCTATCTCCTCCACCTCCTCCTCCTCCTCCTGTCCCTGGGCTACAACACCGCTAGTTGTTGCCTGGTAGTGCTGTACGCACAGTCCCAACAGTCCCTCCTCTGTTATTGGGGTTCAGTAACGTCAGCTGTTCCTTTGCTGTGTGTGTGGCAATCCCTCCTATCTCCTCCACCTCCTCCTCCTCCTCCTGTCCCTGGGCTCCAACACCGCTAGTTGTTGCCTGGTAGTGCTGTACGCACAGTCCCAACAGTCCCTCCTCTGTTATTGGGGTTCAGTAACGTCAGCTGTTCCCCTGCTGTGTGTGTGGCAATCCCTCCTATCTCCTCCTCCACCTCCTCCTCCTCCTGTCCCTGGGCTCCAACACCGCTATTTGTTGCCTGGTAGTGCTGTACGCACAGTCCCAACAGTCCCTCCTCTGTTATTGGGGTTCAGTAACGTCAGCTGTTCCCCTGCTGTGTGTGTGGCAATCCCTCCTATCTCCTCCTACATTTTGCGCTGCCCGTCTTCTGACATCATTGATGTCTTCTGACATCATTTGGTGTCAGGCTGGCTGAGCCTGTGCGGCCACACTGGACGAGATCCCGCCTCGTAGTGTCTTCTGATTTAATCCCACTGGGGGCCTGAGATCCATGGACATGCGCAGTGCATATCTGAACCTCCACCTCTCACTCATCTCCCTACGGCTTCTTCAGACTGTGCGGTGTCAGCTGGTTCCTAATAGCATGCCACGGCCGTGACACCGCACAGTCTGAAGAAGCCGTAGGGAGGGGAGTGAGAGGTGAGGATATGCACTGCGCATGGCCATGGATCCCAGGCCCGCGGTGGGATTACATTAGACGACACTGCGAGGTAGGATCTCGGCCAGCGCAGCCGCACAGGCGCAGCCAGTCTGACACCAAATGATGTCAGAAGACGGGCAGCGCAAAATGTGTGCATGGCCAAGGGCTAACCTAACAGCGCAGGCTCCGGGACTGATTCAAACAACGCTGAGGAGACGGCGCACGGCGCCAAGGGGGTAAGAATGACGGCTGTGCTGCGTCACATCACAAAGGAAAGTTCCACCAACCGGACGGTATCACGGTAGGAGGGGACACTTTTCATAAGTGTTAGGTTCAGCATGTGCAAGGACCATAATTAAAAGAGCAAAGTTTACCTTTTCCAGCATTAGTGCTGTACACGATGGCTCTTTCAGCTACAAACGCCTGGGGGGGGGGGTTAAAGGTTCCCTTTCAACTTGCTCCAGTGCAGGCCTACACTCTGCTCCCTCTCCTCCTTCTGCTGACCCTGGGCTCTAACACCGCCAGTTGGGGCCCAGATGTGCTAGCTGCACAGAGAAAAACACCAGCCAAAGTGTCAGTGGGGTTCAGCACCGCCAGCTGTTCCCCTGCTGTGCAGCCAGCAACGTGTCCTGCAACAGCGACGCAGACACAAGAACTGAAATTGAAGGAAACCTGTCCCCCCTCCCCCAGGTGTTTCTACGTTTTACAGCCACCTTGTACGGCAGTAATGCTGCATGTGTGCAAGGTGGCTCAGAAACTTATTCTCCTTGCCCATGTTGAACTGAACACGTCTAAAATGAGTCCTCTGCGACCATTAAAACGTCCCTCAGGTGTGATTTTCCTTTGTATTGACACGCAACAAGCTCCTTGGTAGCGCTGCCCGTCTTCTGGCATCATTGTTTGGCTGCCTGCGCCTCTGCGGCCGCCTTGCCCCATACAACGCCCCTCGGTGTCTTATTTATTTGGACTGCGAGGGTGTGATTGATGGGCATGAATGGTGCATTTCTTCGCCTGTCCCTCATCTCCTTCCGCCTTCTTCGGACTGTGCGTCTTCATGGCCGTGGCATGCGATAAGGGATCAGCTGACGCCGCACAGTCTGAAGCGGGTGTAAGGACCCGAGTGTGAGAGGCCAACATATGTACTGCGCCAGGCCATGAATCCCAGCCCCGCAGTGTTTTAACAATGTAAAGACACTGCGGGGCTGGGATTCATGGTCATCGCAAACCGCAACGGCCGACATTACATGATGTCAGAGGATGGGCAGCGCTAACAGCGCAAGGCCAAGGGATAAAACGACAGCGCAGACTCCTGTACAGCAAATAACAATGCTCAGGAGGCTGCGCCCAGCACCAAGGTGGGATTCTTGACATCTGTGCTGCGTCTCATTACGAAGGGAACTCCCGCCTCCAACACAGTTTGACTGTATAAAGGGCTAAATGTTATACGTGTTTCATTCAGCGTGTGCAAGGAGAAAAATTAAAAGAGCAACCTTTGACTTGTGCAGCACTACTGCTGCATAAGCTGTGGCTCTTCTAGTTTGTAACACCTGAGGGGGGGTTAAAGGTTACCTTTAAAATTGGTTCAATTAGGCTTCGGCCTACACTCTGCTCCCCCTGCAGAGCCTGGGCTCTAACACCGCCAGTTGGGGCCCGGTACTGCTAGCTGCACAGAGAAAAACACCAGCCAATGTGTCAGTGGGGTTCAGCACCGCCAGCTGTTCCCCTGCTGTGCAGCCGGCAACGTGTCCTGCAACAGCCACGCAGGCACAACAGACCCAAAGCTGCCGCCAGTGCAGGCTTCGGCCTACACTCCGCTCCCTCTCCTCCTCCTGCTGACCCTGGGCTCTAACACCGCCAGTTGGGGCCCAGATGTGCTAGCTGCACAGAGAAAAACACCAGCCAATGTGTCAGTGGGGTTCAGCACCGCCAGCTGTTCCCCTGCTGTGTAGCCGGCAACGTGTCCTGCAACAGCCACGCAGACACAAGAACTGAAATTGAAGGGAACCTGTCCCCCCTCCCCCAGGCGTTTGTATGTTTTCCAGCCACCTTGTATGGCAGTAATGCTGCATGTGTGCAAGGTGGCTCAGAAACTTATTCTCCTCGCACATGTGGAACTGAACACGTCTAAAATGTGTCCTCTGTGACCATTTAACCGTCCTGGAGGTGTGACTTTCCTTTGTAATGACACGCTGCAACCCCCTTGGTAGCGCTGCCCGTCTTCTGGCATCATTGTTTGGCTGCCTGCGCCTCTGCGGCCGCCCTGACACACACAACGCCCCTTGATGTCTTATTTATTTGGACTGCGAGGGTGTGATTGATGGGCATGAGCAGTGCATATGTTCGCCTGTCCCTCATCTCCTTCCGCCTTCCTCAGACTGTGCGGCTTCATGGCCGTGGCATGCGATAAGGGATCAGCTGACGCCGCACAGTCTGAAGCGGGTGTAAGGACCCGAGTGTGAGAGGCCAACATATGTACTGCGCCAGGCCATGAATCCCAGCCCCGCAGTGTTTTAACTATGTAAAGACACTGCGGGGCTGGGATTCATGGTCATCGCAAACCGCAACGGCCGACATTAAATGATGCCAGAAGATGGGCAGCGCTAACAGCGCAAGGCCAAGGGATAAAACGACAGCGCAGACTCCTGTACAGCAAATAACAATGCTCAGGAGGCTGCGCCCAGCACCAAGGTGGGATTCTTGACATCTGTGCTGCGTCTCATTACGAAGGGAACTCCCGCCTCCAACACAGTTTGACTGTATAAAGGGCTAAATGTTATACGTGTTTCATTCAGCGTGTGCAAGGAGAAAAATTAAAAGAGCAACCTTTGACTTGTGCAGCACTACTGCTGCATAAGCTGTGGCTCTTCTAGTTTGTAACACCTGAGGGGGGGTTAAAGGTTACCTTTAAAATTGGTTCAATTAGGCTTCGGCCTACACTATGCTCCCCCTGCAGAGCCTGGGCTCTAACACCGCCAGTTGGGGCCCGGTACTGCTAGCTGCACAGAGAAAAACACCAGCCAATGTGTCAGTGGGGTTCAGCACCGCCAGCTGTTCCCCTGCTGTGCAGCCGGCAACGTGTCCTGCAACAGCCACGCAGGCACAACAGACCTACAAATGCCTCCAGTGTAGGCTTCGGCCTACACTCTGCTCCCCCTGCTGACCCTTTGCTCCAACACCGCTAGTTGGGGCTCTAGGAAGACAAGCTTGAATAGGTCCCCATCCTGGTTCCAGCACCATCAGCTGGTTCCGGGCAGAGCCTTTGGCTTAGGTGCCTCCCTCTGGGTATCCGAGTTCCACCAATGTCAGGTGGTCCTTGGTAGTGCTTTCAGGCACGGGTACCTCCTGCTTAGTAACCGGGTTCCAGTAACGTCAGCTGGTCCTCGGTAGTTCCATTGGCTCTTGGACCTTCGGCTACCCATCCGGGTTCCAGTACCGTCAGCTGGTTCTCGGCAGTGTCTTTTGCTCTTGTACCTTCTGCTCCCCATCCTGGTTCCAGTACCGTCAGCTGGTTCCGGGCAGAGCCTTTGGTTAGGTGCCTCCCTCTGGGTATCCGAGTTCCACCAACGTCAGGTGGTCCTTGGTAGTGCTTTCAGGCACGGGTACCTCCTGCTTAGTAACCGGGTTCCAGTAATGTCAGCTGGTCCTCAGTAGTTCCATTTAGGGTTGAGCGACTTTCATTTTTTTAAGATCGAGTAGGGTTTTGGGAAACCCGATTTTGTCCAGAGTCGAGTCGAGTGCAGTCGGCCGATTATCGCTAAAAGTCGGGGATCGACCGAAACACGAAACCCAATGCAAGTCAATGGGGAAGCATAGTCGGCAGTGAGTGGAGGCCAGGAAAACACCTACAGTGCCCATTTTAATGCCAAAAACATCCATTCTTGTTTCTGAAGCTTGCCAATCTTAATTAACTGTATAATAATAGTTGGGCATAGGGAATTGGGGGAAAGTTGTGGGGGGAGTAGGGCTGGCTCAAGTTTTTCGTGGGCCCAGGAAATGCGGACTACGTCACGGCGGTGTTGCAGGGAAAGGTAAGTATTTAAAAGTTGCAAGTGCTGTGATCCTGAGCAAGCAGGGGGGGGGCCCACTCGTTCGCATTGCCACTGGCACAGGGCCCCTCAAAGTACGGCGGTGTGTTTGCATGGCGGGGGCGCCTCCCACCAGCAGCGACACTTTTGCGTACTCTGAGGGGCCCTGTGCCAGTGACGTCGCCAACGAGTATGCCCCCCCACCTGATGAAGGAACCTGCACTTTCATCTGCACCTTCCTCTTTGTCCCTGTGTAAGGTGGTATAACATGCGGGAAGGGGAACCTTACTTTCAGCAGGGACAGATTCTGGCTGTGTAGAGTACAAGGGGAATGTAGTGGTCTAGGTCAATGTACCAGCAGACTCATTTAGCAGTGGCTGGGCAATGGGCAGGATGAGGAGGAAACAGATATAGGGCCAAAGAATAAAGTAGGCTACATGCAGTTCAAAATTGGTAACAGGACTAAACAGGCGGCATTGCTTTGTTCAGTGGAGTAGCAAACCCAAGAGCAGCAGACACTGTTTCAAGGGCCTAACCACACTAGTAGGCCAAATGCAGTTTAATATCTGATAGTATAGGGCGAAAGCCAGAATGTGGAAGCTCAGCTTTGTTCAGTTGAGGACAACACCAGGGAGGGGCAGACACCTTTAGTAGGCCGGAAAAGCCTATTGCATTTTTTAAAATGGTAATTTGGAGCAGAAGGTTGAAGCTCAGCTTTATTTAGTTGAGGGCAACACCAGGGAGGGGCAGAAGCCGTTAGTAGGCCCTAACCACCATTTTTTTTTTTTTTAAAACCACTTAATGAGAGCCGGAAGGTTGAAGCTCAGCTTTATTTAGTTGAGGACAACACCAGGGAGGGGCAGAAGCCGTTAGTAGGCCCTAACCACCATTTTTTTTTTTTAAACCACATAATGAGAGCCGGAAGGTTGAAGCTCAGCTTTATTTAGTTGAGGACAACACCAGGGAGGGGCAGAAGCCGTTAGTAGGCCCTAACCACCATTTTTTTTTTAAAACCACTTAATGAGAGCCGGAAGGTTGAAGCTCAGCTTTATTTAGTTGAGGACAACACCAGGGAGGGGCAGAAGCCGTTAGTAGGCCCTAACCACCATTTTTTTTTTAAAACCACTTAATGAGAGCCGGAAGGTTGAAGCTCAGCTTTATTTAGTTGAGGACAACACCAGGGAGGGGCAGAAGCCGTTAGTAGGCCCTAACCACCATTTTTTTTTTAAAACCACTTAATGAGAGCCGGAAGGTTGAAGCTCAGCTTTATTTAGTTGAGGACAACACCAGGGAGGGGCAGAAGCCGTTAGTAGGCCCTAACCACCATTTTTTTTTTAAAACCACTTAATGAGAGCCGGAAGGTTGAAGCTCAGCTTTATTTAGTTGAGGACAACACCAGGGAGGGGCAGAAGCCGTTAGTAGGCCCTAACCACCATTTTTTTTTTAAAACCACTTAATGAGAGCCGGAAGGTTGAAGCTCAGCTTTATTTAGTTGAGGGCAACACCAGGGAGGGGCAGAAGCCGTTAGTAGGCCCTAACCACCATTTTTTTTTTTTAAAACCACTTAATGAGAGCCGGAAGGTTGAAGCTCAGCTTTATTTAGTTGAGGACAACACCAGGGAGGGGCACACAGACAGACACCTTTAGTAGGCCTGAAAAGCCTATTGCATTTTTCAAAATGGTAATTTGGAGCAGAAGGTTGAAGCTCAGCTTTATTTAGTTGAGGGCAACACCAGGGAGGGGCAGAAGCCGTTAGTAGGCCCTAACCACCATTTTTTTTTTAAAACCACTTAATGAGAGCCGGAAGGTTGAAGCTCAGCTTTATTTAGTTGAGGACAACACCAGGCAG
Source organism: Ranitomeya variabilis (assembly GCF_051348905.1). Taxonomy (NCBI): domain Eukaryota; kingdom Metazoa; phylum Chordata; class Amphibia; order Anura; family Dendrobatidae; genus Ranitomeya; species Ranitomeya variabilis. The sequence goes on from NC_135233.1 coordinate 97,174,904, forward strand.
GGGCACACAGACAGACTCCTTTAGTAGGCCTGAAAAGCCTATTGCATTTTTCAAAATGGTAATTTGGAGCAGAAGGTTGAAGCTCAGCTTTATTTAGTTGAGGGCAACACCAGGGAGGGGCAGAAGCCGTTAGTAGGCCCTAACCAAAGTTGAAGGCCAAATGCAGTTTAATTTCTGATACTATAGGCCGAAAGCCAGAAGGTGGAAGTTCCGATTTAGACAGTGGAGGACAATTTGAATTAGGGACTGCAGACAGACTTAGTAGGCTGTCCCCTGTGGACCATGCATCCACCACATTAACCCATTGCGCCGTAATGGACACGTAATCTTCCGTGGCCATGCCTACAGGTCCATGCGTCTGTTGTCAGGTGCACCTTTGTACTCACAGATTGCCAGAGTGCATGGACAATGCGGTCTTCTACATGCTGGTGGAGGGTTGGGATGGCTTTTCTCGCAAAAGAAGTGTCGACTGGTTAGCTTGTAGCGTGGTACAGCGTAGTCCATCATGGCCTTATTAATAGTAAATAAAATATATAACTAGGCTCTATGAACTTTTAAATAGGTTCCAGGGGTACACGGGCAGCATTGGTGTGGTCAGTGGAGGAGTATTGCAAGTAGGGGCTGCAGACAGGCTATCAAAGGCCTAAAATAACAAACAGTAGGCAGTCATGGCAGTTTTACATCGGTTACATGGATACACAGGCAGGCACTCCAGGCAGCATTGTGCTCAGTGGAGGAGTATTGCAAGTAGGGGCCGCAGACAGGCTATCAAAGGCCTAAAATAACAAACAGTAGGCAGTCATGGCAGTTTTACATCGGTTACATGGATACACAGGCAGGCACTCCAGGCAGCATTGTGGTCAGTGGAGGAGTATTGCAAGTAGGGGCCGCAGACAGGCTATCAAAGGCCTAAAATAACAAACAGTAGGCAGTCATGGCAGTTTTACATCGGTTACATGGATACACAGGCAGGCACTCCAGGCAGCATTGTGGTCAGTGGAGGAGTATTGCAAGTAGGGGCCGCAGACAGGCTATCAAAGGCCTAAAATAACAAACAGTAGGCAGTCATGGCAGTTTTACATCGGTTACATGGATACACAGGCAGCTAGGTGGTGAGTGGAGGAGTATTTAAAGTAAGGACCGCAGACAGGCTATCAAAGGCCTAACATAACAAACAATAGGCTCATGGCAGTTTTACAGCGGTTACATGGATAGACGGGCAGGCAGCTTGGTGGTGAGTGGAGGAGTATTTAAAGTAGGGACCGCAGACAGGCTGTCAAAGGCCTAACATAACAAACAATAGGCTCATGGCAGTTTTACAGCGGTTACATGGATACACGGGCAGGCAGCTTGGTGGTGAGTGGAGGAGTATTTAAAGTATGGACCGCAGACAGGCTTCGAAGGCCTAACACAATAAAATGGGCTGGCTGTAGGCACTTTAAAATTGGTTCCAGGGGTACACGGGCAGCAGTGGTCTGGTCAGTGGAGGCCTAGTGGAAGGAGGGACCGCAGACAGGCTTCGAAGGCCTAACACAATAAAATGGGCTGGCTGTAGGCACTTTAAAATTGGTTCCAGGGGTACACGGGCAGCAGTGGTCTGGTCAGTGGAGGCCTAGTGGAAGTATGGACCGCAGACAGGCTTCGAAGGCCTAACACAATAAAATGGGCTGGCTGTAGGCACTTTAAAATTGGTTCCAGGGGTACACGGGCAGCAGTGGTCTGGTCAGTGGAGGCCTAGTGGAAGTATGGACCGCAGACAGGCTTCGAAGGCCTAACACAATAAAATGGGCTGGCTGTAGGCACTTTAAAATTGGTTCCAGGGGTACACAGGCAGCAGTGGTCTGGTCAGTGGAGGACTAGTGGAAGGAGGGACCGCAGACAGGCTTCGAAGGCCTAACACAATAAAATGGGCTGGCTGTAGGCACTTTAAAATTGGTTCCAGGGGTACACGGGCAGCAGTGGTCTGGTCAGTGGAGGCCTAGTGGAAGTATGGACCGCAGACAGGCTTCGAAGGCCTAACACAATAAAATGGGCTGGCTGTAGGCACTTTAAAATTGGTTCCAGGGGTACACGGGCAGCAGTGGTCTGGTCAGTGGAGGACTAGTGGAAGGAGGGAGCGCAGAAAGGCTTCAAAGGCCTAAAATAACAAACAATAGGCTCATGGCAGTTTTACAGCGGTTACATGGATACACGGGCAGGCAGCTTGGTGGTCAGTGGAGGAGTAGGGACCGCAGACAGGCTATCAAAGGCCTAAAATAACAAACAATAGGCTCATGGCAGTTTTACAGCGGTTACATGGATACACGGGCAGGCAGCTTGGTGGTGAGTGGAGGAGTATTTAAAGTATGGACCGCAGACAGGCTTCGAAGGCCTAACACAATAAAATGGGCTGGCTGTAGGCACTTTAAAATTGGTTCCAGGGGTACACGGGCAGCAGTGGTCTGGTCAGTGGAGGCCTAGTGGAAGGAGGGACCGCAGACAGGCTTCGAAGGCCTAACACAATAAAATGGGCTGGCTGTAGGCACTTTAAAATTGGTTCCAGGGGTACACGGGCAGCAGTGGTCTGGTCAGTGGAGGCCTAGTGGAAGTATGGACCGCAGACAGGCTTCGAAGGCCTAACACAATAAAATGGGCTGGCTGTAGGCACTTTAAAATTGGTTCCAGGGGTACACGGGCAGCAGTGGTCTGGTCAGTGGAGGCCTAGTGGAAGTATGGACCGCAGACAGGCTTCGAAGGCCTAACACAATAAAATGGGCTGGCTGTAGGCACTTTAAAATTGGTTCCAGGGGTACACGGGCAGCAGTGGTCTGGTCAGTGGAGGACTAGTGGAAGGAGGGAGCGCAGAAAGGCTTCAAAGGCCTAACATAACAAACAATAGGCTCATGGCAGTTTTACAGCGGTTACATGGATACACGGGCAGGCAGCTTGGTGGTGGTGAGTGGAGGAGTATTTAAAGTAGGGACCGCAGACAGGCTATCAAAGGCCTAACATAAAAAAACAATAGGCTCATGGCAGTTTCACAGCGGTTACATGGATACACGGGCAGGCAGCTTGGTGGTGGTGAGTGGAGGAGTATTTAAAGTAGGGACCGCAGACAGGCTATCAAAGGCCTAACATAACAAACAATAGGCTCATGGCAGTTTTACAGCGGTTACATGGATACACGGGCAGGCAGCTTGGTGGTGAGTGGAGGAGTATTTAAAGTATGGACCGCAGACAGGCTTCGAAGGCCTAACACAATAAAATGGGCTGGCTGTAGGCACTTTAAAATTGGTTCCAGGGGTACACGGGCAGCAGTGGTCTGGTCAGTGGAGGCCTAGTGGAAGGAGGGACCGCAGACAGGCTTCGAAGGCCTAACACAATAAAATGGGCTGGCTGTAGGCACTTTAAAATTGGTTCCAGGGGTACACGGGCAGCAGTGGTCTGGTCAGTGGAGGACTAGTGGAAGTATGGACCGCAGACAGGCTTCGAAGGCCTAACACAATAAAATGGGCTGGCTGTAGGCACTTTAAAATTGGTTCCAGGGGTACACGGGCAGCAGTGGTCTGGTCAGTGGAGGCCTAGTGGAAGTATGGTCCGCAGACAGGCTTCGAAGGC